>NC_143253.1:92213125-92813750 GCF_984573655.1 Nuphar pumila
TCAAAATGACCAAAATACCCCTGATGACCTTGAAATCAGGGTTTTCTGAAAGAATTTTTATAAATTTTGGAATTTCGAAAATCAAATGAAATAAATAAAACATAATATGATAAGATATGATAATATGCATGAAATTTTGGAGAATTAGAAATTGAAATTTCGAAATTTAGGTCAAAATGACCAAAATACCCCCAATAACAAGACTATGGCCTTGAAACCAGGGTTTTCTGAAATAAATTTTGTAAAATTAAAAAATATGAAATGAAAATGACATTGAAATTAACCCTAATATGATTCTACATGCTTATGTACATGATAAAAACCCTAAAATGGTGAAAATATCATAAAACATCGTATTTAACCTGATTTTCGCTTCTAAATTTAAATATAAACTAACACATGGAGAAAATAAACTTGGAATTAAACCAAATTTGGCATGGACACCTAAAATAACCCTAGAAACATAATAGATCTCGAAAATCTATTTTTTTTGTATTTTTAAATATGGAAATTCAAATAAAAACCCTAAATTTTGTGATTTTTGCCTAAAATGTTGATTCTAAAGGAGATTTAGGATATCAAATTTCCATAAAAATTTCCCAAATTTTATGGGGTGATAGAGGACAGTATGGAAAGTATTTTTTACTTTTACACTTTCTGGTTTTGACCTATCGGAGCTGTACCACTCCGGCAAGTCGGATCGGAATCCGGCGACTCTAGTAAATGAAGGAAACAGAAAGGTTTCGGTAGAAAATGTGGGAAAAATGGCAGACAGATGGGAAAATGGCTGAGATTGTGGGAACATGTTCCTGACAAACATAGGAAGATTTGATTTTTTGACACCATTGGGATTCGGGTTATGGTTTGGAAAAGGTCATGCTGTTATCAGAGACCTAAATCTCTGAGATTTCTGGATATTGGAATCTGTTAGACAGAAAGGGAAAATCCGGGAAAAATAATGAAACAGATCCAAAAATTCCCAAATTTTTGAGAATGACAGGAAATTATGTTAGGAACAACTTTCATGTTTCAAGTTTTTGCAGACAGGTTACAGATTGGATGGACTCAGTGCATTAAGGTCTGTCTATACCCTGACGAAAGAAAATCGATATTTCTCCAGGGGTCTGAGAAATCCGATTTTTTTCAAAGGTCAAAACTACTTGGAAAAACCTAAAAGTTTTTCGATCATTAGTAGATTCCATGATGAATACACTGTGATTTTTTTAAGGACGATTTGAATCTCCCACAGGGGTGATTCCAAAGATTTTTGTCTGCTAAAGCATAAATTGGAAATTCAGAGAGACAGAAAACCCGATGTAGGGTTTGATTTTCTAAATGGAGTTACAAAACCAGATTAGACTTGGGTTTTTTTCAGAAGATCAAAGACACATAGATCTAATAGCCATACAATTTACAAAATTTATTGATGAATAAATGCATGTGAAATAGTGCATGGATTTCATACCAAAATGACAATTTAAACATTCTAAGTTAAGTAGTAATGAAATCTATATGGCATGAATGAAAAGGCTAATAAACTGAAAAATTTCATAAAATATAAGACTAAACGAAATTCAATGGGGGACATGATTCATTTTCTTGATGTTGGCTTATGAAACAAAAGATTCAATCTATCGATTAGATGAATCTTTCTTTATCTTAGCCCATATACATGTAGTATGTGTTTTTCTTACTTCCTAACACTTATAATCATGAAAGAAGCTCCCACATCATTATAGACTCATTTTCTTTTCTTTTTTGAACTAACTGCCCAGCATTCACATGAACATAGCCTTTTAACATTCTCTTTCAATCACCCGATATTAGCAAAATTTGATGAAAGCTTTAATAACACAAGAATGGATCTTACCTTGGTACCTTGGTGAAATGAGTAGTGGCTGTGGTGATGATGGAAGGAAGGTTGTAGATCTGCTACACTTGTTTGAGGGAAGTTGAAGGTAAAGGAGCTGCAATGGTGTGGCGTAGGAGGAGGCTCGGCTGGAGCTTCACTAAGGCTTCAATTAGCGATGAAGGTTGGAGCAAGTAGGGAAGCAGCTGGGCATCCCTTGGAAGAGGTGGCTGCAGTGTTGAAGTGGCTGGCTGCTTTGGAAGAGGTGGCTGCAGTGTTGAAGTGGCTGGCTGCTTTGGATGCAAGAAGGCCTGCAGGTGGCTGGAATAGCTGCACAAGCTGGATCAATGGTGGTGGTTGGAGGAAAAGCTGTTGTGGTGTGGCTGGAGCAGCACCTGTAGTGGTGATGGCTGGAGCAACAAGACTTGAAGGAGAGAGGTGTGAGAGTGATGGCTGTAAGGGAAAAGAAAGAGTTGCAGCAAGGAGGGGAAGAGAAAGGGAGAGAGAGAGAGAGAGAGAGAGAGAGAAACGTGAGTTAAGGGGAAAAGATGAGCCGTGAATGAGAGATAGGCTGGACTTGAATTCCCTTTTTTGTTTTTAGTTGGTAACTTAGGAAAGATGTTCTCTTTCCCTAAGTTACCATTAATTAATAAAGGAATGCTGTGTAATATTCAAGGCTACAGCCGTATGGCTTTGGAGGAAAAGGGGAGTAAGGAAGAAAGGGGAAAGAAGGAAGGGAAGGAAAAGGAAAGAAGGGGGGAAGAAGGAAAAGGGAAGAAAAGGGAAGGAAAGAGGGAAGAAAGAAGAGGGAAAGGAAGAAAAGGAGTTTACGTGAGTGTGCTGGAGAGGAAAAAAAAAAGAGGAAGAAAGAAAGAAAGAAAAAGGAAGAAAAAAAAAAGAAAAGAAATAAAAAAGAAAAAAAAAGAAAAAAAAATATATAAAAAAAAGAAAATAGAGGAAGAAAGAAAGGAAATGGGAGAAATAGAGGGGCTGGATGTTTGGGCGACCACCTTGTGGGTCCCACCTCTCTAAAAAAAATAAAAATAAAAAATAAATAAAAATCAATAAAAACAAAAAATAAACAAATAAAAAAGAAGCATCTTTTTTTTTTTTTAATAAAATAGAAATGCAAATGAATGGGCCATCTCAGAGCGGGTCCAAATTTCAATTTTGAAATTCATTTTGAAGACTAGAGGGGTAAAATAGTCTTTTCAGAAAGTTTCTAGACGAAACAAGCTATTTTTGGCAGTTTTTTAAACGAGCTCGGATTTTGAAGTTCAATACCCCGTTGCGAAGCAAATCCAGTGTAGAATTTGAAAATGTAATTTTGAAAGAAATCCAGATTGTTTTTCTCGAGAAAATGCTTTCAACAAAATGAGCTATTTTTGGCAGTTTTTGAAATGAGCTTGAATTTTGAAGTTTAATAGCTCGTTGCAAAGCAAATCCAATGTAAAATTTGAAAATTTAACTTTGAAAGAAATCCATATTGTTTTTCTCGAGAAAATATTTCCAAATTTAGAATCTTGGGGGTAAAAATATCAATTTTGAAAACCCAGGGTTTGAAATTGATTTCTGAAAACTTTTAAAACTCAATCTGGATTGAAATTTATAAAACTGGAGTTCTGGACTTCGAAAATGGAATGAAATGTGATGAAATGTTATGAAATGCTGAGAAATGATATGAAATGATGAGAAATGACATGAAATGCTATGCAAAATGCTAACCCTGAATGAAGAATTTTGGATATTAGACCCCGATTGACACTTGTACCAGTTCAAAAAGTGTTAAAATTGACAAAATTTGCAAAAAATGGTTGAAGAAATGATTTTCGAGCTCTGCCAAGCTAGAGTAACACTGAAAATTAAAGTTTGAGTTGGATTCAACTGAAATGAACTGGATTGAGCTGGGTTTTAGAGTTTCAGAACTCAAATGAACTCACCGAACACTGACTCAAATGACCTTTCCAACTGAATTTTCAAGAAAAGCTGCCATTTTTAGAGAAATGGTATGGAATGGTCATTGGAATAAAGTGAATTATGAACCTGAACTGGGTTTGAGCTGAAACAAAGGTCAGTAATACTGAGATGAACTAAAATCGAGGCTCAAATACTGGCTCAACTGACTAAACTCGGCTCAGTTTCAGCTGAAAGAGCTGAAACGGACTAAAATGCGCTCCTGGACACTTGGAAATGGTTTTGAACTGAAACTGGAGCGCTTGAACTCCTGGTGAGCTCAAGTTAGACTCTGGGGAACATGACTGACTGTAAATGACTGACTTGGAGACAATTGGCTTGGATTTGAGTGAGAAATGAGCTCATTTCTGAAGAAATGATCCCATTTGGCAGGAATGGTCAAAAATGAAAATGGTTTATTCATTATGAGCTCAGATGTGCTTGAGATGACTGATATTCTAACTGTCTTGAACTGACCAATGAGCTTGGTTGACTCCGACTGACTGGGGTCCGGGATGACCTAGGGGTAAAATGGTAATTTTCCTAATGAAAATGGGTAAAATGCTGATTTTCTGAAACTGACTCGGGGTTTGACTCCTACACTGACCTAACAGGGTTGGCACTACACGAGGAGGGTTGTTTGAGAATGGATGAGGAAAATTTGGGGTGTTTACAACTACATAAGAAAAACAAATAAAATATGTTTTTGAAAAGACTTTAGTTATCTTCTTTAATGAAATGTTTCTTAATACAAGAAGAAGACAAAAACATAAATCGGCTACACAAAAGAAAAACAAATAAAATATGTTTTTTAAAGGACTCTAGTTACTTTTTCTCATAACCATAGAATGTCGACTTACTTGAAGTCATCATTCTCTTTACAAAGCATTAAATGCCTTCTGTAACAAATCCTTGTTAAATATCCTTCTCAAAGAATGTCGACCTTCCTTTTGGTCCTTATTCTCTCTGGAGACTTTGAAATACACAACATAAAGAAAACACTTGACATGACTATGTACAAATAAATATCTCAAAACACTCATAGTACTTACACTCATTTAAAGCAAAGAAGTACTAATGTACCTCAAATCATTAATTAGAATAAAGACAAAACTACAACCCAACGTTCAATGTACTATTGTAAGAAATAGACTTTTTACATAAAATCTGTATTACTTAAAAACAATACAACGACTAGTGTACCCTCTATTTTACTCTTCTGGAAAAAGGCATTCTCGATCTTCTCTAAAAGATATTTTTGAAATGACATAACATTTCACATTTCAAAAAGTTACAATTCCAAAATGTAACGACTACTTTTTAAAGGCTATATAAACACACTCAAATAAACTATTAAACAAGAGGAATGGAATAGACGTGTGAGCTTACAAAGAGAAAAAGTTCTATTCGTGATTTGAAAAGAGAGCCTTGAAAAAGAAAGAGAAAAAGAAAAAGGAAGAAAAGAGAAAAAGTCAAGTCCAGCTCTTTGACAAAGAGTATCCTCTGAGTGACAAACAGAACATTCTTAGAATCCTTCATTCGTGCATTTATATCATTCTGAAGGTTCTATAGGAAGTATTGTAACTCTGTTATTCACTGTATTCCTTCTTTGTTTAAAGAAGTAGACCTCTGTGAAAGAGGGTGTTGACCTTCTCGGTTGAGAGAAGAAGACCTCTTGGGAAGAGGGTGTGCCCCTTCTCTGTTGAGAGAAGAAGACCTCTTGGGAAGAGGGTGTTGTACTATTTATCCGGTAACTCGGATGTTATAGTGGAATCTCAAGTGGTTTGCTTGGGGACTGGATGTAGGTCTGGATATTGACCGAACCAGTATAACTTCTGTGTTTTATGTGTTGTGCCTTATTGCTTAATTATTTTATTTTATCGATCATTATCATATTTCACTATTCACCCCCCCTCTAGTGGAATTTCATTTGGTATCAGAGCAGGTTTGCTGGTTTCGACGTAACAAGTCTTCCAGCACAAATGGCATCTACCTCTTATGCTCGTGATATTGAAGGTCAACACGCATCTCGTCCTCCCTTCTTCAATGGCTCCAACTATGGATATTGGAAGTGCAGAATGGCTATCTTTCTCAAATCCATAGACTTTGCTGTATGGAAAATTGTTGAGCATCCATACACATCTCCATCCGCAGACTATAACTTATGGTCTGATGAAGAAAAGAAAATGGCAAACCTAAATGCAAAGGCTATGAATGCCTTATATTGTGCCATTGATCAGAATGAATTCAACAGAATATCTATATGTGAATCTGCATATGACATTTGGCATTCTTTGGAGGTTATTCATGAAGGAACCAACAAAGCAAAAGAAGCCAAAATATCATCTCTTGTTAGAAAATATGAGTTGTTCAAAATGAACAAAGATGAACCCATCACAGAGATGTTTACCAGATTCACCAACATCACAAATGATCTGAAATCTCTGGGTGTAACATACTCCCAGACTGAAAAGGTGAAGAAAATCTTGAGATCTCTCACAACTGATTGGGAGAAAAAGACTACTGCTATTGAAGAAGCTCAAGATTTATCTAAACTTACATTGGACGACTTAATAGGCAATCTTATGGCCTATGAAGTTCACATGAAAGAAAGAAGGGAAGAAGAGCAACCAGTAAAGAAAACTCTAGCTTTCCCAGCTCTATCTGAGAATGAAGACTCAGATAAAGAATCAGAAATTGCGCTACTTACCAGAAAATTCCAGCGCTTCATGAGAAGGAACCGGCTTCCAAACAGGCACAAGGAAAGAAAAGATCTTAAAGAAGATCCCATGTGCTTTCAGTGTAATAAGCCAGGCCACTTAAAACGTGATTGTCCACTTCTCAAAAGAAAGTCCAAGACTGAGTAACCAAAGAAGAGGTTCTTCAAGAAAAAGGCTCTGCATGCTCAATGGGATGATTCAGAACCATCCACTAGTGAAGAGTCAAGTGATGATGAAGCCGAAACTGCAAATATGTGCTTCATGGCAAACGAAAGTTCGGTAAGTGAAATCTCTGATTTTTCCTTTGAAGAACTTCTAGATGCTTTTCAAGATCTATTTGAAGAATCTAGAAAATTGAGTTTCAAAAATAAAGTTTTAAAATCTGAATATTTAAAGCTTTCTCAAGAGAATGAAAAACTCAACAGTGAAAATTCTGAGTTAAAAAAGAAAAATCTTTTACTTATATCTAAAATTTCTTCTACTAGCTCCAAAACTAAAAATATGCAAGTAGAAATTTCAGAGCTAAAAAGTAAAACTGAGAACCTCATGAAAACGGTTTTCAAGTTTACTAAAGGTAAAGAGAACTTGGATAAACTCTTATCCTCTCAGAAGGTCTCCTTTTACAAGAATGGGATTGGCTATTCTCATTTCAAAAAACCTTCTTGTATAAATCAAAAGACCACGTTTGTGAAAAGTTCATCTGAACCAAATAAGGAGTATTATATTGATAATCTTTTTAACTCCTCTAAAGAGATAGACAAACCCAAATCCAAATGGATATGGGTTCCAAAGTCTAACAAAAAAGGACCCGATTGGGTACCAAAAAGAAGATTTACTTAATGTTTTGCAGGCTCCAAAGAAGAAGAACAGATGGATACTAGATAGTGGATGTTCAAAGCACATGACAGGACATCCAGACCTTTTTGCTGTTCTTCATCATAAAGAAGGAGGAACCGTCACCTTTGGAGATAACAACAACGGTTTGATAATTGGTATTGGAAATATTGGTAACATAGACAAACCTCTTATCAAAGACGTTCTCCTTGTTAAAGGCTTAAAACATAACCTACTAAGTATCAGTCAAATGTGTGACACAGGTTATAATGTTAGCTTTAATCATGATGCATGCCTCATAGCTGACACAAATGAAAACATCATCCTAAAAGGTATAAGAAAGAATAATATATATGAACTATACCTAGAAAACATCACAGAACATTGCCTCATAGCTAATAATGACACTCAACATCTATGGCACATGAGAATAGGCCATGTCAACTCTAAATACATGTCTAAACTAGCTAAAGATAAGTTAGTACGTGGGTTACCCAACATATCTTTTAAAAAGGATTATTTTTGTGATGCATGTCAATTAGGAAAATTGTCAAAATCTTCTTTCAAATCAAAAAATGTCATTTCAAGTAAAAGACCTTTAGAGCTTCTCCACCTGTACCTCTTTGGTCCTTCTAGGGTAGCTAGCCTTAATCAAAATAGATATGCTTTTGTCATTGTAGATGATTACTCAAGATTTACTTGGGTAATATTTTTGAAAAACAAAAGTGACACATTTTGTCAGTTTGAAATCTTATGTAAAAAATTACAAAACGAAAAATCGTGTTCTATTGTTAAAATCCGTAGTGACCATGGAGGAGAATTTGAAAATGAACTCTTTGAAAATTTTTGTAACTTGCATGGTATTTCTCATAACTTTGCCTTTCCTAGAGCTGCACCTCAAAATGGTGTAGTAGAAAGAAAGAATAGAACCCTTCAGGAATCTGCCAGGACTATGCTCCAACACAATAATCTTGCAAAATCTTTTTGGGCAGAAGCTGTTAATACTGCATGCTACATAACAAATAGAGTTCTCATTAGACCCTTATTAAATAAAACTCCCTATGAACTATTCTATGACAAAACTCCAAGAATAGACTACTTCAAAGTCTTTGGATGTAAATGCTTTATCCTAAACACAAAAGATAGCCTGGATAAGTTTGATGCTAAATCTGTTGAAGGCATATTCTTAGGATATTCAAGTCATAGTAAAGCATACAAAGTTTTCAATAAGTGTCATAATACTATTGAAGAATCTATGCATGTTAGTTTTTGTGAATCTATTGATCAATCTGTTCATATACAAACTAATGATGATGATGTTGAAAGTACAGATTTATTTTTAGATAACACAGCTAAGTCTAATGAAGATGATCACTAAAGAACCTTTGTCGATATCAAAGATCATCCTCAAAAGCAGATTTTGGGAGAACTAACAAAGGGGGTTCAAACTAGAGCTCAGCTAGAACGGATTGCAAACATGGCATTCATTTCTCAACTTGAACCAAAGAAGATTGATGAAGCCATCATTGATGAGTTCTGGATGCTAGCCATGACTGAAGAACTGAATCAATTCCAAAGAAATGACGTTTGGGATCTTGTGCCGAGACCAAAGGATCATCCAATCATTGGGACAAGATGGATCTTCAGAAACAAGCTAGACGAAACAGGTAATGTTATAAGAAACAAGGCCAGACTAGTAGCTCAAGGATACAACCAGGAGGAAGGTATTGACTTTGATGAAACATTTGCTCCTGTTGCTAGACTTGAATCTATTAGAATGCTCTTAGCATATGCAAGCTATATGGATTTCAAATTATTTCAAATGGATGTTAAAAGTGCTTTCTTAAATGGTTTTATAAATGAAGAAGTCTATGTAAAACAACCTCCAGGATTTGAAAATGAACAATACCCAGATCATGTTTTTAAACTCAAACGTGCTTTGTATGGTTTAAAACAAGCACCTCGTGCTTGGTACGAAAGACTTAAAACCTTTTTATTAAAAACTGGTTTTTCTGTTGGCAAAGCAGATTCTACACTATTTGTCAAAGTAGTGAATAATCATACCCTAATTGTTCAAATCTATGTCGACGACATCATCTTTGGATCTTCTAACAACACTCTCTGTGAAGATTTTTCTAAGTCGATGCAGAAGGAATTCGAAATGAGTATGATGGGAGAACTCACCTACTTTCTTGGACTGCATATTAAGCAAAACCAAGGATGGAGTTTTCATCAACCAATCTAAGTATGCTCATGAACTTCTGAAGAGGTTCAACATGAACTCAACTGCTTCAAAATCCACTCCTATGATCACTACTACTGTGTTGGACAAAGATGAAGATGGTAAGACTGTTGATACAAAGGTATACCGAGGTATGATAGGATCACTTCTTTATTTAACTGCTAGCCATCCAGATATAATGTTTAGTGTTTGCTTGTGTGCTAGATTCCAGTCAAATCCAAAAGAATCACATCTTAAAGCTGTAAAAAGAATAATGAGATATTTAAAAGACACAGTTGATTTTGGATTATTCTATTCAAAATCCTCTACATTTGATCTAATCTCATACAGTGATGCTGACTTTGCTGGAAGTAAATCTGACAGAAAAAGCACAAGTGGAACATGTCACATGCTAGGGCACTCACTGATATCATGGTTCAGTAAGAAACAGAATTGTGTATCATTATCAACTACTGAAGCCGAATACATTGCTGCTAGCCTAGCTTGTACTCAAGTTATCTGGATGAAACAAACATTAAAAGATTTTGGTTTAAATTTTGAAAATACAACTATTTTTTGTGATAATACAAGTGCTATAAACCTATCTAAGAATCCTATTTTACACTCACGAACTAAGCACATTCAAATAAGACACCACTTCTTAAGAGAACAAGTCTTAAACAACATAATTAAACTAGAATTCATACCCACTAATCTACAGTTAGCAGACATATTCACTAAACCATTAAAACATGAAGACTTCACACGAATTAGAAGGGAACTAGGAATATGCAAACTAAGTGACTTATAAATTAATTACACTTAATATAATACTTCTTATAAGTCTTGTTTAAATCATATTTTAAATTGCTTTCCTTATTATCGTTTTTAGTTAGTCAAACTAAGTTTCCATATTCACGTATTCTTATAAGACACATTCTTTATGTCATTCAAACTTGTCATTTTTCAAGTACACATCCATTATAACTCCTTGTCCTATCTCCTTTCTCTCATATCCATAAGAACTAATTATATTAAAAGCCATCATAACAATGTTCACATCACTCTACTCCTTTATTATTTTTGTCCTTTTATAAAAACTTTTCTTACGATAAATGGTCCTACTTAGTTTATGAAAACTTATTACTCTTCATTAGTTAAAATTGAATGACTATTTAGTTCCTTTAAAAGATCTAGTTGCTATATTCTCACATAAATTATCTTTTACTATATCATATGTTATATCATAGCCCTACAAACTATCTATTATCATCTCTTTCATATACATATTAAGCCTCTATTCTTGTCAACTCTTGTTTTAACCTAACCTTGTCGAGTTTCTTTAAGAATATATATAATAATTCATATCAATCATAACCTCATGTCTTTCATCAACCTTTTTTTTATTGCTTCTTTATCCTTCACAAAAATCCATATATGTCATCTCACCTCTCTCTATGACAACTCACATTTATTACTCTTCATTCATAAATATTTCCTTGTCTCCTCATTTCATCTCTCGAATACATTTTTTTTTTATTATACATTTTTGAATCCGACTCCTACATGTCTATTCTTATTTCAATTCTTATATATTTTTTAACTCTTTCTCCTTCTTGTCTCATTATCTCTCTCACCACTAGTCTAAGTCCAAATATGTCCTTCTCATATCCACGTATACTCTTAAAAAATTACAAATATTAATCATAAAACATTTTTTTAAAATGTCATATCTTTCAAAGTACAACATCACATGATCACCCTATGACCTTTCTTTCCATCCGTGACCTTGTCTCTCTCTTATTGTATATCTCTCTAAAATCGAGAACCTTTATTTATTCTATCTTTACTTTATGTCATATCTAAATCAAGTAAAAGTTGTCCTTTATTTTCTTTCTCTCCTCTCTAGATATCCACATCATCTTTTTTATGTCTTTAACTCTCCATTCACGAATTTAGAATCCCTTCACATAGAATAACAAGTTGTTTGTCTTGTTAGGCCATTATTCTCAAAGATCAATCATTTTGTTATTCAACATGACATCCCATACTCTATTAATGGGTTCTCTCACTAGTCGATAAACTCATCCATACTAAAATCTATATATTTCAATACTATGTCCTCCTCAATCTAATATAATACACTATCCTCCATCATTGATTTGATTTGTCCCTCACAAGCTTCTTAACTTACTACTCACGGATTTCCTCATTTAGCTAAAATCTAAAAATCACTCTCTTCCAATGTCATTCATTTCATATCAACAATTATTTTCCTCTTTCTATTTAATCTATTGGTTCATCTCTTACCATTCCATTCGATCGTTTATATCCTTATACAAACTTTCTCTCGGTTCAAGCTCCTTTCTTTCCTAGTGCTTTATAATCAAGAAATTCGATAATGGCTTCCTCCTCCACCAATGTGATCACCTCCGTCGATCTAAGGTATCCTGATTTGTTTCACAACTACAACAAACTCTCCTCTCGCCCCATTCATGAAGGAAAATTGATCAACTTTGCCGACTTCATGTTCTTCGACTTAGACACCTATCTCCCTGAACTCAAACCTCTCATAGGATCTTCATCTCCAGCTGCATATTATCCCGAACTAGTCCGACTGTTCTATACCAACTTCTCTACTGATCATGAACAAACCTCAATCACCAGCAAAGTCCGAGGACAGCTAATGATTTTTTATGCTTCCGCCCTAGGTAGAATTCTAAACCTACCCTCCACCGGTACCAACCTTAACACCATAGTACCAATCGACCGATCGGTACTTCGAAAAATACTTCTCTGCACCAATTGTTACCGACTTCCGTGGCACATGAGGAATCTCCAACCTCATGCTCAGCTACTTGCCCAGATTCTTCTCCACAACATCTATCCCAAGCGTCCCCGCCAGGGATTAGTTCCTCGAAAAATCTCTCTTCTTATCTACGCAATCCTTTCTTCTCTTCCGATAAATTGGTCATCCATTATTTTTGACCTCTTTATTCGTTATCAGAAATTTGAGCCTCTTCTTTTTGGGTGTTTTATAACTCCCATTCTCAAATACTTCCAAGTACCACTTCACAACGAAGTCATCCTCCGTCCCTCTCAAGTCCTCGATGGTACCACCTTCAATCTTAGGTCCCTGCACATGCCCGACTCTGATGAAGCAGATCCAATGTCCTCCTTCAATTATTTTTCTGCTATGATGGATATCGAGCAAACTCAGGATCGAATCCTTCGTAATCAAGCCCTGTTGCAGCAGACTCGCAAGCGGAATCGTGCCAACCGGCCACCTTCACCTTCTTCACCTTCGAGATAGACTCATTTTTTATATTTGGTCTGTAATAACTTTTAAATACTTTCGGTCTGTAATATTTTTTTTACTCTTATCCCTCCTTTTTGTCCATGACAAAGGGGGAGAAAACCTGTCTCCATTATTGGAGAAATATTCTCTCTTTAAACATTATTTCACCTTTTTTATCATATTATTATTTCTATGCATAATGTCTTTTTGACAGGGGGAGCATATTTTGTCATCATCAAAAAGGGGGAGAATGTTGAGAAACTCGGTTTTGATGTCACATAATATGATACACTGTCTTATTTGATTTTGTATGATATGATAATATGTTCTCTTGAAATAATGTTATATTATGACTGAATATGTTTTGCCTTAAATCTAACGAGTATTTGATGCAAGGATATCTCACCCAATAAGGATGGAGACTTCCTGTTCAAGTACAACTATGGTGCAATCATACTCCTTGAAGAAAAAGCTTGATGAGCCATGCTTTCCTAAAGTTCAAATGAAGAAATCGGCTACCTCAAGATGAAGATTTTTTCTTCTTTAGAGTCATATGTAACAGAACCTTCAGGAACTTGCATATTGCATATTACATACTCATTCATACATACTATATCATAAAAGTATACGATAGTTTCAAAAAGGTTCTTTTTTGAAAACCAATAAGTGTACCTTCTTACAACCTTTTATGAAAAAAATATTTTGTCATATAATAATTGTACCTTCTTACAACCTTTTATGAAAAAGACATTTTGTCATTGTACCTTACACTATATACAAGACAACATAAAATCGGCTACATAAGAAAAACAAATAAAATATGTTTTTGAAAAGACTTTAGTTATCTTCTTTAATGAAATGTTTCTTAATACAAGAAGAAGACAAAAACATAAATCGGCTACACAAAAGAAAAACAAATAAAATATGTTTTTTAAAGGACTCTAGTTACTTTTTCTCATAACCATAGAATGTCGACTTACTTGAAGTCATCATTCTCTTTACAAAGCATTAAATGCCTTCTGTAACAAATCCTTGTTAAATATCCTTATCAAAGAATGTCGACCTTCCTTTTGGTCCTTATTCTCTCTGGAGACTTTGAAATACACAACATAAAGAAAACACTTGACATGACTATGTACAAATAAATATCTCAAAACACTCATAGTACTTACACTCATTTAAAGCAAAGAAGTACTAATGTACCTCAAATCATTAATTAGAATAAAGACAAAACTACAACCCAACGTTCAATGTACTATTGTAAGAAATAGACTTTTTACATAAAATATGTATTACTTAAAAACAATACAACGACTAGTGTACCCTCTATTTTACTCTTCTGGAAAAAGGCATTCTCGATCTTCTCTAAAAGATATTTTTGAAATGACATAACATTTCACATTTCAAAAAGTTACAATTCCAAAATGTAACGACTACTTTTTAAAGGCTATATAAACACACTCAAATAAACTATTAAACAAGAGGAATGGAATAGACGTGTGAGCTTACAAAGAGAAAAAGTTCTATTCGTGATTTGAAAAGAGAGCCTTGAAAAAGAAAGAGAAAAAGAAAAAGGAAGAAAAGAGAAAAAGTCAAGTCCAGCTCTTTGACAAAGAGTATCCTCTGAGTGACAAACAGAACATTCTTAGAATCCTTCATTCGTGCATTTATATCATTCTGAAGGTTCTATAGGAAGTATTGTAACTCTGTTATTCACTGTATTCCTTCTTTGTTTAAAGAAGTAGACCTCTGTGAAAGAGGGTGTTGACCTTCTCGGTTGAGAGAAGAAGACCTCTTGGGAAGAGGGTGTGCCCCTTCTCTGTTGAGAGAAGAAGACCTCTTGGGAAGAGGGTGTTGTACTATTTATCTGGTAACTCGGATGTTATAGTGGAATCTCAAGTGGTTTGCTTGGGGACTGGATGTAGGTCTGGATATTGACCGAACCAGTATAACTTCTGTGTTTTATGTGTTGTGCCTTATTGCTTAATTATTTTATTTTATCGATCATTATCATATTTCACTATTCACCCCCCCTCTAGTGGAATTTCACCGCTGTCCAATATCCATTTGCTCCTTATGTTGTGTACCTACAACAAAATCAGAAAACAGAGCATTTGACCCCTTTCTATTTTTGGGTCCATGAGAGTTAGTCTTAGGAACCCATATCCATTTGGATTTTGGTTTCCTTTGATAATAAATATTCTTTCTATAAAAGGATTTAGAATAAATATTTCTAGAATAATCATTTCTAGATGCAGTTCTATTAGAACTAGAAAGTTTAGTTTTATGAACAAAAGGTTGAGAATAATGTCTTTGATTTTTCACCACATAATTTGGTCTATTTTGAGTATCAAAGAAGCTATATCCCAATCCGGTTTTATTAACCGAGCATCTTTGAGAACCAAGAAGTTTTTCTAGATTCTCTTGACCATTTGTGAATTTGGTCACTATAAAAAGAAGATCATTTGACTTTTCTTTAAGACTAGATATTTCCTTTTGTAAGAGATTGGTTCTAACTCCAATTTCTTTTATCTCAATTGCTTGGCAAGAATTTTCCTTCTTGAGATCTTCTATTTCTTAAAGTAACACTTTATTTTGAGAGTCAAGAGTTAAATTTTTAGTTTTTAACTCTTTATTTTTAGAACTAAGACTCTTAAATTTAGCATATAAATCATTAAATACTTCAAATAACTCATCATAGTCAAATTGACTTACCGAATCTTCTTGTGCTACAAAACACATGTTGGCGACTTCTTCATTTGATTCTTCATCGAAAGAGGAGTCACTATCATCCCAACAGGCTTGAAATGCCTTTTTTTCTTGAATTGGTCCTTGGGCTTGAATTTGAGAAGAGGACAATCTTTCTTGATATGTCCTGCCTTTTTGCAGTTAAAGCACTTTACTTCATTGGGAATGGAAGAATTTGCTTTCTTTGCCTTTCTTTGAAATCTTCCCTTTTTGATGAATCTTCTGAATTGCCTTGTGATGAGGGCAATATCTTCATCTTCTTTAGAATTTTCTGAGTCAGAAGTAGCCTTAAAAGCAAGAGATTTCTTTTTAGGCTCTTCTTCTTGTCTGTCTTGAAGTTGGACCTCATATGCCATTAGGTTACCAACTAAGTCTTCAAGAGTGAGAGTATTGAGATCATTTGCTTCTTCAATAGCAGTGGTTTTTCTCTCCCATTCAGGAGTTAAACACCTTAGAATCTTTCTGACTAAATCCACTTGTGAATATTCTTTTCCAAGGGATTTCAAAGTGTTAGTTATATCGGTCATTCTAGTTACCATGTCCGATATAGATTCATTTTGCTTCATTTTGAACAATTCAAATTTATGAACTAAAGAAGCAATTTTAGATTCTTTTACCTTTGACGTACCTTCGTGTGTTACGAGAAGAGTATGCCAGATTTCTTTAGCTGTAGAGCATTGAGAGATGCGATTGAACTCTACCTTGTCAACTCCACAATATAAGGCATTCATTGCCTTGGCATTAAGTGAAACAGTCTTCTTTTCATCATCGGTCCATCTGCTGAAATCAGTTGATGGAGTTTGGTACTTTTCTGAAACAACTCTCCAGATATCAAGATCCATGGATTGCAGGAATATTGTCATTCTTACTTTCCAGTATCCATAGTTTGTTCCGTCGAAGAGAGGAGGACGAATAGAGGAGCTTCCTTCTTTGTGCTGAGATGTTGTAGTTTCCATGCTAGATGATGGTCAAATCAAAGTAATAGCAAACCTTGCTCTGATACCAAATGAAAGTGCACTAGGATCGAGGCAACGAGCACTAGAGGAGGGTGAATAGTGCTTTTAAAAATTTCTGCGAAATATTGAATGATTTTGCAAATCTCAAAGCAAACACACAAAGAACACAAGATTTTATCCTGGTTCGGTCAAACCCGACCTACATCCAGTCCCCAAGCAAAACCCGCTTGAGATTTTTCACTATCAACCTTGTAAACTACAAGATCACACAGACCATAACCGGTCCCACTTTCAGTAACAATCCTACTGAAAGCAAACAACTCCTTTACACCAAGGAGTCCTTCTTTTTACACAAAAGAAATAACAACTTACAATACAACCTATGAGCCTTCCTTTTGAATGCAAATGAGATGCAATTGGCTTTTGAGGTTGTTGAAACACTCTACTCACGAATTCACTATCTCTCAAAGTGATTTGAGTGAAAAACTGAAGTGAAAATATCACGTGAGTGAGAAAACAAATACTTGAATGAGTAGGAGTGAAAAGCAAGAAGTAATTCAATATAATTCTATTGAATTTGATGTTTTTGAGTGTAGAATGCACTCATATTTATAGTTAAAAGATTCCATACGTTGAGAGTATGAAAGGGTGTCAAAACTGTCCATTTTGAACGATCAAAACGTTTGAAAAATGAAAAGACACGCCTTTTTTGAAGTTTCAGGAAAACGGCAAAATTAGTCGACTGAAACATCAGTTAGTCGACTAATAGTTAGTTATTAGTAGTGATCATGCATATAATTCAGGGTTTATTAACATTTAAATATGCATGATTTTATGAAATAATGTTTCAAAAACCCAATTTTATGTTAGTTTTTGAGTAAATGTGATAAAATAATTTAAAATTAGAAAATGAATAAAAAAATAGTTTTATTTTACATTTTTATGCCTATTTTAGTTTTAATTGGTTTTAGTTTTTTATTAAAAAGAAAAAAAAAATAGAAAAATAGTTTTATTCATTTTAAGTGTTGTGTTTTTTTTAGAAAAGAAAAGAAAAAAATATAGTAGATTAGTTTTGAAGTTCTTTTATAAAGAGTTTTGTTTTTGAAAATTTTCACAGTTTTCTTTACTTTTGAAAAGAATAAAAATAAAAATAATAAATAGAAAATAATAATACAAACCGGGTGGAACCGGTTTGTATTTATAAAAAGAAGGAAGTGAAAACCAAACCGGCTGGAACCGGTTTGGAAGTTTTGAAAATAAACAATGGTTGTTTCAAACCGGTTCCAACCGGTTTGAACCCTTTTAAAAAGGGGCGTAAAGCAGAATCGTGGGGGCCTTCAATTTGTGCGCCAAATTTCCCCTTCCCTCTCTGGTGTTCTGCAATTCCAATTTCTTCCATTTCACGTTGCCGGATATTTTTTTCATCTCCTGCTGGTTCTTCTTCTTCTTCAGCCTATCTTCTTCATCCGGTGGTGGAGCTTCTTCAATCGGCGGCAGCGCATGAGGTGGAGGCCATATCTTCTCCGATTTCTTCCAGCTCCATTCCACGGTAAGTCTTCATCTTCTTCTTCTTCTTCTTCTTCTTTTTCTTTCTGAATGATAATCTTCATGATGTTTGAATTTTAATTTGAAAAAAAAAAAAAGAGAAAACATAAAAAGAAAAAAAAATCTGTGAAGGAATCCGGCGATTGACAGGGATTCTGCCGGAATACTTGATCTGATGAATAAGTTTTGGTAATCTGATCTAGATTCAGTGGATTAATTTCTGTTTAAAGAAAAAAAAAAAGAAAAAAAAAAGATTTGTTTCTAAAGAAGTATCGATCATCTGGATCGATCAAAATGTTATCCGATGAAATTTTTTTCTGAAATCTTTGGCAATTATTAAAGACTTCTGGTTCATTATCATTTTATCGATGAAATGAAATTCTGATCCAATCATTCACTGATAAATTCTGAGGAAACTTTAATTCAGCAAATAGCTGCCGGAATGATTTGTAAAAGTTGTAGAACTGTGATCTTCTGTCAAGATTCAATGTGAATTCGTCTGAGTTACTATTCATTGCTGGAAGTTCTTGCTTGTTCTGAAAAACTCTGCAACGGTCCAGCAGAGATCAATCTGATATCCATCTGCATAATAGAAGAATAAGATGCTTCATTACATCTGATTCACGATCAACTAAAATCCAGCAAGGGAATATTGGATTTCTGAAGTAAATGACTGAATTCTATAAGAATCCGATTAAATATATCGTGAATTTTCAGTCTGAAAGATATTGAATATCTACTTGAATTTCTTTGTTTACTAAATTTCTGTTTTTTTTCTCTGTTTTCAATTAGATCATTTCTGGTTTTTACATTCATTTTCAGTTTTTCTTTTGATTTCCTTTTCTTTTCATTTTGATGAAATCCTGTTTTTTTTAGTAAATTCACATTCATATTTTCTATATCTTCTAATTTTCTGTTTTGCAACATCCTATTTCTGTTTTACATTTCATTTTCTATTTTTTTAGTTGACATAGGTCGATTTGCTGTTTTTCCAATCAAGGATTTTTCTTGTTTTGCTTCATTCAATATCTTTTACAAATTTGTTTCTTTTGCTATTTCTGTGTAATTTTCCAGTTTGTTTTTCATTAGTCATTCCTTGATGTTTACAATTCTTGATTTTACTGTTTTCAAATGTTTTAATATTGTATTTTTCAATAGTGTAAGTGCATAGCTTGTTAATAAAGTGTTAGTGATTAATTGTTTTCACTGTTCGTTAATTGAAATAATTAGATTTCATAAAGTTGAGTGTTAGTGAATTGAAATTTAGTTAATTGTGTTAGTTAATGTAGTGTTAATTGTCATTGAATTCTTTTGATGATATTCGTTAGTGTTTTTAGCATTTAGTTAGTTAATATAGGTTTCTATCTCTGGTACTGCTTGTGTTTATTTGAATTGTGCAGGATAGCACAGACTGGAGCGGAAGCGATTACGTGACACGAAGTACAAAGAATAAAGTCTTTTTACTCTTTAGTTTAGATTTAGGAATTTAAAGTGGGTTTGTAAATATTGCACTTTACGCCCTCTGCGAAGGGTATTCATTTGTTGTAATAGCTAGTTGTGTTTACTTTTCTGAACATTTTACATTTTCATAATTCGGCAATAAAGATTAGTTTAGACTTGTGTACTTGAATACGATATATTCCCGTTCCCTGAGTTCGACCCGGTCTCATTCACTAGTGAGAACCGGTTTTTATTATTTGATGTCTGGTTTTCACATGTTTTACATTTAAAAATCTTTTCAAAATTACAACGATTGCAAAAAGACATCAAATTTTTGGCACCGTTGTCGGGGAACGACGTAATATTAGTATTCACTTTATTGCCTAGTGTTTGCTTTGCATTTAGGTTTAGAACCACGTATGTGCATATCTTAGAGAAGAGCTTACTTTTCTGCACAGCCCACCTATTAGGATTCTCTTAGAGGTGACTGTGTACGATTGGTAGCGTACACATAGATTTTATATTTCTTTGCATAATCTCTGTTATGTGTAACTGCGTGGTGTTTGTTTAGTTTTTGTTGTTTTTAGTTTACTCGCTTTGTGGTTTGCGTGGTTTGGCCGCTTAGTGCGTTAGTTAGGTAGAAAACCCAAAGTTAGGACGTGAGCTACACCGGTCTACTCTAAGGTGTATGCAAGGGCGACGCTCACTTGACCCTGAGCTGGTAGAGCCGATTGAGGACCCCGAGTCCCTAATTAGGAGAGCCCAGAGATCTGCAACCATGGCTGAGAATCAGCAGATTACTCGTCCCCTTAGGGAGTACTTCATGCCTAACACCTATACTCCCGCCTCCTGCATCACAAGACCTGATGTAGGAGCAAATCAGTTTGAGATTAAGGCCAGTGTAATCCAAATGTTACTCTCATTTTATGGCCTTAGCAATGAAGATCCATATCGTCATCTCGACGAATTCTTAGAGATTTGCTCTACAGTGAGAATAAACAACTTTGGAGATGATGCTATGAGGTTGACCCTGTTTCCCTTCTCTCTGAAGGATAAAGCCAAACACTGGCTGAAGGCATTAGATACAGTTAGAATTACCACATGGGAACATATGCAAAGAGAATTTTTAAAGAAATATTTCCCAATTGGTAAGACGAATCAGTATCGAAAAGCCATCACCAGTTTTACGCAAATAGAGGGGGAACTGTTTCATGAGACTTGGGAGAGGATGAAGGATCTTCTCCGCAAGTGTCCCCACCACCAGGTGCCTCGATGGCAACTGGTGCAATATTTCTATGACGGTCTTACTGAGAAGAATCGTCAAATGGTTGATGCCGCATGTGGGGGCACTTTCATGCTCAAGAGTGAGGATGAAGCATGGTTGCTCTTTGAGACATTAAGCGAGAATTCGATGCACCACGCGACAGCTTCACGGTCTGATAGAGTTACACCTGTACATGATAGTGCTAAGAAGGCAGGTATTTTCGAAATAGGGATGAACCTTGGGTTAAGCAACAAGGTAGACCAACTATCCCAGAAATTAGATCAATTATTGTTGGGTCCCTCTCCTGCCATGCAGGTGTGTGCGTTGTGTGCGAGTCCTGCACACCATGTTCTCCAATGTCCAGCTGCGCCACAGTATTCTGAGTTTGTCCAAGAGCAAGCTCAGATAGCTCAAAACTTCGCTAGGCCCGCACCCAATCCATTTGCCAATACTTACAACCCGGGCTGGCGAAACCATCCAAATTTCTCATGGCGTAACTCACAGACTCAAGCCCCTAACCCTTCCCATAGTCAATCCAGACAAGGTGGTTATACACCTGGATTTCAAAGATCCAATGACCCTCCAGCCCAACCTGCTTATACTCAACCCCATTTTCAGGAGCCTTCATCTAGTCAATCTTTTGAGGATAAGATTTTGCAAGCTTTGAGCTCACATACCCAGTCGATTGCAAAGTTAGAAACTCAAATGAGGCAGCTCGCTGAAGCACTTAGCAGGAGAACTGAGGGAGCATTGCCTAGTCAGCCTATAGTTAACCCTAGGGGTAAAGAACCTCTGCAGAGTTTGCATATGACAGATACACATCAAGAGCAAGCTCAGGCAGTAGTAACCCTTAGAAGTGGGAAGCAGTACCATTCGAGGGAGGCTGCAGAAGAAAGAGAGAAGATAAGTAAGAAGCAGCCTGTCCCTAATGTTGTACCTCAGGAAAGCGAGAAGGTTCTTCCATTTGAGCCTTCCACAACCCATATTCCTAAAGCCCCCTTTCCTGAGGCGTTAGAGAAACCGAGAGCATTAGGTAAGTCGGGAGTAAACATGCAAGAGATGCTTGAGATATTCAAGCACGTCCATATAAACCTTCCCTTACTAGATGCCATCCAGCAAGTCCCTGCATATGCAAAGTTCCTCAAAGAGCTTTGTACGCAGAAAAGGAAGTTGAGGTCTCATGCGCAGAAGAAAATATATTTGACGGAGTAGATCAGTGCAGTATTGCAACACCAGACTCCACCCAAACTTAAGGACCCAGGGACCCCTATCATATCATGTGTCATAGGAAACATTACTGTTGAGCGTGCTTTGCTTGACCTTGGGGCAAGTGTTAACATTTTGCCGGGTTTCTTCTATGACAAATTTGGATTAAAAGAGATGAAATCCACACCTATGACGCTTCAATTAGCGGATAGATCGATTAAGGTCCCAAGAGGGATACTTGAAGATGTGTTAGTCAAGGTGGAGGATTGTTATTTCCCTGTCGACTTCGTTATATTAGATATGGAGGGAGTTGATAGCATCAGACAGACTCCTATTATTCTTGGTCGCCCTTTCCTAGCTACCGCCAATGCGTGCATCAATTGCCGCACTGGTGAAACGGATGTTTCATTTGGAAATAGGAAAATGAGGATGAACATTTTTTGTGCATCGATGGAGTCTGATACTGAAGAAGCTTCTTTTGAGGTTGATATCATTCAAGATATTATCGAAGCTGAACATGATTGGTTGTTGAGTGATCTACCTCAAGAAGAGATTGATGAATCATTCAAAGAGGATTGCCTTGATATGATAGATAGTGAGGCAGATAATGTCAGTGGGATTTGGCATCCTGAACCACTTCCAAAATTAGCTGAGAAGCCCGCAAAGCCATCAATAGAGAGTCCCCCAGAGTTGGAGTTGAAGCCTTTACCAGCTTCACTCAAGTATGTCTTTTTAGGAAAAGAGCAGACTCTCCCAGTTATTATTTCTGTAAATCTGACAGATTCACAGGAGCATCAGTTGTTACAGGTTTTGCATGAGCACAAGGAAGCTATTGGATGGTCTGTGGCGGATTTAAAGGGGATTGACCCCTCCTTTTGTATGCATCGGATCATTATGGATGAGGGAGCTAAACCTTCAAGAGAATCACAAAGGAGATTAAATCCTCACATGAAAGAAGTGGTGAAGAAGGAAGTAGTTAAATTGTTAGATGCTGGGATTATTTATCCTATCTCTGATAGTCAGTGGGTGAGTCCTACCCAGGTTGTTCCCAAAAAGTCTGGGCTCACTGTGGAAAAGAATGAGAAAGGAGAGAGCATTCCCATGAGGATTACTACGGGATGGCGAGTATGTATTGACTATAGGAAGTTGAACAGTGCAACTAGGAAAGATCATTTTCCGTTACCGTTCATCGACCAAATTTTAGAAAGACTTGCAGGCCAGCAATATTATTGCTTTTTAGATGGATATTCCGGATATAACCAGGTGACCGTTCATCCCGAGGATCAGGATAAGACGACATTTACCTGTCCCTATGGTACATTTGCGTATAGGAGGATGCCGTTTGGGCTTTGTAATGCCCCGGCTACATTTCAGAGATGTATGATGGCGATTTTCTCTGACATGATGGATGATGTCCTTGAGATTTTCATGGACGATTTCTCGGTTTATGGCTCTTCTTTTGATAATTGTCTCCAAAAATTATCTCGTGTACTTCAGCGCTGTAGGGAGACAAATCTAGTGTTGAGTTGGGAAAAGAGTCATTTCATGGTACAACAGGGGATTGTTCTTGGACATATTGTGTCTGAGAAAGGTATTGAGGTCGATAAGGCCAAAGTGGAGACCATTGTCAAATTAGCTCCACCGACCTCTGTGAGGCAAGTGCGTTCATTTTTAGGGCATGCAGGTTTCTATAGACGGTTCATTAAGGATTTTAGTCAGATTTCTAGACCGTTGTGTAACCTGTTGTCGAAAGATCAGTCGTTTGTATTTGATGATGCCTGTCTGAAGGCATTTTTAGCCCTAAAGGAAGCATTGACCACTGCTCCTATTCTCAGATCTCCTGAGTGGTCAGTGCCTTTTGAGATTATGTGTGACGCTTCAGATTATGCGGTTGGAGCTATTTTAGGACAGAAAATTGAGAAACGATCTCATGTTATTCATTATGCTAGTAGGACTCTTTCTGACACACAAATGCATTATACTACAACTGAGAAGGAGTTACTAGCTGTTGTATTTGCACTTGAGAAGTTTCGATCATATTTGTTAGGCTCCAAAGTTATCATTTACTCAGATCATGCTGCATTAAGATATTTGATGAGTAAAAAGGATGTTAAACCGCGTCTCATTCGTTGGATTCTTCTGTTACAAGAATTTGATATTGAGATTCGAGATAAGAGTGGATGTAAGAATCTTGTAGCAGATCATCTGTCTAGACTGACTATAGATTCATCTATTGATCAAGGACAGATTGTTGATTCTTTTCCGGATGAGCAGTTATTTCATGTCAAGCGTTTACCTTGGTTCGCTGATATTGTAAATTTTCTGGTTACTAGAGAGTATCCTGCGCACTGGAACCGGAATGAAAAAGATAGATTTTTTGCGCAGGTGAAACATTATTTTTGGGAGGAACCAGAATTATTTAGATCTTGCCCGGACCAAATGATTCGGAGATGTGTGCCCGAAGAAGAGTATCATTCCATTTTATCCTTTTGTCATTCTTTAGCTTGTGGAGGTCATTTTTCTAGTCGGAAGACCGCTGCAAAGGTCCTTCAGTCTGGATTTTGGTGGCCCACACTTCATAGAGATGCTCACGAATTCTGTAGGAAGTGTTTGCGATGTCAGCAAACAGGTCGCATTACCAAGCGCGACATGATGCCTCTTTTACCTATTCTGATTGTGGAAATTTTTGATGTTTGGGGCATTGATTTCATGGGTCCTTTTCCGCCATCATTTGGATTTACATATATTTTAGTGGCGGTTGATTATGTTTCAAAATGGGTCGAGGCTGTGGCCACCCGGACCAACGATCATAAAGAGGTGCTTCGGTTTATTAAGCACAACATTTTTAGTCGGTTCGGAGTTCCTAGAGCGATCATCAGTGATGGTGGGACGCATTTTCGTAATGTGCAGGTAGCTTCCTTACTTAGGAAATATTCTCTGCATCATCGGATTGCTACACCTTACCACCCACAAACCAGTGGCCAAGTTGAGGTATCTAACAGGGAGATAAAAAGGATTCTTGAAAAGACAGTCAGACCAGACCGCAAGGATTGGTCTCAGCGTCTTGATGATGCCTTGTGGGCTTATAGGACTGCTTTCAAGACCCCGATTGGTATGTCACCATTTCGATTAGTTTTCGGTAAACCTTGCCATCTTCCTGTTGAGTTAGAACATCGAGCATATTGGGCTATAAAAAAATTCAATTTTAACATGACCCAAGCTGGAGTCGAGAGAAAATTACAGTTGAGTGAGCTAGAGGAATTGCGTAATGAAGCCTATGAGAGTGCAAAGATTTACAAAGCTCGAACTAAGCATTTTCATGATCAATATATTGTTAGGAAACAGTTCGAGCCTGGGCAAAAGGTATGGCTTTATCATTCACGTCTTCATCTTTTTCCAGGTAAGTTGAAGTCAAGATGGAATGGTCCATTTGTTGTGCATAGGGTGTTTCCATATGGAGCGATAGATCTTTTTGACCCTCGTACGGGTGCTATTTTTAAAGTAAATGGGCAACGGCTAAAGCCTTATATATCAGATATTGTGACAGGACAAGACATTGAGGATGTTGATCTTTTAGAAGTTTAGGACTCACACATGTTTGTATATATTTTAAAAATTTTTGTAAATATTCATAGAAAAACAAATTTTTTTAAGAGTACTTTCATATAGTTCATGTGCATAATTCATAAACCATAATCATGGTAGGCATATGTTCACATTTTAGATCTCATTGAGTTTACTTTCTTTCCCTCATTGATTTTATCTCATGGGCATTCACTTAGTTTCACATAAGCATGGGGGAATGCCACTGGGACAGTGTAATTCAAGCATGGGGGAGGGTGTAGTAGCTCACCAGAATATTTTTGTCTACGTTCTTGCACATGTTTACACATCTCTCATAAAAAGTAGATTTTTAAAGAAAGAGTTTGAACTTATATGAATGTTATTTCAAATCTGATGTTTTTAGAGGATTTTTAAGCCCCACGAAAATTTTTTCTGACATAGATCTAAAAATTATGGTTGTTTATGTGGATTTCGAGGAAATGATGATAGATACATGTTAGAATTTATTTTGAGTCATAAATATGAATATGCACAGTTCTATTTTTGAAAAACTAAGCAAATGAACAAAAGCATAAAAATGAGCTCAAAAAGTGAGAAAAAGCATGCGTTAGGTTGTTTGGATAATTCCACAATCCTTAATAGATGGAACTTAGATGTAAGTTGAAACTTTTAAGTCCATTTGCATAAGGGAGAGTGGAAAACTTCGTGATCCTAAGTAACTGAGAACAGATACAAGTTGAAATGTTTGACTCTCATGTTATAAGGGTGAATGAAGGAAGTCACTTTTATGTCTTAGTTGATATCTTTTGGTATGAAGAAAAAAAATATAGAAGATATTGACATTGCACAAGGTATAAAAGCAGACCACACGCAAGCTATAAGAGAAAAATAAGTGCGCAAAAAGAAAAAGCGTGAAAAGAAAAAAAGAAAGGAAAGAGCTTAAAAAGAAAAGTTCAATGCTTAGAAGTGTGATTGAGAAAACCTGTGCAGAAAACATATGAGTGAGGATAAGTAAATAATAATATGTTTTTATTGGATTTTCTAAGAATAAAACATAAATAATTGTGATTTTTAGAAAAGTGAAAGAAATTCTTTTTCTATGGTGGTACATAAAAGACTAATTATATTTTGATTTTGAAATAACAGGAAATATTTGTAAAAATAAAGTCTTTGATTACCTACTGATTATGAGGATGTGTAATATTATGCATACATGACAGAGATGTTTGTAGGTAGCATCACTGCAAACCCTCACGAGACCTTACTCGTCCACTGGGGTAACCCAGGGGGTGAAAGGGCTTGTTGCATGAGCTAAATGCAACCGTGATTCCTACGAAAGTGAGTTAGGTGATAGTTTGATTTCTTGCATTTTTTTAGTTTGCTCGAGGACTAGCAAAACATAAGCATGGGGGTATTTGATCATGCATATAATTCAGGGTTTATTAACAATTAAATATGCATGATTTTATGAAATAATGTTTCAAAAACCCAATTTTATGTTAGTTTTTGAGTAAATGTGATAAAATAATTTAAAATTAGAAAATGAATAAAAAAATAGTTTTATTTTACATTCTTATGCCTATTTTAGTTTTAGTTGGTTTTAGTTTTTTATTAAAAAGAAAAAAAAATTAGAAAAATAGTTTTATTCATTTTAAGTGTTGTGTTTTTTTTAGAAAAGAAAAGAAAAAAATATAGTAGATTAGTTTTGAAGTTCTTTTATAAAGAGTTTTGTTTTTGAAAATTTTCACAGTTTTCTTTACTTTTGAAAAGAATAAAAATAAAAATAATAAATAAAAAATAATAATACAAACCGGGTGGAACCGGTTTGTATTTATAAAAAGAAGGAAGTGAAAACCAAACCGGCTGGAACCGGTTTGGAAGTTTTGAAAATAAACAATGGTTGTTTCAAACCGGTTCCAACCGGTTTGAACCCTTTTAAAAAGGGGCGTAAAGCAGAATCGTGGGGGCCTTCAATTTGTGCGCCAAACTTCCCCTTCCCTCTCTGGTGTTCTGCAATTCCAATTTCTTCCATTTCACGTTGCCGGATATTTTTTTCATCTCCTGCTGGTTCTTCTTCTTCTTCAGCCTATCTTCTTCATCCGGTGGTGGAGCTTCTTCAATCGGCGGCAGCGCATGAGGTGGAGGCCATATCTTCTCCGATTTCTTCCAGCTCCATTCCACGGTAAGTCTTCATCTTCTTCTTCTTCTTCTTCTTCTTTTTCTTTCTGAATGATAATCTTCATGATGTTTGAATTTTAATTTGAAAAAAAAAAAAGAGAAAACATAAAAAGAAAAAAAAATCTGTGAAGGAATCCGGCGATTGACAGGGATTCTGCCGGAATACTTGATCTGATGAATAAGTTTTGGTAATCTGATCTAGATTCAGTGGATTAATTTCTGTTTAAAGAAAAAAAAAAAGAAAAAAAAAAGATTTGTTTCTAAAGAAGTATCGATCATCTGGATCGATCAAAATGTTATCCGATGAATTTTTTTTCTGAAATCTTTGGCAATTATTAAAGACTTCTGGTTCATTATCATTTTATCGATGAAATGAAATTCTGATCCAATCATTCACTGATAAATTCTGAGGAAACTTTAATTCAGCAAATAGCTGCCGGAATGATTTGTAAAAGTTGTAGAACTGTGATCTTCTGTCAAGATTCAATGTGAATTCGTCTGAGTTACTATTCATTGCTGGAAGTTCTTGCTTGTTCTGAAAAACTCTGCAACGGTCCAGCAGAGATCAATCTGATATCCATCTGCATAATAGAAGAATAAGATGCTTCATTACATCTGATTCACGATCAACTAAAATCCAGCAAGGGAATATTGGATTTCTGAAGTAAATGACTGAATTCTATAAGAATCCGATTAAATATATCGTGAATTTTCAGTCTGAAAGATATTGAATATCTACTTGAATTTCTTTGTTTACTAAATTTCTGTTTTTTTTCTCTGTTTTCAATTAGATCATTTCTGGTTTTTACATTCATTTTCAGTTTTTCTTTTGATTTCCTTTTCTTTTCATTTTGATGAAATCCTGTTTTTTTTAGTAAATTCACATTCATATTTTCTATATCTTCTAATTTTCTGTTTTGCAACATCCTATTTCTGTTTTACATTTCATTTTCTATTTTTTTAGTTGACATAGGTCGATTTGCTGTTTTTCCAATCAAGGATTTTTCTTGTTTTGCTTCATTCAATATCTTTTACAAATTTGTTTCTTTTGCTATTTCTGTGTAATTTTCCAGTTTGTTTTTCATTAGTCATTCCTTGATGTTTACAATTCTTGATTTTACAGTTTTCAAATGTTTTAATATTGTATTTTTCAATAGTGTAAGTGCATAGCTTGTTAATAAAGTGTTAGTGATTAATTGTTTTCACTGTTCGTTAATTGAAATAATTAGATTTCATAAAGTTGAGTGTTAGTGAATTGAAATTTAGTTAATTGTGTTAGTTAATGTAGTGTTAATTGTCATTGAATTCTTTTGATGATATTCGTTAGTGTTTTTAGCATTTAGTTAGTTAATATAGGTTTCTATCTCTGGTACTGCTTGTGTTTATTTGAATTGTGCAGGATAGCACAGACTGGAGCGAAAGCGATTACGTGACACGAAGTACAAAGAATAAAGTCTTTTTACTCTTTAGTTTAGATTTAGGAATTTAAAGTGGGTTTGTAAATATTGCACTTTACGCCCTCTGCGAAGGGTATTCATTTGTTGTAATAGCTAGTTGTGTTTACTTTTCTGAACATTTTACATTTTCATAATTCGGCAATAAAGATTAGTTTAGACTTGTGTACTTGAATACGATATATTTCCGTTCCCTGAGTTCAACCCGGTCTCATTCACTAGTGAGAACCGTTTTTTATTATTTGATGTCTGGTTTTCACATGTTTTACATTTAAAAATCTTTTCAAAATTACAACGATTGCAAAAAGACATCATGTAGACTGACAGTTATCGTCGGTCGACTGATCTGTTAATCGAGCCGTTTGAAAATCTGAACTTTTGAAACTTAGTCGACTTGAGAAAAGTTAGTCGACTGCTAATATCATCAGTAGACTGAAAAACCTTTTAGTCGACTGCTGCTAAAAACTTCTAAAAAACAAAAATTCTGTTCAGTCGACTGATAAAAAGCATTAGTCGACTGCTGCTAAATTTTTTCAGAAAACACATGTACTGTTCAGTCGATTGATAAAACCATTAGTCGACTGCTGCTAATTTTCCAGAAAACAGACATTCTGTCCAGTCGACTGATAAAATCTTCGGTCGACTAATTTGACAAGAATAACTTTTTAGAAAATATGGCGCGAAAGGATTAGGTGACTGATAAGTCTATTGGTCGACTAATAAACATGAAAATTTAAGAAAAGAGTTTTCTAAAAAGATTTTCAAAAGAGTTTCTTTTAGAAAAGTTTTTCTAAAGACTTTTAAGGTGAAATGCAACCTAAATATGCACTCTAAGTAAGGCTCTTACAAGAATCTAAGACTTTTAATGAATTAAACATTTGCACACTAGTCTTCAAGGATTCTTCACCGAATTCTTTAATTTCTTCATGGCCTTAGCTGAAATGCAGTTGATTCTACTTGCTCATCATCAAAACCTTGTACTTGAAGTATCATGTATGGCTTCATTGTCGTAACATAATAAGCAATTATGCTAAACTATCTATGTCAGAACTATCTACTAAATAACTAAAATAACAAAGTAAACTATTCTACTTTACTGAAAAAGAAAAATACAAAAAATCACAAACTAAGTTTTTCTAAAACCCACCTGTCTAATCGCTCCTTGCAAAATGAATATAAAGTGAATCCTAGAAAACAGTACGTGAATCCTATATTTACTAACTATGTTAATCCTATATTCACTTACTAATCCTACTAACTAGAAAATAAAACAACTAATTAACTAACTAAAACAGATTAATAAATCAAACTCTAAGAAATAAAATAAGTAATTCGCCGTTCCCCAGCAACGGCGCCAAAATTTGGTTGATATTTTGGAAGTGGTATTTTTAAAACAATAATTTTCAATAAAAGCTTTGGAAAATCGTCAACCAAAAGTAAATAATGGACTTTCCACGAAGTGGTAAGTACGGGTCGAATCCACAAGGAACAGGAATTACTCAAATATTTCTCAAAAATTTAATTTATTAATCACAACTATCAGTCTACTATTACAAAGCTAATACAATTACAATTAATCACTAAAAGAAAATGGAAAAGCAAATAAATCTTCTGTTGCACGCCAAGGGTATTTCTGTCTTTTTGCCAATTATCCAATCTTCGCACTTGGACAATAAACCTTGGAAAATAAGTATGCTTTTCAACCTAAAAATACAGAAAAATAAAGAGTTAGTAACTAATTCTAATGAATCAAGCTAGAAATGAAACTAAACCTAATTTTCAAGAAATTAATAAAACAAATCCTAATTACGATAAAATAATCAAATAAAATATCACACTAATTCTAAAATTAACTAACCTAAGTATAGCAATACTGTATGATGCAGATGCAGCACCTAAAATGCAGAAAATGCTGGAAAGAGTACGAAAATGCCAAAAAGAATGAAATTACCAATATGCCCCTAACTAGTGTAAAATAGACTTTTGATAGTTCTTCGAAAAACTAATGTTTGACAAAACAAACAAGGTCCGATTTTCCTGAAATTTGTTCTGTTCTATAACTAACAGATTCAAAAATCTGACAGTTTTTACAGAATAAAAAAATGATATCTGGAACTCCAGATATAAGCGTTTCAAAACTGGGAAAAATCAGGATATCGCAGGTCCCAAAATTTTCAAATCCGAAAAAGCGGTTTTCACAAAACGCTTAAAAATCAGACCAAACCAACTCGGATCAAGCTGAAATTTGGTATGCAGTCAGTTAACACGTCAATAAAGTGAATAGAAAAATAATATTTGGAAAACTCAAAAAATTTTGCACATGAAATGACGACAGTGCGATAGGGCAAAAATCGGTTTTTGAATTCAATGTACTATTCACTTTATAAATCTATTTTAAACACTAAAGATGCAATCTAACTCTAATGCAACCTAAATGACACTAAATGACAGTGCATATTCGGATGATGAATGCAATGATGCTATATGAAACAAAAATGAAATATAATATGCAATTTATGACTAACACTAAATGAACTAATAATGCAATTGCAACTAATATATTTAAATGCACACACCTAACTAGATGGATAAGAAGCTGCAGTTAATATAAACTAAATACACCTAACTAAATAAACCACTCAAATCAAACATAATGAACAACTACACATGGAGTAAACACGAAGTTATAAAATCTAACTAAGTCAATTAAGTAAAGACCTAAATTAACTTATAATAAAGCTAATATAAATTAAAACTAAAGTTAAATATCCAACTAAACTAATGAGGTATGATGGAGGATTTGACTAGGATTGGGTTCAACTAGGTTGACTCGATTGACTCGACTAGGTTTAGACTAGAGACACGATTCACCTAATTGGGTCAAACAGTTGACTAGGTTAGGTTATCTAAGTAAGGACTTGAAGAAATTAAATTCTAATATTAAAATTAACAAAATCAACTAATCATAGTTACTAAATAAACCCTACACGCCTAAATTGAATCAATCTAACTAAGGACCTAATTACTAACTAAGGTTAACTCTATTAACTAAAATAATTAAAACCTACTTTATCCTAACTCACTATGGATGGTTAATGAAATAGGAAAGGGTAATTACTCAAAGACAACTTTAGAAAGTTGACAAGTTTCAAAAATTGTCCAGCTATAAATGCTTGTCTATACTGACCTTAAATTTCAATTTAAAAAGATAGGAAGTGGAAACCGTCCAACTAGGGGCAGTTACACTTCTTTAATGGCTTGTACCACCTACTAAGGTAAGTAGGCAATTTGAAATGATAGAATTCAAGATAGCCTCCACGTTTTTAGTTTACCAAAAATGGTTTCCAAAAAAAATAAATACCTTTTGCAAAACCGTTGAAACCTTTTTAGAAAAGATTTGAAACTTCAAAGTAACTTTCCCAAAAAATATTGATTCTATCTTGAACTTAATTTCAAACTTGCCTAAATGGGGGCCAATGAATTTGAGTCAACCAACTTTCTCAAAAACGTTTTGATTTTTGGAGCAAACACCCTACTATTTCAATTAGACTTTCCTAATAAAACAACAAAAATGTTTCCTAGACTTCAACTAATGAAGGTAGACCATTAAAGTAAATTAACTAACCTAAGAAAACTTACTAAATATTTCAAAAAATGTCTAATGCAACCAATGCTCTAATGCAATGCACCTAGACACTTTAAGACACTTACCTAAATTCTAAGAACCTACCAAATGAACAACCTAGAGCTCAATTGGAGCTCTAATGGTTGACGCCCCTCCTTGGGGAAGATGACTACACTCACTAACTAAAAACAACGTTTTTACTAAAAAGACAAACACAAAAATTAAACAAACATTGCCACAATAATGATAACTCTAATTGAACACTTAACTAGAAATAACTAATTATACTAATGACAACTAAATTAACTAGGTAAAATGATAAAAATGAACATTACGTAAAACTCAAACAACAACCTAACTACGCGCATAAGCTAAAACAATAAGAATTTATAATAAACACTAATGACTCTATTACACAATTAAATTCTAACTTAACTAAGCATGCAGCAACAATTATACTACTAAAGAAAACTGAACAAAACTAGATAGAAAACCTACAGCCGACTGAACAATACGATAAAACAAAGAGAACAATAAAACTCATTTTTTTGAATTTTTCTCAATAAAACAAAACACTTAGAACACTAAAACATCAAAACGAAATTTAGAAAGACCCAAATACAATGAACTTGAATCAAACAAACTTACAAGACTGATAAACTGCAAACAAACAGCAAACTATATGATTTACACAATGGACTCACACGCACTTACCCAACTTCAAACCTTTATTCAATGATTTTGGCAAAAACATTCACACGACACATAAGAACTCAAATATCACCTAAAACGAAAATAAATGGTACTGGAACCGATACCACAAATCAAATTTTAGCAGTAGAACCACAACAAATAAATTTTGCAGCAACTAAACTTATTCAAACACAGAGATCGGCTAGAATTAATCTAGACTATTTTTCTTTTTAATTAAAATAACAACAAACAAAACCAACACTTAAACCAAATCAAAATGACACTTTTTTAGAACGATTTTTCTGTAGGAACAATACCATAAACACGCTGGACAGAAATACAAAATCGGCTAGAAGGGATTCTAGCCGATCTTCACGTTTGGATGAAAAACAATGAAAATTCATGATTCGAATATAAAAACAATGAAACAAAACCTAAATCTACTGTGCTGGTCTGTGCACGAGCCTTATACTATGGCTAAAACAATAAAAAAATAAAATAAACACACAGAAAATAATAAAAGAAAAACAACACACACGATTTAGGCTTTATCTAGAAGAAAAGAGAGAAGAAGACCTACCTCAAGGGCGATCCGACGATCGTGGGGAAGAAGAGAGAGGACAATGGCCTTGGTTTGACGTCCCGAACGGTTCAAGAATGCTGGAATATCACCACGAACAGAATTTCCACAGCTGCAACACGTTGGAGATCCACTGAAGATGGAACGGGTGCCGATTCGCGATCGGAGGGCTCAGAAAACCGGATGGAGGTAGGGCCGACTCATCTTGTTGGGGTGTTGCGCACTTTCAAGCAAGATTAATGGTCTCCACCTCTACTACACCTGCAAAAATACAGAAAATGGTGAGAAAACACAGCAAGGATGCTAAAGAAATGATTAGAAATGGAACGGGAGAAAGACTAATGCTTGGAAACCAAGCAAAAACCCAATCTTCGATGGAAAATGGGATGGAATGAAGGGTTGGAAGGGGCTGGAGTAGATTCACTGCAAGAGGCGTCAATCCCAATGCCAAAGACGCCTAGGGTTCTTCTAAAAAGTATATTTATACTTTTTTTGGAATTTCAGAAACAAGGTTATAAAAAAATATTTTACTAGGCACCACTTTCTGAGGGGTTTTCTGCAAAACTTTTTGAAATGGATATGAATATGCGTGTGGGTTGGATTTTGGGCTTTTTAAAGGTTGATTCAAGGTCCAAATAGCCTAATTGGGTCGGATATGGATCCGATCCACCTCGAAATCCATGCCCGAACACTGAATTAGCCATAACTCTCTCATTTTAACTCTAATTTCTCTGAAATTCGAACCACAACCCCTTACTATCAAAATGCATCTAAACATGGGTTTAAAACCTTAAACTCGTTACAAAATGCATGAAAAACTTGTTAACATGATGTGCATTTCATGCATCATCACCTATTATGGCCTTAGAGCCTTACACGATTTGGCTCAAGGCATAAAGGACCTGAACCAAGTGGTTCAGACAATAACGTGATGCGTACGAGTGCTTAAAAATTAAGCACCTCCCTGTGCGAGATGCATGATGGAACACGTGGCAGAAATCTATCCCTGTAAACTAAGTGTATACACCTATTATGGCCTTAGAGGACACATCAAAGTTGAGTGTCAACTGAAGCTGGGTGAAGAGATTTGGAAGGCAAATGCTGCTACACTAGAGGATGTAGTTTCTCAAGCTAGTCCCATGCCGACTCCTACGAGAGTTGAGGTCCCAGACCTAGACCCAAAGACAATTTTGCGTACTTCATCGAATTCTCCCCAGTACACACTAGCTTCTCCTCTTGGTTCCCCAGTACGTAAGTAGAGACGATTGATGAAAAAAATGACTATCGTGACTATTACACTAGTCGTAACTAAAATGATGTTCTTGTTAAGTCTTTTTTTATGAAGTCCTATGATAGTGCTTCGTTTTTGTCTTCCAACTCAGTTGGATATATTTTTGTAACCCTATCATTGCTCAAGGGTATTCTGATATGATATTTTGTGGAATCACATGGCTTATCTTTTTCTCGATAAGAATGTTGTTCTATGGTATGTATATTGTCTTATATGACCCTTTTTCTTGTTCAAGATGGCTTGGCAAGGATGTTGCAACAACATTATGGATACCCTCAACAACCTTTTTGAGGTTGTGGGTCACCAAGCTGAAGCGATGTGCACTATGGGTGATAACCTTTAACAGGTTGCTCAAGGGCGCGAGACTCTTGCCCCAGTACCGATCACTGTCATCCCTTACAAGTAATTCATGAGTATGAATCCACCATCATTCAATGGGAAATCCACACCTGAAGCAGCTAAGAATTTGATTCACGAGATGGAGCAAATTTTTTGTATACTTCAAGTCGACAAGGAGCAAAAAGTCAATTTCGAGACACATAGACTTTGTGAGGATGCAGAGAGGTGGAGGGATACTACCTTGGAGGTCAAGTTTGTGAATGAACTCGTCATCTGGATGCAGTTCATGGAAGTTTTCTATGCGGTATATTTTCTGAAGCATGAGAGTAGTAGGAAGATGCAAGAATTTTTGGACCTTCAGCAAGGTGGAGCTACACTAGCCGAATACATCACCCGGTTCAGAAGTTTAGAATGCTACTGCCCTAATGTCTACAGATTTCTGTAATTTTTTGTAGAAATACAGTGTTGCGGCAATACCATTATTGCTGCAATTTCCTGCAAAACCGCGCTTTGTGGTAGCAGTATGTTTGCTGCAATTTCCTGCAGTGATGGCGCTATGTGGCAGCGCCTTTCTTGCTGCAATTCATCTTCTTTTCATTGCCAGGGATAACACTCCATGGCAGCACTTATCATGCTGCAAACTATTGCATACTTGACACGCACATGGAAGCACTTCATGATTGAATGTACATGGCGGCACCCCGCTCGCTGTAACATTTTATTTTTTGCATGTTTAATGCTTATGGCAGCATGAATGGAACAATGTATGTCGAACTCTGAAATTTCTAGAATTATAGCAACATGCACATATTCTGAAAAAGGCACAATCACACCTCGCATAACCTGACCATGACGAGAATTGTCTATAAGAAGCATGTGTGGAATAATATGCATCTTGTTGAAATGATATAGTTCGAAATCTAGAATTTCTGGAATTATTATAGCATGCTTGACATGCTCTGAAAATCTACATGCATTGCTGGCACATCATGTCACTAAACTAAAATAGTTTAAATGAAGAATGCTTTGTTTATCAAGTGTCTTAAATTTGTCATTGTTTCATAACATACAATATATGTTCAAATAGAATCGTGTATGTTTTCACATAACTCATGATGCATGTTACACATTCGACACTTGATTCATCTAAAAAATGCAAAAAGGGGACTTGGAGCACCACTGTAGGGGTATAAAATGTTGTTTTGAGATTTGTTGCATGTTGAAACTCCATGGTGAGTTATGTTTGGGCGTTGGGCCCATTTTGTGAGTTGAGCTCACTTGTTCATGAATGTCATACACCCTTAAATTAATGTATGTTGATGTCGCCTTCATTGGCGAAGTGCTCCTCTTGGCTTCGATATGCTAGAGTATGTGAATGGGCGGGCTGATCTCGTCATGGTGTTTGTGTTGCCCCGCGGGGAGCACCGGGCCGATAAGCTTAAGTACCTCGAAATGAGGGAATGATACTAACTAAAGCCTAAAAAGATCAACCGCTCTATAGCGCATTCACAAACAATTTACCTTAGAGAGGGTAAATGGTACATCCCTGAGTGATCGGATGATTTTATGACACGTTTTGAGGAGCAACGACGTTCTCGTGACTTCCAGTCACTCAGAGTTATAGAGGTCGAGGTTGCCAATAGTGGTATTCCTCAGCTACTATTGTAGTGTGGATTGCAATCTGTTGCGTATATGATGTTTTTCTCGGCCACGGGCCGCTTGCATGAGGTTGTTTACTCGGTCTGTAGGTACTCCGGTTATCACACTCAATTGAATAATAAACGCCAGTGGTATTTTTCACAGATACGATGTTTTCTTTCACATACCTGAAAAAGTAATCAAGATAGAACAATTAAACTAATTTGCTAACTGCTAACTTATTGAATGGATGATTATTGTTTTTAGTTCATTGCTTAATTGCTTAACTACACTTGATTATGATCGTAAAAGCATGTTGGTTACTTGTTGTTGTCACATAGGGCTTATTTTTGTTTCTGCAGATAGTAGTATTTTTCCAGCTTACGATTATAGTTGCTTAATGCTAATTACTGCAATGAATAATGTTTATAATTGCCTATGCATGCTAAATGTTGATGTGGACTCAATAAGCATCGATCCACGATCCAAGATCTAAATGGATCTTAATACGCATTGAAGCTTTTTCACTAAGATGAGTCTGAATAGGACTCTGGCAAATAGAGTTTTCGGGACCCGTGCGCTCTGTTTCGATAGAGGCGATCCAAAGTAAAGTTGTGCGTGACTCGCACACCTTTCTAACTAATCTAAAATCACTGGATTCAGGTTAGAGATGTTCACTCTATGGACTCGGAACTAGGACTAGTAGTCAAATCTATGACAGGCTCTCCAGGTTTGGTGAATAGCCTATTCGGAGAGGTTTTCGACCCCTCAGACGGTGAAGTTTGCGAAAACTATCAACAAATGAAATGAAGGTCAAACTCAGACCTTTCCAGAAAGATATAGCTTCAAATTTCTGAGCAATCCTATGCACCTCTACTAACTTTTAAAATCCCTGACAAACTAGTTATTAACTAGCCTAACCTGATAATGGGGTTCTAGTTGGCCGTGTGAACCACCTCGGATTCGGGCACTCAGATGAGGGTTTTAGAAGAAACCCCAAACTTCTCTATTATGTAACCGAATGTTAGCTAATCAGACTAACTTTCAAATTTTAATTTCACACCATTAATATTCAGATATTCAAAAATTAAGAAGTTATACACACCATGCTCTAACAGTGAATATTATATTCAGACCTAAGAAAAGTGTAGAAAGATGGGTTTTTTCAGACTACTTGCATGCTGAATTGGTGAAAATAAAAAACATGAAAACTATAGATGCTTGTCTTAGATTTCTACAAAATCAAACGAATTAGATTTTTTGGTAGGGTATCATGAGAAATCTCCAAAATATGGAACATTGTTTACAGTGTTCTCGACAGGATAGGATCTGACAGATTTTGTTTGACCGACTGCTTGACAGAGAATTTTTGAGACCTTACTGGCCGAATCAGGTTGAGGCCTCAACTACAAAGTTGGAGATTTGTGTCTTGGATTTCTAGAGAGCCCAAGAACACCAAAATTGGACCAGTTTCGAGGTAGATACGGTCGATTTTTTGGAGTCATCTCTGACAACTCCAGAACCAAGTAACTCGTTTCTTGACAGAAACCGAGTTAGGCAAAACCACAATGTTCAGAACTAAACTACGAAAGGAAAACACACTCAGTAGCATAAAACACTTCAGACATTCATTCATTCAATCAAGAATCAGTTTCTTAACAGTCCACAATGAACAGAAACAATAATAGAACGAAACAATAACAAGGATGTGCAAAAAGGCAAATCAAATTATCTATTTTGTAGATGATGAAGAAGTTGACGCTGTGACATAACAGCCGCCACCACCAGCTCTTGAACAGCAGGAAGACACAACCTTTCCCAAGTGTCCAACAACCACGGACAAGTTCAAACACAGTCACACGCCAGTTTCAAAGTCGATCTGCACCAAAAACCTCAACTCCCAAAAACAAGTTTTCCTTCTTCACAAAACTTGCAGCAGAATTTTTTTTTTTACAGCAAAAAACCCCTTGTTGGACCTCCATTAGAGCTCTTAAGCTCTAAGGAGAAGAAGCCATGATGGAGGAGGAGGCCTCTTCAAGGCTGCCACCCCTCCTTCTTCAATCTTCTTTTAGCTATTCATTAGGGAGGGGGGCTTCTCCAAAGCTGCCGCCCACTTGACCAATCAGCATGCATCCTGCAAAAGGCTTCATAATGAGCCTTCAACAACTCATTTGACTCTTAAGTCAAATGGAAATTTGAACCCAAGGCTAAAATTGTCTACTAGGGGGTGCCACTTGTGTTGTAACGGGTTTGGATCTTGGGCAAGATCCAAACTCGTTACAAAGTGGATCCTATTAAAAAAACACATGAAAAAATTATTAAAAAAAAAGAGAAAACTACCCTGAGTACCCCATACACCCTCTAGTGCTGCAAAACAATCCTACATGGCACTAGAACTATCCGGATCCATATAATCTGACACCTAAAAATAAAAATAAAAATTACATAAAATAAAATACATGAGAAAAAGCATAAATGATTCCAAACATAAAAAATGGAATCAAACATAGAAATACAATTTTTGAGAAAACAAAATATCCTAGAAATTAAAACATGATATTTAAAACGGATCTGGATACACAGAGATCCAATTGGACCTAGATGGTCCTGCATGATTGGATCTGCCACAGATCGCATCCCAAATCGGATCTGATGGGTTAGATATGGATCCAACTTTGCCTTCAATGCGCGAATCTTCAAGATGCTCTACATCATTCTCCCTTGGGTCGAAGGGCTTTATCCTCGAAGCCTGTTTCTGCTCAAGCGCAACTACATGAACCCTGCAACAATTCAAAATATAATTAGCGCAAAAACTGTTCAAGGCAATAAGAATATAATTAAACAAGGCAAGAAATTCTTTAGAGGAATGATTGTAATATTTGATGCAATGCAATTCACTATGTTGAGCAAAATGAAATTCAAAAAAATTAGAAGCAAAACAATGGAATTGAAGCTCAAAAGCATGTAAAACATTATATTTAAGAATCTTACCTTTGCATCAGCGCTCTATAGATATTAGCAAAATTTAAAATTTGCTTATTTATTATGCTTTTCAATACTTCAAATTTTTCACTAAAATTTTGGCAATTATAAGGCAAGTCACAAGCAAGACAATGCAACAATAATTCGAACTTACTATGAGGATTTATAAAGGATGCAGAATCAACATGATCGACTAAATCCTGATATTTTCAAAATAAATTTGGGATATGCATGATTGTCATTTCAGCTTTACTCGAATCGCATTCAGGGCTCACATAAGGTTCAAAACTTTCTAATGGTTCACTGAAAGAATTTTCAAATTCTAAGGATTTATTAACATGAATTTTCACAGACTCTTTAATACTTGGATTGAGCTTTTCAATTTCGACATTAGCCTCAAAATTGGGATTATTAATGACAAGTGTGAAGTCATCGATGAAATCCGCCCACGCAAATGCCTCTTTATCTTTGATGTCTTCGTCCGCATCGTCATAGAGCGGATTATCAAAAATGAAATTGTCCTTGAACCAGTTTGGACAACTGTGAAGACCCCAAATTTTTTAAAATTTTGTAAATATTCCCGTTTTTTCCCTGACCCCATTTTATGAGTAAATTGAGTCATTTTCACTTAAAACTCTAGTTTATTTTTCGGATTTACTGGAATCAAATCTATTTTCTATATCTGACTCAATTTCAGATCCGGATCTAGTTCAAAATCTAAATCTGAGCCTCGTTATCCAATTTTTAAATCAAATTTACAAAAATACCCAAATTTTTTTTTGAAAGGCTCAGACAGTCCATCCGGTATCCATTTGGATCTATTTACTATGTATTTTTTGATTCGAGGTTCAAAACTCGAATATTTCCTCTAAACTTGGATCCGAACCCATTTTTCCGAGAAAATTTCCAAGGTTTAAATCTGAATTCTCAGAAAACACTCCTTTTATAAATATTTTTAATTTTTCATAAAATTAGTTTAAAACCCTTTAGTGTTCATAGTTTTTACATCAAAAACACCAAAAAAATATAAAAAGCACAAAGAAAAGAGCAAAAAAATAAAAAAATACAAAAATAGAAAAGAAAAATAGAAAAATATAGCTTTTAAAAGCATCCTTTTGAAAATCAGGTTTTTGTGAAAACCCTCTTTTGAAAACATTGAAAGGAGCCCAGATTTGAAAATTTTCAGAACGTCAAAGGGGCCCATTGCAAAATTTTTAAGGGTTTCTCTTTGAAAACCCGACGTAAGGGATCGGATGGCCACGACGGCTGCTCTCGCCTCTTCACTCACGAGCTGGCCTTCGATTCTTCTCCCCCTTTCTGGATTCTTCTTCCCCTTTTTCTACATAAGCAAACACTGATTGCATCTTCAGGCACCGCTTCTTCACCCCACCATCTTCTGATTTCTCATCAATCGCTTTCACTCCTCCCCTTTACGATTCTGCTTTTCTTCATCTTCCGCTTCTTGCTTCTTCTCTTGGTTTCTCTCCATCGACTGAGGTAAGTTGAACTTACTACAGAAGCATCATCGAGGTAAGCCTTTCAACCTCCCTTTTCTAGTTTTCTGTGAAGTTTTTCTTTCTTTACAAGGTTTATTCGTTTTAAATTTCATTCCTCTTCATTTTTTTTGTATTTGATAAGGCATAGATGGTAGGGTTGACCTGCATATAGCAGTGTTGACCCCCCTTGTTGCTACAGCAATGGAATCGCTGATTCCAACATTTGTCTTATTTCTTTTAAAAAAAAAATTGTTAGTTTAAGCAATTTGGAATATTAGTTGGTTCAGCCCCTCCATGCATTTGAATCCCCATTTTCTTTCTCATTCTGATTTTAGTCCCCGTATTTACCTTCGATCATTTGTTTGCATTTTGATCTTGATGACATTTGATTGCATATTATTCATTTCATTTGGTGTATTTTCCGTGTTAATGGCATTCTTTTTTTTTACTGTCTTCATTTGATTTGATCAGAACCCTCATTCCATTTTCTTGTTGATTCTCGATTTCTACTTTCATTTTTATTCTTCTGTGAATTTTCAGTCTCTTGCTTATGTTTTATCTTTGTTCTGAGAATTCGACTTCCTGTTTCTATTTGGTTATTGCGTTTAGGTTAGGTGAATATGGTAATTCCCCCAGAATTTTCATCACAGTACCCTGTTGTAACAACAATCTATGTTTTCCTTTCCCTTGAATTGCTGGTTTACCACCCCTTTTTTTTATTATTTTTTTTTTGTTTTGTTTTGTTTCCTGTTTCCTTTTGTAATTTTTTTTCCCAATCTTTACTTGCTGTGAATATTTAGTTTGATATCATTTTTTTATCGCATCTACTTATTTTTTTCCTGTCTTTAGCTTCATCAGTATCTCCTATTTCAGTTTCACGATACCTCATTTCTTTTCAGTATTTGATCTGGCTTGTACCAATCTGATGCATAATATGGCATTTACATTTAGAGTTAAATCCAAATAGTTGAGCATCGGCAGCTCTACAGGATCAGCAGTTGTCGTGAAATGCCCTATTTAGCTAATCAAAAGCTACCTTCGATTTATTATGAGGATGGGTTGTTTATTGGTTCATTGTCTCTCCAAGCCACGCTTCAGCATCATCCGTTGGTCAATTGCATCTATGTTTGTTGGGTGTCGATCATCGAGCATTTTGGGTAATTTGTTTTGCACCCATCTGTTCGATCGTTCTGGTATAGGGTAACAATATATAATGTTGTTTACAATGTCTTCGCTGTAACAATTTCATCACGATAAAATCTACTTTGGATTCGGTTGCAATCCTCACCATTACTCAGATCAGGCTATTCTGCAACTTTCCTTTTGCTTTGATATGATACTCACTTATATGACAAAAGTCTGATTTCATAAAGATTATCCCCTGCTATCCCAACTTCTGCTGTGATCTCTGGTCCAAAGAAGGAAGTGAACTTTGTATGTCTTTGCTCAAAAGCTGCCAGCTGCAAAACTTTGGCCTCAAGTACAAGAACTAAAGAATACCTGCCATCTTCAGTTACTTCTTCACGAATCACGGGGAACACAGGAGCACTTCGCCTTGGGATTCCACCCTCCTGACCATATCGGAAAATTCATTTTAAAGCCTCATTGAGGTGTTATTCATCTCCATATTTGAATCTTGTAATATCATTCTTCACCTGTTAAGGATAGAGGAAAATTGTATGTCAGCATCAGTGTGGACTACTCTGAGCCAAGAAAAACATTGGAATATGCTCCAAAGCCATATGAAAGAAATGGGCATCCAACAGCTAGCCCAACAACACCGGACAAGACCTTGGACAGTGAGAAGCCATCATCAGGCATAATTGCCTTGTTCAGTATGGATGTAGAAGGTGTTTTCGTGGAGTATGCAACATTGGCTAACATCACCAACTTCATATTTTTTTAGTCAATTTTACAGCTTACTGCTCTTGCTTAGCCCTATTTTTTTTTTTTTTGGGGGGGGGGTGGGCAATATGCAGTCTCAGAGGATGCAATCCAAGCCAATTCCTCAAATTCTGAATTTAGTTGTGCTTTTCCTAAAGAACAGAGAAAGTTGAAGTTCATAACCTTGATGGGGCTCGTGGAGATGAAAAGCCGCAGTAGCAGTCACTGCTGAGTCTTCATGGTACATTAGGTTATTGGGGCCTCCAACGAGTTTATGGTATAGCAGACCTAAGGCTACGGTGGATGCCCATGCTTACTGATGCTTGCCATTCACCTCAATCCCCAGTAGTCCCGCTTGCGTAGCCTTTCAGGTACGCTCATTGTTATATCTTTCCACTTATCATTTATACCTGTATATTCATTTCAGCATACAGAGCAAGTCTTATGTATCATATTTTATGGTTTGCCTTGCTTGAGTCACAAAAGTAATGTAACATTTGGTATAAAGGATAGAGAGGTTTATACCTTTCAGATTGATCCACTATAGGTGCGTTTTGTACTTCTGTAGTTGGTACCAGTTGTTTCTTTATTTCTTTTTTTTTCCCTTTTTTTTTAGATGATAAGAATTTATCCCCGAAGGATCTTGAAATACAAATTGTTCTGTCTGATATCAATAGGGCTTCAACATTGATGCCACTATGTTCTTTGTCCTTGTTATTTTATCACTACATGTTTCGTTAAACACAACTTTTGGAAGTTCAGTATCTGGTTGGCTGGTATGGCATTTCAATTCTTCTCATGTATTGTTTTTGGCTTTGATGATGAAATAATGTATCTTAGCTACATGGCCATTCCAACACAGCCCGCAGAAACGACGAGTCCTGCCTTGAATTTACCATGTCTGCTTTATACAAGATTCCATGGATAATCGCCAAACCATTGAATCACTCATCGCATCTCCATTAGATTCAATTTCACAAGCAGTGTAAGAATCGGCAGTTGGATTTCTTTCCCACCAGCTGTTTGGGGAGCATTTGCAGAAGAGTGCCAAAGTGCAACAATCATAGGACTGATGAAGGATTTCTCTGTCTTGTTCCAGATATGTTAGATTACAGCTCACCTCTATCATTCGGCCTGCTGATATTGATATCAGTATCGTGGAGGAATCCCCATCGGTTACAGTAAACCCTGTTCTATCCAAATGGATTACCCCATTCAGAAGATTTCCTGTTATATCTCAGATGAGGGTGGTACCAGGCTGGCGCTTGAAGCATTTGCATTAATGCCTAAGACTGCTAGAAAATGGATATCATTTTGCAAAAAGAAACTTGTTTTTTATTATTGAATTGTGACCTCTCTTGTACGGTCAACAAACAACATATTTCATAAAGCATCCTTTGTTGTAATTTTGTTTCTTTATATACTTCATTAGCTATGTCCTCACATCACTTGTCACCTGTAAATCACCTACAACACCTTATAATTCATTATCTTAACATTTACATGTACCCCATTTATCAACACTCATACAACACCCAATAACCTCCAAACTACCCAGTCCATCTGCTGTGTCCCACCCCCCACAACCTCCTTGTACACTATCTCCACTTCAGCACAAACCTCCATTTCACTACTATCACCCTTTTCCCATGTTGTACATTACCACCATCTCCACCTTCTCCAGCATGCATCCTACTCTCATCAACATATAGCTATAGCCATCTTCATCCTTCACAGCATACTACTACCTCATTTCTGCTCTCTCTACTGTTACAACTTGGAATCCATTTCACAGCACCCAATAACCCCTCTTTTTTCCACAGCATCATTCACTGTTATTGCAGCAAACCTTTCACAAGCTACGTTTTCTGCACAAGCCTCTTTCACACTCATTATCATAATCACACATTAACCACTTATACAATGCTACCCCTTCTCACCTTTGCAACTACCAATTTCCAGCATTCATTACCTGCTGCAGCAAGTTGTCCTCTTCAAATGCCTAGCCAGCCTGGGCATGAAATGCCACTTTCATAGTATGACTATGCAACCCAGCCCTTTGCTTGGCCCAGTCACGAGTAGTCTCCATTAGCCCAACCCGACTATGGTTGGTAGTTTATTGCACAGAGGTATATCTTACCTCACCCATGCCTATTACATTCATCCATTGTGCATATTCCACAGCATACATTCTACCACATGTATTACAATAGGCATTCTTCATTAAGATAATATATATATATATATAGTTAGTTAGTTAGTTAGTTAGTTTAGGATTTGGTATGTGCACTCAATGTGTAAGACCCGCAAATTTTCAGAAAATTTATGAATAAATTCATGAGGCATTTTCCTGGTAAAAATATCATTTTTTCTCAGAATGCGAAATGAATCAATTTCTGCGAGCCAGTTATACTTGAGATATTTGTCGCTTTGCGAATATATGCTCAAACACTCTGAAAGCCATAACTTCCTACCTGAACGAAATCAAAAGATTTCTTTGAGCCAACTTTCTTAGTTATGTCAATACGAAGAGAATGGCGTACTCAGAATTTTTCAGAAAAAAATCGCCAAAAACCCGAAATTTTTGCGGGACCCACAGAAATATTAGTGGGACCCATAGAAATATTTCTCAGAAAAACATTCTAGAATATTCTAGAATGTTCCAGCACCTTCCAGGACCTTCCAGCTTCTTCCAACACCTTCCATGGAAGGGATTTCTTAAAAAGCCCAAGGGCATTTGGGTAAATGGGGTTGCTTAGCCCCTTAGCAACCTCCCATATAAATAGAGGAGCCCTGCTCCTTTAGAAAATTGCCAACCCCTCTCCCTCTCTCTCCTCCTCTTTCTTTCTCTAGAACCTCCCCTACCTAGCCCACTTGGTTTGAGCCTGCCTGACTTGGTCTGAGCCTGCCTGACTTGGTCTGAGCCTGCCTGATCTGGTCTTAGCCTGCCTGACCTGGTCCTAACCCACCTGATCTAAGTCCAAACCCAGTTGACTTGACTTGAACCTAGTTAGGTTTGAAGTCAAAGTCAAAGTCCTTTTTCGTCCAAAGTTTGGAGTTGATCCTTTTAGAAGTCGAGCCTCGTTCGAAGCATCGAAGCATTCTAGAGTCGTTTATTCCTCAAATCGAAGTAAGTTTGCTTCATTAATCCATCTCTCTCAAGTATTTGCTTGTTTGTATATAGCTTATACTTTCTGAAGTAGTATCTTGCTTTAGTTCTTGGTTGAGCCCCTTTTGGACACTTCGGTGTTCACCTGCTCGCCTCGTAACTATCGTCGGATATATATGTTCAAATATGCGGTATCTGCGTTCTTCAAAATAGTATCTCGCCTCAGTTCTTGGTTGAAATTTTCAGAACACTTCGGTGTTCATCCGCTCGCCTCGTAACTATCGTTGGATACGGATCTAGGCGTATATCTGTTGATTCTGCCGACGCGTTCTATATCGCACAGGCTATGTAATTTACCTTTGTTGTCGCGTCGTATGATGTCAAATCTCATGCTTTCTGCAGTTTTCGATTACTGCACTTTCGATTATGCATTTACTTACGTCGTTGTGTTGAATGACACCAAGGCTCTTGCTTTCTGCAAATATATATATAAAATATTTCGTTCAGTTACACATCCTGAACAATAGTATATGCATTTCTTTACGCCGCCGCTGTATAAAGCACAGGCTTCTGCTTATACTACATATATGGCGCGTAAATGAGCGTTCAAATGAAGATCAACTCCAAATCGCCAATGTGATTCCCTTATCGCTCCTCGTTCAAGATTTTGCTTGACGAATGAAGCTCCTATTGGAAAGGCTTCGCTTTTTGGCAAAATGCTCTTTACGTAAAGACTAAGTCAATTACGTATGGCCTGGTTATGACCCAGGGTTCCTGCAACCTTGATGGATGCAAGGTACGCACAACGGTGCACATCCATTTCTCGAGTTAAGCATAGCGATTTCTCGCCAAAGTGGGGAGATGCCGCTGAAATGGATAAAAGAAACACACGCTTTCTCCGTTAAAGAGAGGAAGTGCTGCTAAAATTTTTGAAGAAGCTAAGAATAGCTCAGAAAGAACGTAGCAGGATACTTTGTCATATATCAGAGTGCTACTCAGTTCATGGAATGCCTTCTACAATGTAGAAGGGTTCGTCGCACCATTGTCGATAGAGCAGAGGAGGTGCTGACGAAATAGTTGGCAGAAGAGCTGCCGAAACCGGTTAAACGGCATAATGATGTCTGTTGATGGAATGATGCCAGAACGACTCGTATCCTTGTGCCTGCGAGGGCACCTTACTCATAAGGGCCGCTGAGCCAAAGTAGAGGTCGCGCCTTGACTAGGTTTGGACTCGTTGCGTAAAAATATGCCGAGTAGCCGATCTATTTAGATTGAGTCATATGCATGCTCATTGAGAACGGTTACACAACCAGACTCGTAAGGGCCGAAGGGCCAGAGTGTGTTGTTTCCACCCAGAAGGGCCATAGTGTGTTGTTTCCACCCAGAAGAGGTGTGGTGGCCGCAGTGCCAAGAGCGGTGTTCTGCATGCATATGAATAAGACTTAAGGTCGCACATACCCTGCGGTTGAAAATCGTATTAGGGGTACCCCCTCAGTTGATGACTGGGTTGGGGCGGACTAAATGGGGTCGAGTAGATACTCCCGTAGTGCTGAGGCACTGTGAACAACCCAAAATTTTCAAAGTTTTGTAAAAATGACCTTTTTGCCCCTGACTCCATCTTCCGAAAAAATCAAGACTAAATTTCAGGTATTCTTCAAATTTTCTGGATTGAATTCCATTCAAACTCGATTTCGGAGTCAAACCCAGTGTTTAAGGTCCAAATTTGAGCCTCGTTACTCAATTTACAAATCAAAATTATAAATACCAAAAACATTTTTTTGAATGGCTCAAACAGCTCATTTGGCACCCATTTGGATCCACTATTTTATATTTTCTCGATTCGAGGTCCAAACCTCGAATATCACCTCAAATTTCGGGTCCAAAATTGCTTTCTGAAGAATTTTTCAGAGTAATAGTTTTGAATTCTCAGAAAAACTCTCTTTTGTAAATATTTTGCAAAAATACAAAAAAATAGTTTTTAATCTTTGTTTTCTCGTAAAACTTTAAGATTTTATTCTAAAAATGAAAAATAATGAAAAATAATAAAATACCAAAAAAAATGAAAAAACTACGAGAAAAACAAATGGTTTTAAAGCTTTTTAAAAGCTAATTTTGCTAAAAAACTTATTTTAAAACCATTTTTATGAAAAATCTTGTTGAAGGAGCCTCTTTTTTGGAAAATCCAAAAAAAAAATCACGAACCTTCCAAACCCTCCCCTTTTCTCTCACTCTCTCCACCTCTCTTTCGTTCACCCTCACTGAAACCCTCTTCTCCTCAAACCCTCCATCTCTGAACCCCCCTTCCTCTCCACCTTTGATTTCCAACAACCCTGATCCTCCCGAAGCCTCTTCTTCCTCTTTAAAAGAGGCACGAAGGGGAAGGGTTCAGGCATCACATTTCACCTCCCCATTTCCTCCTTCTTCCTTCTTCTTGAATCGCCTCTTCATCCCCTTCTTCCCCTATTCTACTGGTCTTCCCTCGATTAACAAGAAGGATCGATTCCCCCCCCCCCCTGCGAAAGCTAAAGGAAATCGATCAACCTCCCTCATCCCTACAATCACAGAAATTTTCACCACAATAGTTGAAGCCCTCTCCCGCTTCGATTAACCATCCGATAAGTTTTTCTCTCCTTCGTTCTTTCCTTTTTCTTTAGTTTTTCCTGTTTCAAATCATACCATCTATGCACCCTTGGTGATGTTGATGTTGCCTATGCAAGCATCAACCCACCTTGTGCAACAACAATCGGAAGATTCATTCTGACATCTTGCTTTGTGTTTATCAGATTTCCCTGATTTTTCGGTTAAAAATCTATTCACGCCTGATTTTCTCTGCTTCGTTTTATTACCTGATCGCTTGTTCTCTTCTGCCTATTTACTTTAGTCATCTTTACTTTTTTTTATTTTGAATGACATCAGATTTTGAATGACATCGGACAACACTCTGATGCCTTTTTGGTTTTGTATTTTGATTATTCTCAAAATTCTATTTGATCATCTATCCCATTATGTTGCTCATACCAGATTTTTTTTTCTTTTGAACGATTTCCCATGTCTGATGATGAGAGGATTTGAATCACCCATTTTTCATTCCAGGCTAACTATTCATATTTTATTTCTTAATCATTTACCATCTTCACTGATTCACCTAGGGCCTTCATTATCATTTGTTGATTATTTAGTTCAATTATTTAATTCTTTTACTATTTATCTGATTTATTTGCATGATTCATCTGCTTGATTCATTTATTATCTGTCTAAATCACCGATCCAAACCCTGCAATCTGATTGACCCAGGCTCTTCATCAGGAATTCCATTTCCATCATGGTAATGAATCCTGGTCGATCATGTGGGTTGGAATAATTTTGTGTTATAAGTTCTAAATATCTCTTTCTGGTTAATATAAAGTGCAACCTCTTGATGATCGATTTGCCAGAACTTGTTAGGCTCTAGGCAGTGGCCGAAAGGTGGATGGTGCCAAAGCATCTCCTGCTTCTTACCCCTTCTGTCATATGTAGGGTAATGCTATTCACCCTCCTAGTCCCAAAGAAAAGATTTTTCATGTTCCCAACATATATCACTTCATGTATAATCCACTAGGATCAGTTAAGCTATCCTTACCAATCTATTGGAAAATTACACAAAGGTATTGGCCAAACGTTGTTTGCTCTTGGTAGATTAGTTGTAGGAAATGTCAGCAAACCTGGAAACTTTCCAGCATATCAAGGAGGTGTGTCACCAGTGGCTGCTGAATTGAAGAACTGCCCATTGCGGTAAGGCCCTCGGTAAGAATCTCCAAATAATCGGATGCTCCAAACAGCCTCAAGAATCGCTCCTTGCTAAGTTCTATACATCATAGCACCTCCCTGTTAGCTTTGTGTTTCGTGATACATTTTCTGCTATTTATTTTCCTGTCACTTTCTCGTTGTTTGAGTAGCTGCTTGTCACATTCTTGTTATTGTGCTTTTACCTGTATTTCATGTATATTTAGTATTTTAATATTGTTAATGAGTTTTTGATTGATCCCCTGTTTTAAATCATTAATTCCCCTTTTCCATTTTGATTTTCCTGTGGATTTTGACCTCTTGCTTACATTATGCTCTTTGTCCTTGATGTTTGGTTTCTTACCTTCATCAACCATGGTGTTTTGATTTTCATTGAGAATCATCTAATAGCATTACTTTAGCGGATAATGACCTAAAGCTATTGTTGAAATTAATGGCTTACACTTTTTTTTTTCTGCAATATATTCATCATGGCACTGTTTATTCTGTAGTTGATTAATCCCAAATAATGAATCCAGTTTTCATTTAATGTTCTTGCATTCATATGATTATTTTCCTTTACATATAATTAGTTTGTGTTAATTCCCTTTATGAAGATTGGATGTCATTTTACATTAGCTTTGTTTTTGTCAGGTATTGAACTCGTGCAGGCAGGATCAAACAAACTCTTTTTCTCAACTTTTATCAACTTTTTGTTTATCAATCTTTATTAGTCTTACCAGTTTTATTCATTTTTATTGATTGTTCATCCATTTTATTAAATTCTTCTTGTCAATTCTTATTTCAAAATACCTCTTCAGGTTAAGGGATAAACCTGATGCCTGTTTCCCATGAGGTATTTCTTTTTTTCTTCATTTTCCCCCCCTTCAGGTTAAGGGATAAACCTGAAACCTTGTCCTACGAGGTCCTTCTTTCTTCAGGATAAGGGATAATCCTGAAATGTCTTTTAAAGCTTCATTAATCTCTGCCAAATCTTTTTAAAATCTTATTCTTTACCCAATTTTGTCAAATTTACCTTTCTTTATCCAACTTTGTTAATTCTTCTGATTCTTTATCAAAGCTTTTCATCAATTTTTGCCAAAATTGTATTCCTTTCCCATTCAGGATAAGGGATAATCCTGAAACCCCTCATAAGAGCAACGATGCTACCTGTGAGAATTCTGTCGCAAAGGTAATTTTCATAAATTTCCTTAATTCTTCTATTGTGTTAAATCTTCCATCAATTTCTATCTCTTCTTGTCAGGTCCTCTCAAATTTTATTTCTTTCCCAGTCAAGGTAAGGGGGGCAATCTTGAAAATCAGATCACATGCAAATAATTCAGTCCCTGAAATAGTCATTCTCAATCTTAGATCCGGTCCTCGCACTGGCAAACCTTCAAAATTCAATATTCTGATTAAAACTTTCTGTCAAAAACCCGAGTTTTGATTCGGGCTTTCCTTTTTTATCCAATGCTCGCGTTGGAACCAATCATTTCTTCAGAAAATCGAGTTTTTCAAAACTCGGGTTCCTCTTTTATGTTTTTGAACATCCAAGTTCCGACTCAGGTTTTTCCCTCTATTATTTTCGTTTGAAGTTCCAAGTTCTGACTAGGACTTCCTTTTGGATCCAATGCTCACGTTGAAACCAATCGTTGCGTCAAAATTTCGAATTATTCAAAACTCAAAATTCTCTTCTATCTTTTGTTTTGAAAATCTGAGTTTCCACTCGGACTTTTCTCTTTATTCTTTCGTTTGAAGATCCGAGTCCCGACTCGGACTTCCTTTTGAATCCAATGCTCGTGTTGGAACCAATCGTTGCATCGAAATTTCGAATTTTTCAAAACTCAAATTTTTTCTTTTATCCTTTGTTTTAAAAAGATCTGAGTTCCCACTCGGGCTTTTCCTTTTCTTTCATTTGAAGTTCCGAGTTCCGACTAGGACTTCCTTTTGGATCCAATGCTCACATTGGGACCAATCGTTGCGTCGAGAATTCAAGTTTTCCAAACTCAAAAATTTATCTCTTATCTTTTTATCTTAAACATCCGAGTTCCGACTCTTGTTCTCCCCTTTATATATTCCATCTTCCTTTTTAAACACACAAGTTCCAACGCAGAATCTCTTCTTTTTCAAAAACCTCAACTGTCAGGCGGGATCTTCTGCCAAAATCTAGTCTTCCGGCTGATCCACCTTCAGGATTATTCTCTTTACAAATCCTTATTTGCCCTTTCAGGATAAGGGATAAACCTGATGCCTCCTACTAATGAGGTATTTTCTTTCCTTTCTCCCCCAATTCAGGATAAGGAGGCAAATACTGAAAGCAGACCATGTGCAGTTAAAATGTGATGGTTCATTGAGTTCAGAATTTTCATCAAGAATCTTTACTTTCTAAAAACTAGCTCATCTTCACAACCCAGTCCTCGCACTGGTTATCTCTCAAAACTCTTCAATCACATATTGAGCTTATTTTTTTCAAAATCCGGTCCTCGCACCGGTAACTTCCTAAATTCAACCATTCTGATCAATTTCTTTCCTCCAAAAAAATTCAAAATTCTGACTTGAACTTCCCAAGATTTGGTATTCCAATAGGATCCAACTTTTGCTGGTCTTGTATTTCCAAAGGGATCCAGCTTTTGTTGGTCTTGTATTTCCAAAAGGATCCAGCTCTTGCTGGTCTTGTATTTCCAAAAGGATCTAGCTTTTGCTGCACTTGTATTTCCAAAAGGATCAAGCTTTTGCTGGTCATGTATTTCCAAAAGGATCCAGCTTTTGCTGGTCTTGTATTTCCAAAAGGATCCAACTTTTTGCTGGTCATGTATTTCCAAAATCGAAGATTCAACTAAAGGTCTCATCAAAATTTACATTTGAGTAATTATCTCGCTAATGGATTCTGGAACATTATGCCAATTTGCTAAAAGCATTTGTTGATTCTAAAAAATTCTTATTGCACGAAAAGAATTACCTCAAAGTACCTCTAGTATTCTTTCCAAAAAGGTGAAACTTTTTGCGAAAAAGAGGTAAAATTTAAATCTTTTCCTATTGATCAACCAAAAGGATGTAAGAAATATCCTCGATATGATTTGTGAAAGAAATATTCAATGATGTTGAAAAGCCAGAAGTGAATTGAATATTGATCATGGCTAGGGCGCATGTTTTAAGACGGTTATCTGGCAATCAGGCAGTGGAAATATCTTGAGCTATACAAAGAATCCACTCAATCCATGTCCTCTCAACCATAAAAGTTACAACCAAATATCTGCAAAAGGGATCTCTCAACTGTCGTCAAGATGAAGATGAGTAGACGAGTTAGACCCCCGGGACCAAAGAAGATTTGGATCATCTCTGAGATGAAGGAATTTGTGAAGGATCCTTCCAGGGAAAGTTCAGATCACCGTCGAGATGAAGGCGAGTGTTATGAACCTACTGACAAACCATTAAAGATATTTGATTTCTGCTATCAACTAAAGACCCTTTTGAGCCAATACCATCAATATAATACCTGAGACAAGAAGAAGGATCGGAACATCTCCAAGATGAAGGAGTTTGTGACGTACCCTTCCCTGAAAAAGAGAGAAAAGTCAGGACACATCCAAATGAAGGATGATGTTAAAAACCCGAGAAAAGTGCAATGACTCAAAAAGAGTGCAAAAGGATCATCATGGGAAAACACCGAGATATCAAACTGCCAAAATTGTCAGAAGTCATCCTTTCTCGTGCAAAGTTCTTTTATCAATATCTTTTCACTACTTGTTTTTATGAAATTAAGAATATTTCTTTTCTTCTCATATCAGGGAAATGGATAGCTTCCTTGAAGAAAATCATCAGTGCTAAAATTTTGAATTTGACTCTTAAAACCGAGGAGTTAACCTCGATGGAGGGAATACTCTAGGTAAAAGAGGGAATATCTTTTTGCACATACGTGCACATTTTTTAAGCGTTTGAGTCAACTATAATTTTATCTTATTGGCAAAATTTTCTAGCTATTCCAAAAATAAAATAAAAAATTCAATATCCATTTTGATGCAACCTAGCGTTGTTTATATCTTCCAGGAAAAGTTGCCTCATTTAGTTGAAGTATCTCTTCATGTCCCATCATGGTTTCTCCATTTGAGAAATCCGTATGGTTGTTCTCACTCAGGTTAAGGGTCAAAACTTGAATTTTCTGCGAGAGGTCATTGATTTCAAAAGCTATTTCAGTCTCAACAATGAGACGCCCCATTTCGTCCCCTTTTCAAAGCTTTAGGGAACCCTATTTTCCTCCTTTCGCAAACTCCTTTCGGATTTGTTTTTCCAAACTCCGAAGGTCCCATCGTGGTTTCTCTATTTGAGGATTCCATCTTGGTCGTACCCGCTCAGGTTAAGGGTCAAACCTGAATTTTTCTGCGAGAGGTCATTGATTTCAAAAGTTATTTCAGTCTCAGCAATGAGACACCCCATTTCATCCCCTTTTCAAAGCTTTAGGGAACCCCATTTTCCTCCTTTCGCAAACCCCTTTCGGATTTGTTCGTCCAAACTCCGAAGGTCCCATCATGGTTTTTCCATTTGAGCATTTCATTTGGTCGTCCCCTTCAGGTTAAGGGTTAAGCTTGAACCTCGTGCCACGAGGTATTTTCCTTTTTAGGTTTGGGTTAAACCTGAGTCTCATTCCAATAAAATTCTTCGTTTTGACGAGATGTTTTCTTCCAGTCTCATCATGGTTCTTCCCATCAAGGAATCCATGCTTTGTATATCCATCAGGATAGGATTCCACTTGAGATTCACCTCACGAGGCATTTTTCCAGAAAAATATCCCATCAAGGTCCTCATGTATTCCTTTTCTTATTCAATTCATCTTGATATATCTCCGTCCTATCCAAGTTAAGGGCTAAACCTGAATCATTCCAAAAAACGAATCCTGTCTCACCCATGAGACTTGATCGAAATTCCTATTTTCCACCATCTTCGGAATTTTTGCCCAAAGTCCCATTATGATTTCCTTATTATCCAGTCATATCATTTTTCAAGGATTTTGTCTCCCCAAAACCATTCAGGGTAAGGTTTTAAGCCTGAAAAGCCATATTTTTCAAAATAATTCTTCCACACCCAGTTTAGATCTGCTGACTGGAGCATTTTTAAAATTTGAAGTGTTATCTTTGCCACTAAGCTCGGCTTTCAACCGGCTTAGTAGCAAAGAGGGGCATCTGTGAACACCCCAAATTTTTCAAAGTTTTATAAAAATAACCTTTTTGCCCCTGACTCCATCTTTCGAGAAAATCAAGACTAAATTTCAGTTATTCTTCAAATTTTCTGGATTGAATTCCATTCAAACTCGATTTCGGAGCCAAACCCGGTGTTTAAGGTCCAAATTTGAGCCTCGTTACTCAATTTACAAATCGAAATTATAAATACCAAAAACAGTTTTTTGAATGGCTCAAACAGCTCATTCAGCACCCATTTGGATCCACTATTTTATATTTTCTCGATTCGAGGTCCAAAGCTCGAATATCACCTCAAATTTCGGGTCCAAATTCGCTTTCTAAAGAATTTTTCAGAGAAATAGTTTAGAATTCCCAGAAAAACTCTCTTTTGTAAATATTTTGTAAAAATACAAAAAAAATAGTTTTTAATCTTTGTTTTCTCGTAAAACTTTAGGATTTTATTCTAAAAATGCAAAAAAATGAAAAATAATAAAATACCAAAAAAAATTGAAAAAACTACGAGAAAAAAAAATGGTTTTAAAGCTTTTTAAAAGCTAATTTTGCTAAAAACCTTATTTTAAAACCATTTTTATGAAAAATCTTGTTGAAGGAGCCTCTTTTTTGGAAAATCCAAAAAAAAAAATCACAAACCATCCAAACCCTCCCTTTTCTCTCACTCTCTCCACCTCTCTTTCATTCACCCTCACCGAAACTGTAAGACCCGCAATTTTTCAGAAAATATCTGAATAAAATTCATGAGGCATTTACCGGTAAAAATAGCATTTTTTTTCTCAGAATGCGAAACGAATCAATTCCCGCGAGCCAGTTATACTTAGGATATTCGTTGAATCGCGAATATATGCTCAAACACTCTGGAAGCCATAACTTCCTACCTGAATGAAATCAAATGATTCCTGCGATCCAACTTTCTTAGTTACGTCAATACGAAGGGATTGGCGTACTCAGAATTTTTCGGATAAAAATCGCCGGAAACCCGAAATTCTTGCGGGACCCACGGAAATATTGGTGGGACCCACAGACATATTCCTCAGAAAATATCTGGTGGGACCCACAAAAATATCCCATGGAATATCCAAGTGGGCCCCACACCAAGGAACCTCTTGGCATTAAAAAGAAGCCAAGGGCAAATGGGTAAAGGGGAAACTTGGGGCCCAAGTTTTATTTCCTATAAATAAAGGCCCTCCCCTTTAGAAAAAATCGTCCCCCCCCTTTCTAGCCTCCTCTTTCTCTCTCCTACTTCCTAAAACCTCCCCTACCTAGCCCAGTAGGTCTGAGCCTACCTGACTTAGCCTGAGCCTGCCTGACCTGGTCCTAACCCACCTGACCTGGGTCTGAACCCACTTGACCTGGTCCAAACCCAGTTGACTTGACTTGAACCTAGTTGGGTTTAAAGTCAAAGTCAAAGTCCTTTTTGGTCCTGATTCCGATTTGGGTTTCTGAACCCAGACTTAGCCTACTTGAGCTGAGTTCGAACCTGCTGAACCCAGTTGACTTGGATCGAACCCTGTTTGGTTCAAACCACTTAGGTTGAGTAGCTTGACCTGCTCTACCTCTTTCTCAACTAAGTCAGCTTTATCTGACTTAGTCTGACCTCTCGAAGGAAGGCTCGAAGCCAAAGAAGCAACCCGGAGTCGTTTCTTCCACGATTTGAAGTAAGTTCGCTTCGTTGATCCATCTCTCTCAAGTATTTGATTATTTGTATATAAAATATACTTTCTGAAGTAGTATCTTGCTTTAGTTCTTGATTGAGCCCTTTTTGGACACTTCGGTGTTCACCCGCTCGTCTCGAAACTATCGTCGGATATATCTATGTTCAAATACGCAGTATATGCGTTTTTAAAATGGTATCTCGCCCTAGTTCTTGGTTGAGCCATTCAGAACACTTCGGTGTTCACCCGCTCGCCTCGTAACTATCGTTGGATACGGATCTAGGTGTATATCTGCTGATTCTGCCGACGCGTCTTATATCGCACAGGCTATGTAATTTACCTTTGTTGTCGCGTCGTATGATGCCAAGGCTCCCTGTTTTCTGCACTTCCGATTACTGCACTTCCGATTATGCATTTATTTACGCCGTCGCGTCGAACGATGCCAAGGCTCCTGCTTTCTGCAATGTATTTACTTACGCCGTCGCGTCGAACGATGCCAAGGCTTCTGCTTTGTTATATATGTAGAATATTTCGTTCAGTTACACACCCTGAACAATAGTATATGCATTTCTTTACGCCGCCGCTGTATAAAGCACAGGCTTCTGCTTATACTACATATATAGCGCGTAAATGAGCGTTCAAATGGAGATCAAACTCCAAATCGCCCATGTGATTCCTTGACCGCTCCTCGTTCAAGATTCTGCTTCACGAATGAAGCCCCTATTGGAAAGGCTTCACTTTTTGGCAAAATGCTCTTTACGTAAAGACTAAGGCAATTACGTATGGCCTGGCTATGGCCCAGGGTTCCTGTAACCTTGATGGATGCAAAGTACGCACAACGGTGCGCATCCATTTCCCGAATTAAGCGTGGTGATTTCCTACCAAAGAGGGGAGATGCCGCTGAAATGGATAAAAGAAACGCACGCTTTCTCCGTAAAAGAGAGGAAGTGCTGCTGAAATTTCTGAAGAAGCTAAGAATAGCTCAAAAAGAACGTAGCAGGATACTCTGACATATAGCAGAGTGCTACCCGGTTCATGTATTGCCTTTTACAAACGTAGAAGGGTTCGTCGCATCGCTGCCGATAGAGCAGGAGAGGTGCTGACGAAATGGTTGACAGAAGAGCTGCCGGAACCAGTCGAACGGCATAATGATGTCCGTTGATGGAACGATGCCAGATCGACTCATATCTTTGTGCCTACAAAGGCACCTTGCTCGTAAGGGCCGCTGAGCCGGAGTAGAGGTTGCGCCTTGGCTAGGTTTGTACTCGTCGCGTAAAAATACGCCGAGTAGCCGATCTATTTAGATCGAGTCATATGCATGCTCATTGAGAACAGTTACACAACCAGACTCGTAAGGGCCGAAGAGCCAGAGTGTGTTGTTTCCACCCAAAGAGGTGTGATGCTCGTGGTGGCCGAAGTGCCAAAGAGCGGTGTTCTGCATGCATATGAATAAGACATAAGGTCGCACATACCCCGCGGTTGAAAATCGTGTTAGGGGTACCCCCTCAGTAATGACTGTGTTGGGGCGGACTGAATGGGGTCGGGTATATACTCCCGTAGTGCTGAAAGCACGGGCTGCCTAAATGGCATGCAGATTCTATCCAAGTAATTGTAAGACTGACAGACCCCTTTAGGAATTATGCTCACTGTGGAATGACAGTGATGGTACAGCCTTGAGTGACACGTATTTTACTTTGGACCTGATAGAGTCCACGATGGCCTCAGTCACTCATGGGTTTTGGGGTCGTGGTTATCCTTAAGATCTAAGGATTGAACCCAACTACTGCAAGTAGAGGATGCATCCGAATATGGGCCTAGTAGGGTTCTCCCAGTTGAAACACACTGCCCTACTATGGATTGGGTCAACAGGCCTCTGGGGTATCTAAAATACATAGAATAATCAACCCCCAGAACGTCGCGTTGATGCCCGGACAATAGCTCTACCTGCGTACCAAAGGCGGGAGCGGTTAATTATCGAAACAATGCATTAGCTTAGGTTCAGCGATGCTTTGAATGTATGAGTGGATGACGTGTTGAGTCAGTCCTGCATAACTTTTGTGAAGGTGTCATGTTCGGTATACTACTGGACCGACTGGGCAAAGACCCGTGTTGCATCCGCACGACTAAGCGAAGCTCGAGGAGTTGTCCTTAGATGCGTGGGATACGGATGTGCCAAGTATGAAGACTTGAGCTAGACATCACTTGAGCCCCGAAAGAGGTCATGGCTAAGTCATGGAGACTTAAGCGGTTATTCAAATCACAGCCCTGAAAAGGCTTGCTCTAAGTCATGAAGACTTGAGCGGATGTTCAACTCATAGCCCTAAGGAGGCTCCTGCGATATACGCTAAGTCTTGGAGGCTTGAGCGTCGTTATTGCGCATTGCGACCCTGAGTGGTCATTATTGTATTTGAGTTGAATGGATGTATGACAGCATGCTTACCAGACCATCAGTGGTTCTGACCCCGTTTAATGGAGATTTCAGGTGTTGAACCTGCGTGGTGATATGCGGAGCAAGGCGGCATCGAGTTCTAGGGTTTCTCTAGACAGAGTTGTACTGCTTCCTTTTTATTGAACCTACACTGCTTTTCTAAGCAGTAGTGTTGTAATAAACATGTGGTTTTCGATAAAATGGAACACTTTGGTGGTCAATGAGTTGCTTGGCCACATACCTGCAACGTACTCAGAGTTTTCTAAAACTGACGACTCATTATCGTCTGATTCCGCTGCTAAAAGCTTTTCTAAATTCCGCTGCAAAGAAAAAAAAAAAAGAAATTCATGAAAATTTTAACATAGCTTTGTTTTGGAAATCCAGGGCGTTACAGAATTGGTATCAAAGCATGAGTCTGAGAAACCTGGTTCAAGATCCGTCATGGTCCCGATATCGCACTGTAAGTATATGTTTTTATACTTTTGTTCTGATCTGGGTGCATCTTTGTATAGATGGCAACTCATGACTCGCGTGGATACTGCTATCGCTGCAAGGTCATGCACGATGAGTGGATATGCCCGTATGAAGTCCAAGACTGCCAATACTGTGGCGAAGATGGGCATTCCGCCAACGAGTGCCAAAGGAAATATACCGCCGATATGGGTCGGCGGGCTTCAAAGGGTCTCAGGGATGAGACTTCGCGTGTCAGTGGACCGCATCACTCTAGTGTTGGGAGCAACCATACCCCAACATCTTCTGATGAATTACAAAGGTTGAGGGATTTTGATTTGAACTTCCTTGCGGAGGTCTATCACTCGCCAAGCTACCATCCGGCATCACATACGCCGAGCTTAAATGGCATGAACAAAAGAGGGGATTCTTTCTGTTCGCCGATCATTATTCCAGACTCCCAGAGTCTTGATCTTGCTGACTGGGAAAGTGGACTGGAGTCCGTCATATATCCCCAATATTCGCTTGCTAGTGCGGAAGTGCCGCCCAAGCCAAAGCTAGTAGTGCCTGCACCAAGGCCATGTGGCAATAGATGGACCTTTTGGAGTTCGTCTTCATCAAAGAAATCCAAGTCTTAAAGAGACTGGTGATGTTTTGGAGTCAGTAGACTCATGTATATAGTTTCTCAACTCCTAAAGTCTGCCAGTGCGGCATGCCATTTTGTTTAAGGCGATGCTTGTGTAAATGTGATGTATATTAAGTAAATAAAGCTTTTACTTCCTCATATACATCGAGAAACTAAAAACAAGTGCTTGTGTGTGCATAGATAAATGGCTCCTACGACGAGGAGAATCATACCAAGCGAGGAGTCCCATACGCAAGGATTCCTATTGGAGACACTCAACAACCTGGTTACAGCCATCCGTGAAACGAGGCCAGAACCAGTCGCACCACGAAACGAGCACCTAGGAGAAGTGACTTATGAGAAGTTCCTCAAACTTGACCCGCCAGTTTTCATTGGCAGAGCCGATCCTGAGCTCGCAGAGAGTTGGATCGAAGAGACAGAACGTGCCTTCTCAGTACTAGGAGTACCAGAGGAAAAGAAGACCAACTTTGGCACGTATCGGTTGAAAGACAATGCACGGAAGTGGTGGGATACCACTAAACTTATCCAGTTCTCACAAGTCGAAGTCATTCCTTGGACTGACTTTCGGAGGACTTTTATGGATAACTACTTCCCGTTGCATTCCAGAAACATAAAAAAGATGGAGTTTCTGGAGTTGGAAAAGGGCGGTATGAGTCTAATGGACTATACCACCAAATTTCAGAATCTAGAGCGCTACTGCTCTCGATTGTTCGAAACAGACCAAGAAAGGGCCGACAAATATGTGAATGGTCTGCGCGAAGGGCTGCGATCTCAAGTGATAACAAGCATGCCTTCGACTTTTCAGGCTGCGGTAGCAGCGTCTTCAAAAATCCAAGAGGATTGGGCGCGATCTAAAGTGATCGTAGCAAAGAAGCCCATAGTGAATGGTGGGAATCGTAAAAGGACGTTCCCAAGTGACCAGGGTTCACGACAACCCTTTCAAAAGAAGAAGTTCCAAGGAGGGAACAACACTCAGCAAGTCGTAAGGCCAAGACAGAACCCAACTCCGAATGGTCAGCAGTCCAACTTCAGCTGCCCAAGGTGTCGTATGAACCACCCCGGAAAGCCATGTCCTCGTGACATTGGTGGGTGCTTGTATTGTGGCAAGATGGGCCACTTTATAAGGGATTGCGCCAAGAAGGCTGCAGATGAACAGAGAAGTAATGCCGGATCTGCCGGACCCTCTCGACCAGCGCCACAACGTTCTCAGTTTCAACGACCTCCATCTAGAATAGAACAAAGGCCTGCTGCAGGTCGTGTATACGCTGTAACGACTGAACAAGTCGAAAATGGTGACCTGATTGAAGGCATCGTACCTGTTAATGGACATGCAGCTTACATCTTGTTTGATTGTGGTGCTACTCATATGTTCATCTCTGACGATTTCACCGAACAACTCCACGCCTCGGTGCAACCGATTGATAAAATGATCGAAGTATATAACCCGTTGGGTTCACGCACCAAATGTATCCGGTGTGTGAAAAATTTGGATATTGAGATAGCAGGGCAACACTTGCCTACTGACGCCATCCTGATCGATATGATACAGTACGATGTCATTCTGTGAATGAATTGGTTGGCTCAGAATAATGCCAAGATTCTATGCCGCGAGGGCAGAGTGATTCTATCTCGACCCAGATTGCCTAAGATGGAGTACCGGTTATCCAAACCAATTCCACAGAAAAGGCTCATATCAGCACTTAAGGTACAAAAATACCTTAGGAAGGGTTGTGTGGCCTTCCTGTTGAGTCTCTCAGTGGAAAAATCAAATGACCAACCCCTTGAGAGTTTGGAAGTGGTGCGGGAGTTTCCCGATGTGTTTCCTGAGGAATTACCAGGACTTCCGCCACTTCGTGAGGTTGAATTTGGAATTCAATCCTTACTTGGAACAACGCCGATATCCAAAGCCCCGTATCGAATGGCGTCAGCTGAACTCAGTGAGTTGAAGTGTCAGTTGGAAGAACTGATGGAACAAGGGTTCATCCGTCCTAGTGTGTCATCGTGGGGAGCCCCAGTGCTGTTTGTAAAGAAGAAGGATGGATCCCTTCGGTTATGCATCGATTATCGGATGCTTAACCAGGCAACTGTTAAAAATAAGTACCCGTTGCCTCGGATTGAGGACTTATTCGATCAACTCAGAACAGCGAGGGTGTTCTCCAAGATCGACCTCAGGTCAGGATACCATCAACTCAGAGTAAAGGAAGAGGATATACCTAAGACTGCCTTCAGAACGAGATATGGCCATTATGAGTTTGTAGTAATGCCCTTCGGACTCACTAATGCGCCTGCTGCCTTTATGGATCTAATGAACCGGATATTCAGACCATATTTGGATAGTTTTGTCATCGTCTTTATTGATGACATTCTCGTATATTCTGAGAACAAGGAACAGCACGTGGAGCACTTGAAAATCGTCTTTAAAACCCTTCAAGATAACCAACTCTATGCTAAGTTTTCAAAATGTGAATTCTGGCTAGACAAAGTGATGTTCCTTGGTCATGTGATCTCGAAAGATGAAATTGCAGTAGATCCTGCGAAGGTGGAAGCTGTGATGGACTGGAAGCAGCCAGAAAATATTATTGAGGTCCGTAGCTTCCTTGGACTTGCCGGATATTATCGGAAGTTCATACAAGACTTCTCCCGAATCGTCGTACCGATGACGAAATTACTTAAAAAGGGAGTCAAGTTTGAATGGACTGACCAGTGTAAGGAGTGCTTCGAGGTTCTCAAACAGAGGCTTACCACTGCCCCTGTCCTTACCTTACCTTCTGGTCAGGGAGGCTTCGTTGCTTATACCGATGCCTCAGGAACAGGTCTGGGTTGTGTGTTGATGCAGCATGGCAAAGTAATCGCCTATGCGTCACGACAGTTGAGAGTCCATGAGAACAACTATCCAACCCACGACTTGGAGCTTGCCGCGGTAGTGTTCGCGCTTAAAATCTAGCGACACTACCTGTATGGAGAGAAATTTGAGGTCATGTCGGACCATAAAAGCCTAAAATACCTCTTTTCTCAAAAAGAACTCAATATGCGGCAACGGTGATGGCTGGAATTCCTTAAAGACTATGAATTCACGCTTTCCTATCACCCTGGAAAGGCGAATGTTGTAGCAGATGCCCTTAGTCGCAAAACTGTTGGCACTCTGGCCAGCCTAACTAGACAATGGAAGTTGATGGAGGATTTCGTCAACTGGAAGCCATTTTTGGCTGATTCTGGCAGAATCCAAATGTCATGTTTGATGATCCACATTGAGCTTCTCGATCGCATCGTAGCCGAACAGTTCAAGGATCTCCAGTACTTGGAATTGAAAGCTCGTGCTGAAAAAGATGACACTTTCTTCCATTTGAAAGAAGATGGAGGAATATGGACGGAAGAAAGGATTTGGGTTCCAAATAACCCTGAGCTAAGACAGGAAGTACTCCAGGAGGCTCATAATAGCAAGTACACCATTCACCCTGGAGGTACGAAGATGTTCCGAGATTTGCAGAGGAAGTACTGGTGGAAGGGTATGAAGCGTGATGTGGCTACGTTTGTCTCGAAGTGTTTGATCTGCCAGCAAGTTAAGATCGAACATCAGCGACCTGGTGGAAAGATGCAACGGATCGAGATTCTAGAATGGAAATGGGAAGGCATTACGATGGATTTCATCGTTGGATTGCCTCGATCCAAGAGACAACACGATTCGATATGGGTGATCGTAGACAGACTCACCAAGTCTGCTCACTTCCTGCCAATCAACACTCGATACTCAACTGAACGATTGGCAGAGATCTACATTCGGGAAATCGTTAGACTCCATGGAGTGCCGATTTCGATTATATCTGATCGTGACCCGAAGTTCACCTCTCACTTTTGGGAGCAGCTTCAGAGAGCCCTGGGGACGAAACTCAAGTTCAGTACAGTATTCCATCCCCAAACAGATGGGCAATCAGAATGAACCATACAGACTCTTGAAGATATGCTAAGAGCCTGTATGCTGGAATGGAAAGGTGATTGGGATTCCCACCTAGCTTTGGCTGAATTTGCTTATAATAATAGCCACCACGCTAGCATTGGGATGGCACTGTATGAAGCCTTGTATGGGCGACCCTGTCGATCACCAATCCATTGGGGTGAAGTGGGTGAGCGAACCTTGGACTCGCCCATTGTGTTGCAGCATTATACTGAGCAGGTCCACATGATCAGAAAGAAGCTACTGACTGCTCAGAGTCAACAGAAGAGCTACGCCGATCAGCAGCGTAGGGAACTCACTTTTGCGGTTGGAGATAAGGTTTTTATCAAGGTCTCTCCAACCAAGAGTGTGTTTCGTTTTGGAAAGAAGGGGAAGCTCAGCCCCAGATTCGTTGGTCCCTTCGAAGTTTTGAGCCGAATCGGAGAGACTGCCTACCGAGTAGCATTGCCACCACAATACGCGCAAATACATGATGTATTTCACATATCAATGCTTTGTAAATACGTTCATGATCCTTCTCACGTCATTCAACATGAAGATATTGACATTCGAGAAGATATGACGGTAGAAGAAAGGCCAGTGGAGATCATAGACCGCCGATAGCAAGTGCTAAGGACAAAGGTCATTCCACTTGTTAAAGTGAGGTGGCAACATCATGGAATCGATGATTGCACTTGGGAGCCTGAATCGGATATGCGGGATAAATATCCTGAACTCTTCACCTTGTACTCTTAGCTGAATTTCGCGGACGAAATTCCTTTAAGGGGGTAATGATGTAAGACCCGCAATTTTTCCGAAAATATCTGAATAAAATTCATAAGGCATTTACCGGTAAAAATAGCATTTTTTTTTCTTAGAATGCGAAACGAATCAATTCCTGCGAGCCAGTTATACTTAGGATATTCGTTGAATCGCGAATATATGCTCAAACACTCTGGAAGCCATAACTTCCTACCTGAATGAAATCAAAGGATTCCTGCGAGCCAACTTTCTTAGTTACGTCAATACGAAGGGATTGGCGTACTCAGAATTTTTCGGAAAAAAATTGCCGAAAACCCGACATTCTTGCGGGACCCACGGAAATATTGGTGGGACCCACAAAAATATTCCTCAGAAAATATCTGGTGGGACCCACAAAAATATCCCATGGAATATCCAAGTGGGCCCCACACCAAGGAACCTCTTGGCATTAAAAAGAAGCCAAGGGCAAATGGGTAAAGGGGAAACTTGGGGCCCAAGTTTCATTTCCTATAAATAAAGGCCCTCCCCTTTAGAAAAAATCGTCCCCCCCCTTTCTAGCCTCATCTTTCTATCTCCTACTTCCTAAAACCTCCCCTACCTAGCCGAGTAGGTCTGAGCCTACCTGACTTAGCCTGAGCCTGCCTGACCTGGTCTGAGCCTGCCTGACCTGGTCCTAACCCACCTGACCAGGTTCTGAACCCACTTGACCTGGTCCAAACCCAGTTGACTTGACTTGAACCTAGTTGGGTTTAAAGTCAAAGTCAAAGTCCTTTTTTGTCCTGATTCCGGTTTGGGTTTCTGAACCCAGACTTAGCCTACTTGAGCTGAGTTCGAACCTGCTGAACCCAGTTGACTTGGATCGAACCCTGTTTGGTTCAAACCACTTAGGTTGAGTAGCTTGACCTGCTCTACCTCTTTCTCAACTAAGTCAGCTTCATCTGACTTAGTCTGACCTCTCGAAGGAAGGCTCGAAGCCAAAGAAGCAACCCGGAGCTGTTTTTTCCACGATTTGAAGTAAGTTCGCTTCGTTGATCCATCTCTCCCAAGTATTTGATTGCTTGTATATAAAATATACTTTCTGAAGTAGTATCTTGCTTTAGTTCTTGATTGAGCCCTTTTTGGACACTTCGGTGTTCACCCGCTCGTCTCGAAACTATCGTCGGATATATCTATGTTCAAATATGCAGTATATGCGTTTTTAAAATGGTATCTCGCCCTAGTTCTTGGTTGAGCCCTTCAGAACACTTTGGTGTTAACCCGCTCGCCTCGTAACTATCGTTGGATACAGATCTAGTTGTATATCTGCTGATTCTGCCGACGCGTCTTATATCGCACAGGCTATATAATTTACCTTTGCTGTCGCGTCGTATGATGCCAAGGCTCCCTGTTTTCTGCACTTCCGATTACTGCACTTCCGATTATGCATTTATTTACGCCGTCGCGTCGAACGATGCCAAGGCTCCTGCTTTCTGCAATGTATTTACTTACGCCGTCGCGTCGAACGATGCCAAGGCTTCTGCTTTGTTATATATGTAGAATATTTCGTTCAGTTACACACCCTGAACAATAGTATATGCATTTCTTTACGCCGCCGCTGTATAAAGCACAGGCTTCTGCTTATACTACATATATAGCGCGTAAATGAGCGTTCAAATGGAGATCAAACTCCAAATCGCCCATGTGATTCCTTGACCGCTCCTCGTTCAAGATTCTGCTTCACGAATGAAGCCCCTATTGGAAAGGCTTCACTTTTTGGCAAAATGCTCTTTACGTAAAGACTAAGGCAATTACGTATGGCCTGGCTATGGCCCAGGGTTCCTGTAACCTTGATGGATGCAAAGTACGCACAACGGTGCGCATCCATTTCCCGAATTAAGCGTGGTGATTTCCTACCAAAGAGGGGAGATGCCGCTGAAATGGATAAAAGAAACGCACGCTTTCTCCGTAAAAGAGAGGAAGTGCTGCTGAAATTTCTGAAGAAGCTAAGAATAGATCAGAAAGAACGTAGCAGGATACTCTGACATATAGCAGAGTGCTACCCGGTTCATGTATTGCCTTCTACAAACGTAGAAGGGTTCGTCGCACCGCTGCCGATAGAGCAGGGGAGGTGCTGACGAAATGGTTGGCAGAAGAGCTGCCGGAACCAGTCGAACGACATAATGATGTCCGTTGATGGAACGATGTCAGATCGGCTCGTATCCTTGTGCCTACAAGGGCACCTTGCTCGTAAGGGCCGCTGAGCCGGAGTAGAGGTTGCGCCTTGGCTAGGTTTGTACTCGTCGCGTAAAAATACGCCGAGTAGCAGATCTATTTAGATTGAGTCATATGCATGCTCATTGAGAACGGTTACACAACCAGACTCGTAAGGGCCGAAGAGACAGAGTGTGTTGTTTCCACCTAAAGAGGTGTGATGCTCGTGGTGGCCGAAGTGCCAAAGAGCGGTGTTCTGCATGCATATGAATAAGACTTAAGGTCGCACATACCCCGCGGTTGAAAATCGTGTTAGGGGTACCCCCTCAGTAATGACTGTGTTGGGGCGGACTGAATGGGGTCGGGTACATACTCCCGTAGTGCTGAAAGCACTGGCTGCCTAAATGGCATGCAGATTCTGTCCAAGTAATTGTAAGACTGGCAGACCCCTTCAGGAATTATGCTCACTGTGGAATGACAATGATGGTACAGCCTTAAGTGACACGTATTTTACTTTGGACCTGATAGAGTCCACGATGGCCTCAGTCACTCATGGGTTTTGGGGTCGTGGTTATCCTTAAGATCTAAGGATTTAACCCAACTACTGCAAGTAGAGGATGCATCCGAATATGGGCCTAGTAGGGTTCTCCCAGTTGAAACACACTGCCCTACTATGGATAAGTTCAACAAGCCTCTAGGGTATCTAAAATACATAGAATAATCAACCCCCAGAACGTCGCGTTGATGCCCGGACAATAGCTCTACCTGCGTACCAAAGGCGGGAGCGGTTAATTATCGAAACAATGCATTAGCTTAGGTTCAGCGATGCTTTGAATGTATGAGTATATGACGTGTTGAGTCAGTCCTGCATAACCTTTGTGAAGGTGTCATGTTCGGTATACTACATGACCGACTGGGCAAAGACCCGTGTTGTATCCGCACGACTAAGCGAAGCTCGAGGAGTTGTCCTTAGATGCGTGGGATACGGATGTGCCAAGTATGAAGACTTGAGCTAGACATCACTTGAGACCCGAAAGAGGTCATGGCTAAGTCGTGGAGACTTAAGCGGTTATTCAAATCACAGCCCTGAAAAGGCTTGCTCTAAGTCATGAAGACTTGAGCGGATGTTCAACTCATAGCTCTGAGGAGTCTCCTGCGATATACGCTAAGTCTTGGAGGCTTGAGCGTCGTTATTGCGCATTGCGACCCTGAGTGGTCATTATTGTATTTGAGTTGAATGGATGTATGACTGCATGCTTACCAGACCATCAGTGGTTCTGACCCCGTTTAATGGGGATTTCAGGTGTTGAACCTGCGTGGCGATATGCGGAGCAAGGCGGCATCAAGTTCCAGGGTTTCTCTAGACAGAGTTGTACTGCTTCCTTTTTATTGAACCTACACTGCTTTTCTAAGCAGTAGTGTTGTAATAAACATGTGGTTTTCGATAAAATGGAACACTTTGGTGGTCAATGAGTTGCTTGGCCACATACCTGCAACGTACTCAGAGTTTTCTAAAACTTACGACTCATTATCGTCTGATTCCGCTGCTAAAAGCTTTTCTAAATTCCGCTGCAAAGAAAACAAAAAAAAAAAGAAATTCATGAAAATTTTAACTTAGCTTTGTTTTGGAAATCCGGGGCGTTACAGAAACTCTCTTCTCCTCAAACCCTCCATCTCCAAACCCCCCTTCCTCTCCACCTTCGATTTCCAACAACCTTGATCCTCCCGAAGCCTCTTCTTCCTCTTTAAAAGAGTCATGAAGGGGAAGGGTTCAAGAGTCGCGTTTCACCTCCCCATTTCCTCCTTCTTCCTTCTTCTTGAATCACCTCTTCATCCTCTTCTTCCCCTCTTCTACTGGTCTTCCCTCGATTAACAAGAAGGATCGATTTCCCCCCCCCCCCCTGCGAAAGCTACAGGAAATCGATCAACCTCCCTCATCCCTACAATCACAGAAATTTTCACCACAATAGCTGAAGCCCTCTCCCGCTTCGATTAACCATCCGGTAAGTTTTTCTCTCCTTTGTTCTTTCCTTTTTCTTTAGTTTTTCCTGTTTCGATTCATACCATCTATGCACCCTTGGTGATGTTGATGTTGCTTGTGCAAGCATCAACCCACCTTGTGCAACAACAATTGGAAGATTCATTCCGACATCTTGCTTTGTGTTTATCAGATTTCCCTGAATTTTCGGTTAAAAATCTATTCACGCCTGATTTTCACTACTTCGTTTTATTAACTGATCGCTTGTTCTCTTCTGCCTATTTACTTTAGTCATCTTTACTTTTTTTTTATTTTGAATGACATCGGATTTTGAATGACATCGGACAACACTCTGACACCTTTTTGGTTTTGTATTTTGATTATTCTCAAAATTCTATTTGATCATCTATCCCATTATGTTGCTCATACCAGATTTTTTTTTCTTTTGAACGATTTCCCATGTCTGATGATGAGAGGATTTGAATCACCCCTTTTTCATTCCAGGCTTACTATTCATATTTTATTTCTTAATCATTTACCATCTTCACTGATTCACCTAGGGCCTTCATTATCATTTGTTGATTATTTAGTTCAATTATTTAATTCTTTTACTATTTATCTGATTTATTTGCATGATTCATCTGCTTGATTCATTTATTATCTGTCTAAATCACCGATCCAAACCCTGCAATCTGATTGACCCAGGCTCTTCATCAGGAATTCCATTTCCATCATGGTAATGAATCCTGGTTGATCATGTGGGTTGGAATATTTCTGTGTTATAAGTTCTAAATATCCCTTTCTGGTTAATATAAAGTGCAACCTCTTGATGATCGATTTGCCAGAACTTGTTAGGCTCTGGGCAGTGGCCGAAAGGTGGATGGTGCCAAAGCATCTCCTGCTTCTTACCCCTTCTGTCATATGTAGGGTAATGCTATTCACCCTCCTAGTCCCAAAGAAAAGATTTTTCCCGTTCCCAACATATATCAATTCATGTATAATCCACTAGGATCAGTTAAGCTATCCTTACCAATCTATTGGAAAATTACACAAAGGTATTGGTCAAACGTTGTTTGCTCTTGGTAGATTAGTTGGAGAAAATGTCAGCAAACCTGGAAACTTTCCAGCATATCAAGGAGGTGCGTCACCAGTGACTGTTGAATTGAAGAACTGCCCATTGCGGTAAGGCCCTCGGGAAGAATCTCCAGATAATCGGATGCTCCAAACAGCCTCAAGAATCGCTCCTTGCTAAGTTCTATACATCATAGCACCTCCCTGTTAGCTTTGTGTTTCGTGATACATTTTCTGCTATTTATTTTCCTGTCACTTTCTCGTTGTTTGAGTAGGTGCTTGTCACATTCTTGTTATTGTGCTTTTACCTGTATTTCATGTATATTTAGTATTTTAATATTGTTAATGAGTTTTTGATTGATCCCCTGTTTTAAATCATTAATTCCCCTTTTCCATTTTGATTTTCCTGTGGATTTTGACCTCTTGCTTACATTATGCTCTTTGTCCTTGACGTTTGGTTTCTTACCTTCATCAACCATGGTGTTTTGATTTTCATTGAGAATCATCTCATATCATTACTTCAGCAGATAATGACCTAAAGCTATTGTTGAAATTAATGGCTTACATTTTTTTATTTATTTCTGCAATATATTCATCATGGCACTGTTTATTCTATAGTTGATTAATCCCAAATAATGAATCCAGTTTTCATTTAATGTTCTTGCATTCATATGATTATTTTCTTTTACATATAATTAGTCTATGTTAATTCCCTTTATGAAGATTGGATGTCATTTTACATTAGCTTTGTTTTTGTTAGGTATTGAACTCGTTAAGCTAATTACAGTAGTATACATCTTATATATCTATGTTGACCCTGCATTTTTTTTTTACAACATGGGCTCTTTCAGGGTGGGGCTACTTGGTTTGAAAATTCTGTTGAGGAGTCCTTGGGGATTATCTTTGTAGATTCTGGTTTTGATGTGTGGGTTGGAAACGTATGTACGTTGGAGCCATGGTCATATTTCCCTTTTTGGAAGTAACAAGGAGTTCTGGGATTGGAGTTGGGAGGAACTGGTTTTGTATAACCTTTCAACTATGATTGACTATGTTCATTTGATGACAAGTTCTAAAATTTTCTTTGTTGGTCATTCACAGGGAACTATAATGGCTTTATCGGCCTTTACTCAGCCGGACATAGCAGAGATGGTTACAGCTGCATCTCTTTTATGTCCTATATCATATCTGGATCATATCAGTTCCCACTTTGTTCTTAGAGCTGTTAGCGTACATCTTGATCAGATGCTGTCAGCAATGGGCATGCACCAGCTTGACTTCTGGAGTGATATATGCATCCGAGTACTGGAAGCTATATGTGATGGCCACATTAACTCTAGTGATTTTTTGTCATCTATAACAAAAAAAGATTGTTGCTTCCACAACACTCGTGTGGATCACTATCTTAAATATAAATTTCATCCTTCATCAACCAAAAACCTTAAGCATCTCTCCCAGCCGGGTTCATAAAGACCCAAAAGCCATTTCCTGCAAGCTTTCCTTAGTTTCTGATATTGCCAATGCATCAGCATCACAACCTGCTATCGGCTACACCACACTTACATTTTCTGCTAAGTGCTTGGACATAACCATTTCGCTATTTAAAGCCTCCAGTCACCACAGTGACCCTTTGGATGAAAGTAGTTTTGCTACAACCAAGTAGGTACTATCAAGAAAAAGGGTCCATTAATCCATCGCTGTCAGAAAAAGAAAGTCATTGATTTGACTTTACAAAAGCTTATTTCCCTATGTATGATCACCCTGCTGCTATAGTGTTACCTTGTAAACACCCCAAATTTTCACTCACCTTCTTGATATCACCCTCAATCACCTCATTTCGGTTCTCCGGAACCCATGAAGGGCAAAATGGTCATTTTCCAAGATTGAACCTTGCAGAAAATCCTAAATTTCACTCTTGAGCCTCAAAATTTCTATATTTAGGTTCAGAGACATCTTCAAATTGCCAAATTTCAAAATCCTCTTTCTGGACAAAAAGTTAGAATTTCCAAGTCCGAGCTCAGAGTGACATTTCACTGAAACATGTCTTTGCATCGCATTGCATGAACACTTTGCATCATTTCATTGCATAGCGTGTCATTTTGAGATCCAGAACTCCTGATTTTCAAAATTGTCAATCCAGATTTGATTTTTAAACTTTTTCAAAATTGATTTTTAAAACCCTGGGATTTCAAAATTGCCAATCTTTCCCATTTTACCCCCAGGACTTTGAATTACAAATTTTTTCTCAAGAAAAACAATCTGGATATTTGGATATTGATTTTAAAGATTTTATCTCAAAACTTTTTGCAAAAGATTTTAAATCTCTTTACAAAATTTTTTACTTTTATCCATATTTTGCCTTGAAAAACCAATTTTTCCAAATTTTTGAAAACAAATAATGTTTTATCTCGTATCTTCAAAAAAAAAAAAATGGAGCGGGACCCGCCTTTGAACTAGCATCATACTCAGACTCTCAGGTAAGTTGTTTATTCTCAAGCGGGACCCACCCGAAGTTCATACCAATTTGCAAATTTTTCTTTTTAAAATTCTTATTTATTTATTTGTTTATTTTTTTTTTAGTGGGCCCACACACATGTGGCACCCCAATTGAAAATAAAAGAAGTTGCCAACACAAAATAAAGCTTTATTTTCAAAAGAATTTTAAAGATGGCTGAGGTGGCATCTCCCATTTATTATTATCATTAAATTTTTTTTTTTTTATGATATCACTATTCATTTTTTTTAGAAACAGTTTTTAAAAAAATGCTTAGTTATCTAAGACTTAGGTCAACAAACCCAAAATGATTTTAAAAACCTAAGATTTTGTCCAGCCTCTAAAACGGCGAGTTTTTTAAATTCAGTTACAAAAACTTTGAAAAGTTTTCAAAAAAAAAAATTTGTAACGGAAGGGAGGGCTGCGTTTTTTTTTTTTTGAAAAGAGGGGAAAGTTTTTAAAAAGGGGGGCAGGGCATTCACGAGAGGGGATTTTGGAATTGGAGATTTTTGGTTTTTGCAGGAGGCTCTCAAGGTGGAAAGGAGGTCGTTTTCACCTTCTTCAGCCCAGCCGCAGGGGGGCATCTCCAGGATCTGCGTTTCAACCATCTTCAGCCCTAGCCGGAGGTCTTCCACCATCAACATCCGATCCTTCTTCAGCTCCAGTCGCAGGAGAGCCACCTCCAACGTCTGCAGTTCACCTTCTTCAGCCCTAGCAACGAAGGACCTTCCGCTTCATCCATTTCAGCCCATCCGACGATCCAATACATTCCCCCGTTCACTCAGCCCCTTCAACCCAGCGTGTTCACATTCAACCCAGCCCGCTGCCATCTTCTCTCAACGAAACATTCAGGGAGTTCAATCTATTCGGGAGCAAGAACAAACAAATAAACAAACAGAGGAAGGACCTTTCCTGCATAATCTGTATTCGCCCAAGGTGAGGGTCATTCTCTCTTTGTTTCCCTTCAGATCAGTCTCTTATTTTATTTCCTTGTTGTTCTGAGTATTCGATTCCTTGAAATTTCGGTTTTCTTTATAGATGTCATTGTTTTCCTACTGTCATCAACGCAATATATGCATTATCAATCTGCAGATAGCCATATTAATAAGCATCATGCGATAAAATTTCAACTCCTTTGCTGGCTACATCCTCTTCATCGTTTTTTTTTTTTTTCTGTTTGATTCATCATGATTTTACTGTGTTTTCCATTCATTATAGGACATTTTGTTCTGCAAAATTTTATTTCTTGTGTTATCATACTAAGGGCAGTTTTCAAGTTCTAATTGTTACACGATTTCCTGTTATTACATCATTCCTTATTTTCTGTCCTTAGCTATTTCACATTCTAGTTTTGAAAGTAATTTCCTGTTTTCCAGTCTTTCATTTCCAGATTTGCATTTCTTGATTGTTTCAAGTCATTTCCTGTTGTTGTAATACTAAATTCCCTGGTTGTTGTTAATCTGAATTTCTTGTCTTTATTTCCAAATTTCTTGTTTGTTTCCATTTTGATTTTCTGATAGCTCCACTATCTTAATTTCTGTTTTACATTGCAATCATTTTCCAGATTAACATTGATTTTCCTGTAATTCTGATTTTGTCAATTCTTTGCTTTTTATTTTTTTTTCTATGTTCATTTACCTTCGCAGTATCATGTATGGAATTTCCTCAGTTTTGAAATGTTTGATTTCCCGTCAATTGTCATTTTCTAATTACATGTTTACTTTCCGTCGTGCAATTGATTTCTTTGTTCAAGGTTCATTTGGTTGGTCTGTATTTAATTTTCTGCATATCGCTTTTGGATTCATCCGCCTCTGAAATTTTATTGCTGCGTGTCCTTTCTATCGTTGGTATTTTCATATATATATATATATATATATATATATATATATATATATATATATATATTTAGTTGTTCATTCTACACCCCTTTCACCATATCCTTGAAACAGCTCATTATCCCACAGTGCATTTCCTGCACCTTACGTAGGTGTTGTATTTACTATCTTCTGCAAGTATGCAGTCTTGAAAATTGACTATGTTCATGAACGGATATATCCATATCCGTTCATGATCTTTATACCAACTTTTGCACGCTTCTTTATTGATATATAGAGAAGCTCCATACCCGATTTTATTACGAAATATGTTGTAATTTGGGAGATATGACTGTGTAAAATCCCTTACAGAAACTGTATATACATATATTTTCTGGTTTTACCCATTATATGGAATTTCCATTAAACATATATATTTTCTCATTATATGTATATATATATATCTATGTATATGTATATCTATTGTATATATACCTATATGTATATGTGTATATGTACATATGGATATATATATGTATATATATACTTATATATATATATATCCCTTCATGAGTATTTGCTATTACATGTATTTTTCTTTTCTCTTACTCTTATAAATACATCATCATTTGATTTATGAGCTTGATGTTCAAATTCTTGTTTTATGAAAATATGCTGGAATATCATCATTTGATTTATGAGCTTGATGTTCAAAATTCTTGTTTTATGAAGTTATGGCTGGAACTTCATCATTTGATTTATGAGCTTGATGTTCAAATTCCTGTTTTATGAAGTTATGGCTGGAACTTCATCATTTGATTTATGAGCTTGATATTCAAATTCCTGTTTTATGAAGTTATGTTGGAACACCATCATTTGATTTATGAGATTTTGTCTAGCTTGCTGTTAAAATCCCTGTTTTATGAAGATATGGCTGGAACATCACCCTTGGTTTTATGAGATTTTGCTTAGCTTAGTGCTAAATTCTTGTTTGCTATATCACCCCATTTGCAGCACCAATTATACATATTATTTCATCATTTTCCACGACATTTTCACCTTTTCACCAAGCTTTTCATATCCTTTTCATGATATCCTTGAAATAGTCCATGATGCTTCCACAACCCATTTCCTGCACATATTCATTTTCTGCTGCAAGTGTGCAGTCTTGATATTTGGCCATATTCATGAACGGATATCTCTATATCCAATCGTGATCTCCCAACCATCTTTGGCGTGCTTCATTATAGATATATAGGGAAGCTCTATACCCATTTTTACTGAAAACTGCATTATAATTTGAGAAGTATGGTTGTGTGAAATCACCTACAGAAACTGTCTATACCTATATTTTCTGATTTTACCCATTATATGGAATTTTCATTTATATGTATATTATCTTATTATAAGTATATATATATATTGATATGTATGTATATCTACCCATATGTATACGTATATATGTATATATATATGTATATATGTATATATATACATATATATATACTTATATATATATATATATACCTTCATGTGCATTGGATATCACATATATTTTTCCTTTTCTTTTACTTTTTTGCAAATATATCTTCATTACCATATATCATTTAGCATAAATTCAAATACTTCTATATCTACATATATATCTTTGTTGTATATAGTATATATGTCCATTTTCTTGGTTATTTTGTACTAACTCTCATTTTGCAGAAAAATCTAGAAGATGCACATTCCTTGGCTCTATTTCAATTTTCTTTTACTTTATGTTATGCAATGAAACAATCCAATGTAAACCTTGGAATAACATTTACTTTTACTGCTTAGATTAGGCTGCATCTCATATAGTTTGATTTCAGTAACATCCTGATTCTATGATGCATATATCTCAAATTTTCAAAATTCACCATGGATGAACACGAATGGCACGTGCACCAACTCTTAGAGAGTTGATGAACTCGGTGGAGTCCATATTTATGGCCCTAGTCGGAATATGGACGAGACCCAGATCCATCATCTCTCTACCAGTCACATTGAGCCTACGCTCTTAGGCTATCTTGAAAATGCACCTCATATTTCCAATGTTTTCAAAATATTGTGAATTAACTCAAATAAACCCTGAATATATTCATGGCCACAGTCAGAATATATGAAGGATTTACTTTGGCTTAATCCACATTTTTCCAATAAAATTTTCAGAAATCTTTTCAAAAGTGCATTCATTCATTCACATCAACTGCATCATTTGTTTTTCTCATGATTTTCTCAAAAGATTTTCACTTCATGGAATTGATTTTCTCAAGAAACTATGATGATATTCGGAGTTGGATTTTCCAAATCAAATGTTTTCCTGTGATTTTCCTTAAAAAGTTATTTCCTTAAGATTCTTTTCAAAGGAATTTCTCATTTTCTCAAGAATCCAAATTGATTTTCAGATATTTCAAAAAACCAGATTCTCAGGATTTCAATTTCCTAAGTTCTGAATTTCCTTCTCCAATGATTTTTTCTACAAAATTTTCTATCATTTTCCTAAGAAAATTCTCAAAATCCAAGTTTTCCCAACAAGTGCTTTCCTCCTTAAATGTCCATCTTTTCTCAAGAATACCTTCCATTTTTCTGAGATTCTCATTTCTTCAAGGTTTTCTAAGTCTTTCTAAACTTTCTCAAACTTTTCCCGAGATTATCATTTCTTCGTAGTTTTCCAAGTCTTTATAACTTTCTCAAAATTTTCCTCAGAGTATCATTTCTTCATGATTTTCTAGATCTTTATAAAATTTCTCAAGATTTTCTCGAGATTCTCACTTCTTCAAGATTTTCTAAGTCTTTATAAACTTTCCCTAGATTTTCAAACCTTCTTCGTCTGAGTTTTTCCTGAGAGATTGATTCCATCTTTTCCTGAGAAATGCTTTTCAACTCCAAATATTTTCTAAGCATACATCATAGTTTTCCAACTTATATTTTACCAAATCTCATAGCACATGCCTGAATTCTCTGTGCCTTTAGGATAGAATATGATTTTGATAATTTCACTAAGTCAAGCACAATTTTGGTCCTTGGTTCGATTACCCCTGTTAAAGGCGGCAGGAACGGTCGAACCTCGTACCGACAGGTCGAGCCCCATCCCATGGATTTTCCTGCAATTTTCAAAACGGAGGCGAGTATTTCAAAACAATTTCCAAAATCCGGTCAAGTTTGAATCGCGAAAGCCTTTCCATCTCTCTTCCGCAAGGAAGGGAAGACGGGGAAAAATTTTGCGACGATAACAGGTTTGGCGACCGAGATGGGACCTGTCCTTGTTTGATCCAAATTATGCTTGACTTAGTCCAATTATCGAAATTATGTTCACAACATGTCAGCTCTTTACTTTCAATATCATGTGAGCCTAGGAGCCTAGATTCTGACCTAGCTGACATTGACTGCATATAGCCTAGGCATGGTTTGGTAGGACCAAATTGAGGAGATATTTTCATGCTCACATAGACTTAGGTCTAAATACAACTCTCCTCAATTTAGGATCTGAATGCAAACAATGTATGCTTCTTCAAAGATTTTCAAAAGTCTATCTCTCTAGGATTTAGAGCTATCTATTTCTTGCATGTGATCATTTTTTAAAATCTCAATTACCTATCATTACCCGGTCTTCACGTTGTTGGGCTCTCTTCCAGAACCCTAGTTCGGGACAGAGCCTCACAACTGGGCCACCTATTTGGGTTAACACCCCCCTACCACGTACCGCGGGCCACAGTCCGAAGTATATCGGTAGGCGCTCAAGGATGTTGGAAAACCTTACCTTAGAACCGAAGTCGAAATTATATGCCACGTACCTCGAATTTCGGTTTGGGTATATTGGCGTAACTTGATTGGACAAAGATGATCTGAACCTAGAGTTAGGATTAAGGTCCTACAGCTGTTTTCAAAATAATGCATCTAGAGTCAGCCTTTTAGGGAATGCTGTATGTACATGAATGTTTGTGCAGGATATGATTGTTTGTATGATACCTCTATTTTCTTACATTTTTCCCAAAATATTTTCAAATATCCATATTTCTCATCTTTTCCTTTATTTTCTCAAACCCTGGAAGATTTTCAAAAACATCCTATTTTTTTTCAAAACTCCAGGTGGTGTTCCATTCTACCTTTCTACTGGATCTCGAATTTCCCGCTACATTTTATCCTGCCTGCAAAATTTTTCAAAATCTCCTACATTTTCCTAAGTCTCATTCCAAGTCTTTTCTGTTTCAGTTCGATGGCATCCACTCAAGTTAATCCTATCTTTTCTGAAGGTCACATCTCCTACGAGGTGCGACAAGGTTGTCCTGAACATCGAGCCCTTAGCACCGGAACTTTCATTCTCCGGTGGTACTATTCCTGGCTCAAAAGCTTTTCCCGAATGTTTCCGGACCATTTGAGCGAATGCGGATTAGAACTGGCGTCGGCAGTTGGAAAGCAGACCATCAACGACAACCTGATCCACGCAATGGCAGAATAATGGAATCCTCGAACATGTACCTTCTGGTTCCCGTGGGGAAAGATGACCGTTTTAATGGATGAATTTTCAGAAATCATGGGGTTACCAGAACCAGCCGGTCAGCCAAGCGATCCATTAGAACATTAATTCCTGATTAATGTCAAGGGTTTAGACCCCCGAGATTCCTTAGCTCGTATGACAGGCCGCCGATCCTGGCCTTTGATCCAGTTGGAGGGGAATGAATATGTCGACCTGCTCGAGTTGTATCACCAGTACGGGACCTTCGTTGAAGTCAGTTCGCTATCCAGGACAGCTAAAGAAAGGATTCAAAATGCAATGGTTTTATGCACTGTAGGATTATCCCTCTTCCCAGACGGACAAAACTATATGGACATCAGAATAATCCAGCTTATGAGAAGATGGGGAAGTCGGCAAACCAATCGTCTCTCCATAGCCATGGCAGCGCTCGCCTTCCTATATTGTGGTTTGACCCGATTCTCACTTGGGGAATCTATCTTAGTTGAAGGTTGCATCTACGCACTTCAATCCTGGTTTTTCCAGCATGTTCCAGCCCGAGCAAGCTCTTTCAGATATAATGGTCAAGAACTTCTTCCAGTGGCACAGTATCGGTCTATGATCAATAACATTCAAGAAGATGATGTAGTTTGGGACTATTTTGATCGGCAATTATCTCCTCCCAGATAAACATATGCTTATGGCAAGAGGTTCAAGTTACTGGGACCATTCTTCTGCACTTACTACTAACCAGAGAGATGTGTTCGACAGTTCTCCCAGAGACAGCAGTACGTCGAAGCCCGATTGTTATCAGGAGTTATGGCAGAGTTTGATCTCACTTCCGCATAATGGTCTGGGGCATATCATTCTGCCCGCTACGGCTGGGATTCCTTTGTCTCTCTTAAAATCTTTCCTGGTCCTAGAGTGTCTGCTGATTATCGTGAATGGTGGCAAATTGTTTGTCCTCCACCTCTTTGTCAAGATCAATAAAATCATGTTTTCTCATTTCAATAAAATTCTTCTTTTTCTATTGTGCTTTGACGACCTCGCCTAGGTAACAAGGCATATTTTTTTTTTTTTTCTCGTGCTAAAAGAGTTGACAACACAATTGTCGTGATTCTCGCGACGACTGAGTCCCTAGTAATGAGATATCTTCTTCAAATTGTCTACCATATTTTCAATAAATATTTCTTCCAAAAGCCAATTCCTTCATGATCTGATCAGGTCTTTGCCCTGCAGAGAGCATCCGCAGCATTTGATGGTTTGAACAAGGTCAAGAAAAAGAACCACATCACCTCAGCACTCCTCAGCCTCAGAAGGAGAAATGGATCATCCCGTGAATCAAGATCAACAACAAGAGGATGATGGCATAGACCCGCAAATGTATTCCATGTTCCGAAAGATGATGAATAAAATGATGAGCGAACAAGCTGGGACTAGTGCAAAAAAAAATCAATTCAGAGAAAAGTTCCACTGGCACAAGAATAAGAAGGTTCCCAAGAAGCAGATTCAGCCAGAAGAAATCTCAGATGAATCTGAATCAACTGAAGAAACTGAGGAAGAATATGAGGTGCCTCTGACATTTCAAAAACGTGGGCGAGAACAAAGGAGGAGCCACAAATCAAAGAATCATGTTACAGAAGAACCCCTGCAGTCACAATTCAGGGAAATGGCCCGAGTTGTTAAGGATCTCCAAGCTCGCGACAAGAGAAAGAAAGTTTTCACCAGTGAGGACTTCTATGACGGCCTCGAAGGGGATGACGATCTCGAAAACCTTCCCCGAAAATTCATCAAGTTCGATGGTTCTGGCGATCCGAAAGCCCATCTCGCCACTTTCTTCGCAGAGTGTTCAAAATTCAAGAGAGATAACAGAGCACTGTTCTTGTGTTTCCCTCGCAGCTTGGAAGGAGTTGCAGCTAAATGGTATGCTGAGCATATCAATCCCATCGAGCTCAAGGAGTTCGATAAAGTGGTGAATTTATTTATTGAACGCTTCTTGTTCAACACAGAAGCACTCCCGACATTAAGTCATCTCTGCAGTCTGAGGCAGAATGAGAATGAAAAAGCACGAGATTTCATTCACAGATGGAGGTCAACCTGCAACAAAATGAGAGATCCCATATCTGAAAGGCACGCTTTGTCATTGATCCTCAACAACTTTTCTCAGCCATTAAAAGGATTAATCTCTACTGCACCATCTAGGACCTTCATTGAATTAACTGAGCGAGCAGAATGGCTCGAGCTGAGCGTAGAGAATGGAGTCTATGAAGGCTTCACCTTTTCCAAGAGTAATCCCCAAGGTGAGCAGAAGAAGAAAGCTCACTTCACCTTCTCTGCCAACAACAACAACAAAAATCAGTACAAAGGGCAGAAGAAAGATTACTGCTATGGCACAAACAATTCCAATAATAAAGGAGATCAGAAAATGAAGCCTGCTCCTCAATACAGCAAGCCTTCCCAGCAAGACCAAGGGCCGAAACTGCGTGAAAAAGTTAAACATGAAGGATGGAGTTATGACCGAAAATTCACTCCTCTCGACCAATCACTCGAAGATGTGCTCGAGTATATGTTGTCGAAAGAAATGGTCAAGTTGCCTAGATTGGCCGATCCTCCTGTGCCTATGGGGAAATGGAAGGATCAATTTTGCAAGTTCCATAGAACAGTGGGACACAGCACTGAGAACTGTTTCGTTCTCAAGAATATTGTGCAGGATCTTATTGACAAGAATTTATTGGTAGAAGGAGAAGAAGAAGAAAAAATGGACATTCTTAAGCAGCCTTTTCCTTCGCACACCACGGCGGTGGTGTCCGCACAACCATTCCTGCCTCACAAACACATCAAGCCGTGTTCTGCACAAGATCTCCAGGTTCAGCACCAGGTGTCAGTACTACGACAAGCAGCTCTTGATTCTAAGAAGATGGATCTAATCTCAGCATTGGGCAAGATGAAAATTTCTGAAGCACCTGTAAAGTCAGTCCCCAAGTCAAAGGGACTTCCTGATTTTCTCAATCAAATCATCAAGCCCAAGCCGGAGAATTTAAGTCAGAAGCCTCTGACCGCTCTATCCAATGTTTCCATTCTTGATTTGGCCAAGAGTTCCTGTAAGCATCAGCAAGTACTGGATGATCTGCTCAGAAAGATCAAAGTTAAGCCCAGTACCACTCCTGAAGACATGGCACAAATTGTGAATTCAGCCATGACTAATGCGCCGATTACTTTCTCGGATGAGGACCTTCCAAAGCCTCATTCCTTTCACAATAATGCTCTTTACATCGTTGTTCGAGTAAGGGGAATGACAGTACCCCATGTGCTAATAGATGGAGGCAGCAGCCTCAATATATGTCTTGAGATGACCGCAAAGGCGCTAGGCATTAAGGAAGAAGAATACATTCCAGACCCTATCACCATCTATGGGTTTGACAACCATGGTCAGACGGCAAAAGGCAAAATATTCCTGGAAGTATTCATTAATTATTCGGTACATTCAGTGCTTTTTCATGTGGTCAATGTACCACCCACCTACAATTTGCTGCTCGGAAGGACGTGGATTCATAATGCAAACACAGTGCCTTCCACCTTGCATCAATGCGTAAAATGGTCCAAAGGTGGAATGATTACAACCGTGCTCGGAGAGGACCCGGAAGAAAGGCTCCCACAGCCTATGATCCCTCGACCATCATTCACTGCAGATATTCCTAGCATCAGAGAGAATGAAGAGATCAGTCTCAGAGAAAGCCGAGAAATACTCCAGGCAACATCCAAATTATCCCTGCACACTGTAGCCATGACCCGATGGAAAGGTCCCAAGTTCTTCAAGATTGGAGGTTGTGTCAGCTACGACACTGTCAAAGATCATCCATTGTTTCCACAATTCATGAAAGTAAGAAAGGGATTTGATTTACTTCTGAAGCATGATTATCAACCCTTTAAAGGACTGGGCAAAAATGAAGATGGTCGTGTCGAGCCAATGATCCAAAAGCATTGTCCCCACAGGGTAGGACTAGGGTTTTCCGGCGGGAGCTCACCAAAGAAGACTGTTTTTGTTAAAGGGGCACATTGAGAATCATTGTTGCATTTCCTTTCTATTCCTTTCAGAATAAATGTCTCAATGTCTTTTATCAAATGAAATCAATAAAATGTCAAGTTTCTTTGTCTATCTGGATGCCATCTATCTTCCTTCTCTATCTCCTCATTATATAACTCAAATGTCATTTTATGCATAATTCTTTTTAAATGATTTTTTGTCGTATGATGGACGATTTTTTTTCTGAATCCAATTTCTTATCCAAAATTTCAGAAATGTCTTCCCGAACAATCAAGAAACTCGTTATCAATCCAAAGGCTTTCCAGAAATCGGCAGCAATTCACCGAGTCAAAGCAAGCACAGGAGATGACAAAATTGCAAAACAGTTAGATGATTATGCAGAATTTGATCTGTCTCTTCAGGAATTACCAGAGTTCGCCTCAGTTCAGAAGCAAGATGAACCATCCGCTCTAGTACAAGATCCTACTAAAGATGTCAATATCAGCTCAGAGGAAGATCCCAAGATTCTCAAGATCGGTACCAGTCTAAGTCCGGAAGAGAAAGAAAGGCTTACAAATTTTCTCAAGCAACATGAAGAAGTGTTCGCGTGGACATATGAAGATATGCCGGGCTTAGATCCCAAATTGGTCGAACACCGACTCGTTTTGAAGTCAGATGTAAAGCCAGTTAAGCAAAAGCTGAGAAAAATGGATCCTAGAATAGAACAACAAGTCAAAGAAGGACTTGAAGATCTGCTCAAAGCAGGATTTATCCAACCTATTGACTATCCAGATTGGTTAGCCAATATCGTTGTTGTCCCAAAGAAAAGTGGCAAAGTCAGGATTTGCATAGACTTCAGAGACCTCAACAAGGCAACTCCGAAGGATGACTATCCACTGCCAAGCATTGATCTTCTGATTGACAGCACAGCAGGACATGCCATGTTCTCCTTCTTGGATGGATATTCCGGCTACAACCAGATTAAGTTGGCCGCCCGCGACCAATCAAAAACTTCCTTTACTACGCCTTGGGGCACTTTTTGCTATACAGTTATGCCTTTTGGGCTCAAGAACGCTGGAGCAACATATTAACGGGCGATGGCCGTTATATTTCACGATCAAATGCGCAAAATCATGGATGCGTATGTTGACAATATCCTCGTGAAATCTAAAGAGGAAGAGGATCACCTCGAAGCCCTTGATCAAGTCTTTAAGCGACTCATTCTTTACAAGTTAAGACTTAACCCGCAAAAGTGTGTTTTTGGAGTCGAATCAGGCAAATTGTTGGGTTTTCTGGTCAGCAAAAAGGGAATTGAAGTTGACCCGGCCAAAGCAAAGGCTATCATTGATATGCCACCCCCAAAAAATCTCAGAGAGTTGCGTAGCCTTCAGGGATGCATGCAATCAATCCGGCGATTTATTTCCAACTTGGCGATGAGATGTGAACCTTTCAACCACTTGCTCAGAAAAGGAGTGAAGTTCGAATGGGGACCAGAGTGTCAGCAATCATTCGATAGAATCAAGAAGTATCTTCTCAATCCTCCTATCTTGAAGCCGCCAGAATTGGGAAAACCTCTTTTGTTATATATCTCAGTCAATCAAGTTGCATGCGGCGGATTCTTGGCGCAGTACAAAGAAGGCAGCTTGATAGAGCACGCCATTTATTATGTGAGTAAGACTTTCATAGACTATGAAAAGAAATACTCTCACATAGAGAAGACCTGCCTAGCTCTGGTATGGATGTGTCAGAAGCTAAGACACTACCTGCTGGCATCTGAAGTCAAAATTTTGTCTAAACTCAATCCTCTCAAGTATATTTTAGAGCAGCCTTTCCTCAGCAGACGAGTCGCAAAATGGCAAGTCTTACTGATGCAGTATGACTTAGAATATGTCTCGCAGCAATCAATCAAAGGTCAAGCAATTGCAGATCAATTAGCAGATTTTCCTCTGGCAGAAGAAGTACAAGCCGAAGATGACTTCCCTGATGAGCAAATTTGCAATATCCAGCAATCTCCAGTCTGGAATTTATTTTTCGATGGTTCTAAGAACATGGCTGGAATAGGCATTGGGATCTTATTAATCACTCCAGAGAAAGAAATGATTCCATTTTCTCTCAAGTTAGATTTTCAATGTACCCACAATATGGTTGAATATGAAGCCCTGATTCAAGGTCTAAAAATTCTATTAGACTTCAATGTCAAGAGAGTGCATGCCTACGGTGACTCATTACTTATTGTCAATCAAGTCCGAGCCGAATGGCAAATGAAAGATCAGAAGTTATTCCCCTATCAGAAAATTGTTTCAGCTCTTGTTAGCAAGTTTGAAGAATTTCAGCTATTCCATATCAAGAGAGATTTTAATCAGGTGGTTGATAGCCTAGCCAGTTTAGGCTCCATTATGGCATTCAGAAATGGAGAATCTTGTCGCTCTTTTGAAATTGGCAGACTTGACCAGCCTGCTTTCCTTCCAGCGGAACATGTAAACCAGGCTGAGCAAAGGAAGAAACCTTGGTATTACAACATCAAAACTTTCATAGAAACCGGCGAATTTCCTCCAGAACTCTCAAAGAAAGAGCAGCAAGCAATCCAGCGTATGTCCACTCGATATTTCATTTTGGCCAATGTCCTCTATCGTCGTGGATTCAGCTCAGAGTATTCCAGATGTTTAGATGAAGAAGAAGCCAAAGAAGTCGTGCGAGAAGCACACGAAGGCATTTGTGGTGGCCAAGTCGGCTACCAAACCCTTGTCAAACAAATCATAAGAGCAGGGTACTACTGGAAGACTATGCAACAAGACTGTTATCATTATGTGAAGAAGTGTGTGCAATGCCAGATACACACACCTTCTATTCATGCTCCGACAACTTATTTGCAATCTGTTGTTTCTCCATGGTCGTTCTCCATGTGGGCCTTCGATGTCGTAGGTCCCATCACTCCTTCAGCTTCAAATGGCCACAAATACTTCCTTGCCGCAACAGAATATTTCACCAAGTGGGTAGAAGCTATCACTCTTCGTACAGTAGAAGGCCGACACGTGGTCTCTTTTATTCACAAAAGCATCATTTGTCGTTTCGGCATCCCGCATGACATTGTATCAGATAATGGCAGTCATTTCAAGAATGAAAAGATGAAGACATTCTGCTCAAAGTTCAAGATTTATCATCATTTCTCTGCCCCATATTATCCTCAAGGGAATGGTCAGGCAGAGGCCACCAACAAGATTTTAATTCGTATCTTGGAGCGAACTGTGGAAACAGGCCGTGACTGGCATGAGAAGATCCACGATGCACTATGGGCCTACCGGACCACTATTCGCACCCCAACGAATGCTACTCCATCAGAACTGGTCTATGGAACAGAAGTAGTGTTGCCGCTACATGTTCAGAAGCCCGCTTTGAAATTCGCATCGCTTCTGCAATTACTTCTTGATCAATACCAACAGCAGCGACTGGTACAATTAGACTTGCTCGATGAGAGAAGGCTAAAAGCAGCAGAACATGCTCAATCTTATCGCCAGAGAGTAGTTAGGTAATATGCGAAGTCTGTCATCGAAAGAAGATTCAAAGTCAATGATTTAGTACTTCGATCCACAGCTTATCTCAAGCATCGTCCAGGCGGCAAATGGTCACCAAATTGGGAAGGCCCATATGTTGTCAAAGAAGCATTACCCCGCAACTCATATCGGCTCATCAATGCCGATGGGGTAGAATTGCCAGATCCCATTAATGCTCGACACTTGAAAAAGTTCTACACTTGAAACATTTAGTCTCCTCTTGTAATCTTCCTGTTTCCTTCAAATAATGATCCAACTTTCTTTCCCACTTACATTGAGGCATTTTAAAATTTTGTTCTGTATGTAGGCAGGATAAACAAATTCCTCATTTCACGCACTTGGGCATTCATGTGCATCAATTCATATTCATTTGCATTCAACTACATTAACAACAATCTAGTCAGTATTGGGATTTTAACAAACAGTCCCATCACGGTCGCCAAACCTGTTATCGTCGCAAAATTTTTCCCCGTCTTCCCTTCCTTGCGGAAGAGAGATGGAAAGGCTTTCGCGATTCAAACTTGACTGGATTTTGGAAATTGTTTCGAAATACTCGCCTCCGTTTTGAAAATTGCGGGAAAATCCATGGGATGGGGCTCGACCTGTCAGTACGAGGTTCGACCGTTTCTGCCGCCTTTAACAGGGGTAATCGAACCAAGGACCAAAATTGTGTTTGACTTAGTGAAATTATCGAAATCGTATTTTATCCTAAAGGCACAGAGAATTCAGGCATGTGCTATGAGATTTGGTAAAATATAAGTTGGAAAACTATGATGTATGCTTAGAAAATATTTGGAGTTGAAAAGCATTTCTCAGGAAAAGATGGAATCAATCTCTCAGGAAAAACTCAGACGAAGAAGGTTTGAAAATCTAGGGAAAGTTTATAAAGACTTAGAAAATCTTGAAGAAGTGAGAATCTCGAGAAAATCTTGAGAAATTTTATAAAGATCTGGAAAATCTTGAAGAAATGATACTTTGAGGAAAATTTTGAGAAAGTTATAAAGACTTGGAAAACTACGAAGAAATGATAATCTCGGGAAAAGTTTGAGAAAGTTTAGAAAGACTTAGAAAACCATGAAGAAATGAGAATCTCAGGAAAATGGAAGGAATTCTTGAGAAAAGATGGACATTTGAGAAGGAAAGCACTTGTTGGGAAAACTTGGATTTTGAGAATTTTCTTAGGAAAATGATAGAAAATTTTGTAGAAAAAATCATTGGAGAAGGAAATTCAGAACTTAGGAAATTGAAATCCTGAGAATCTGGTTTTTTGAAATATCTGAAAATCAATTTGGATTCTTGAGAAAATGAGAAATTCCTTTGAAAAGAATCTTAAGGAAATAACTTTTTAAGGAAAATCACAGGAAAACATTTGATTTGGGAAATCCAACTCCGAATATCATCATAGTTTCTTGAGAAAATCGATTCCATGAAGTGAAAATCTTTTGAGAAAAACAAATGATGCAGTTGATGTGAATGAATGAATGCACTTTTGAAAAGATTTCTGAAAATTTTATTGGAAAAATGTGGATTAAGCCAAAGTGAATCCTTCATATATTCTGACTGTGGCCATGAATATATTCAGGGTTTATTTGAGTTAATTCACAATATTTTGAAAACATTGGAAATATGAGGTGCATTTTCAAGATAGCCTAAGAGTGTAGGCTCAATGTGACTCTTAGAGAGTTGATGAACTCGGTGGAGTCCATATTTACGGCCCTAGTCGGAATATGGACGAGACCCAGATCCATCATCTCTCTACCAGTCACATTGAGCCTACACTCTTAGGCTATCTTGAAAATGCACCTCATATTTCCAATGTTTTCAAAATATTGTGAATTAACTCAAATAAACCCTGAATATATTCATGGCCACAGTCAGAATATATGAAGGATTTACTTTGGCTTAATCCACATTTTTCCAATAAAATTTTCAGAAATCTTTTCAAAAGTGCATTCATTCATTCACATCAACTGCATCATTTGTTTTTCTCATGATTTTCTCAAAAGATTTTCACTTCATGGAATCGATTTTCTCAAGAAACTATGATGATATTCGGAGTTGGATTTCCCAAATCAAATGTTTTCCTGTGATTTTCCTTAAAAAGTTATTTCCTTAAGATTCTTTTCAAAGGAATTTCTCATTTTCTCAAGAATCCAAATTGATTTTCAGATATTTCAAAAAACCAGATTCTCAGGATTTCAATTTCCTAAGTTCTGAATTTCCTTCTCCAATGATTTTTTCTACAAAATTTTCTATCATTTTTCTAAGAAAATTCTCAAAATCCAAGTTTTCCCAACAAGTGCTTTCCTCCTTAAATGTCCATCTTTTCTCAAGAATTCCTTCCATTTTCCTGAGATTCTCATTTCTTCAAGGTTTTCTAAGTCTTTCTAAACTTTCTCAAACTTTTCCCGAGATTATCATTTCTTCGTAGTTTTCCAAGTCTTTATAACTTTCTCAAAATTTTCCTCAGAGTATCATTTCTTCATGATTTTCCAGATCTTTATAAAATTTCTCAAGATTTTCTCGAGATTCTCACTTCTTCAAGATTTTCTAAGTCTTTATAAACTTTCCCTAGATTTTCAAACCTTCTTTGTCTGAGTTTTTCCTGAGAGATTGATTCCATCTTTTCCTGAGAAATGCTTTTCAACTCCAAATATTTTTTAAGCATACATCATAGTTTTCCAACTTATATTTTACCAAATCTCATAGCACATGCCTGAATTCTTTGTGCCTTTAGGATAGAATACGATTTCGATAATTTCACTAAGTCAAGCACAATTTTGGTCCTTGGTTCGATTACCCCTGTTAAAGGCGGCAGGAACGGTCGAACCTCGTACCGACAGGTCGAGCCCCATCCCATGGATTTTCCCGCAATTTTCAAAACGGAGACGAGTATTTCAAAACAATTTCCAAAATCCGGTCAAGTTTGAATCGCGAAAGCCTTTCCATCTCTCTTCCGCAAGGAAGGGAAGACGGGGGAAAATTTTGCGACGATAACATACCTGTGCATATAATATTTTCTGTCACCTGCACATTCCACCACACTTTCCACAACATATCATGCTCACTATGTCATAGCTGCGTCCGCAATGATTGGTGAAAGTACTTTTTTTTTTATTAAACCTGCAATTTTATTTCTTAATATAGCTTGTCAATGTCTTTACAGCCACTAGCATATTCACAGCTCCATCCATTGCACTCATTCTACCCCTATTGCATCCACCGTAACTTCCCATATTTTTGTGGCTTTACTGTTTTCACACAGCCACACCCTCCTAGCCACCTCCACTTCACTGCTTCACTCCCAGCACATGTATATCACATATTATCTTACACCACATTCTTTCCTAGGCACATTACATTCATCGCAGCATCTAGTGTAAGTTCCTTGCATTTCTTTTTTTTTCTCTTATTATCTCTGAGATTACATTCTGGTTCATGTTTGTATATGATTTTATACCTCAATCATGTCCATTTTATATTGGTCGTGCCTATTTTTGCATTAATTCACAGCTACATATATTGCTGCATCACAAATCATCAACGGTCCATATAATGCATTTTAATATGTGTGGGTTCGAATATATATATGTTGTGTGGGTTCGAATCACCCAAATCTGGTCGAAATTTGTCCTGTTGCAATTTGATTCGGTCATAATTAGAGATGGTATATCACATTGTTGAAACTGTGATTCGAGAACTCAGAGTATTAGATGGATCCAGCTCTGTCAAAGTCGATTCTTCATCTAATTGATTGATTGATCTGCGGATACAGGTCAGTATCCATCCATTAATACTTGCATCCCATATTAGACTGAATGTTCATATTTTAAGCAATATCCACCTGTTGTAGATGAAAGTACATTGTCAAATTTAGTATGACTGGGTTTCCTAATTGAACTATTGTTTTATTTTATATCAGGTTTGTGCTCTTTCTGCAAATTATTACAAGCTAAACTTATACTGCCCGGAATTTTCATATACTGTATACGCTTGATGGGATATATGTATCCAAGTTGTTTTCTGGTTGATTTAATCCATTAACAATATTCATGAATCCTTTTGCAATCTACAGTAACTGCACCTAGGTACATTTCCTACCAACCACCACACATTGTTATTTCAATCACAGCTAGCCTAGCTTTGCATTATCACCCTTCATTTAGACATAGCAATTCCCACTTAACTCTAACCACTTGCTGCCAAACAGTATACCTCTTACGAATGAGTATTTATCCAATGTATTATTACAAGTATATAGGCATCATTTCACTAACATAGGCATCATATCCAGATGTATATATACATACAATTTTATCTTGGCATAAATAGAATGTTTCCTACATGTGTTCCATATTAGGATAGATGTATTCATATGCATTCATGTTCCTTTCCACATATAGTCTTCTGCCCTATACTAATCCTCTCATAGAAACACATGGAAAATTCAGGCTTTTTTTCTTTATTTGAAATCTTGATTGTCAGAATTTCATCTGATGATGTAATAGCTAGATTATAACGAGAAATTTATATCCTCTGCACTAGCTAGAATGAATGAGTATTGTTAATATCATAAATTGCTTATTTTTCATGCTTTTTACTTTTATTTTCCAAAATCTCACAATGATGAAACACGAATGGCACGCGCACCATTTCGTAAGAGGTAATTAATCCTAAGTCGATGATTTACATCAATGGTCATAGTCAGGATGTAAACAAAACTTAGGATTTTTATCTTTTATAAAATAACACTGGATCCTTTTCAAAATTCATCATGCTTTCTTTAAATATTTTTCTCTTTTATCAAAGTTTAACTTAAAATTGATTCAATATATATATCAATGGTCATAGTCAGGATATATTGAGAATTAATTTCATTTTAAACTCTATAAAAGCACCAAAATGTATTTTATTCTTCACTTGAATTTAAATGTGGTTATTATATAATACATTCAATGGCCATAGTCAGGGATGTATTATATCTTCAATCTCATTCTTAATTCATTTAAAGAATAAAATATGATTTTCAAAATCCAATTTCAAAACCATTTAAATTTATTCATCATTTAGGGTAGAATTGCATCATACTTTCAAAAATTCTTTTTCAAAAACCCAAGTGATTTTGAATATCTTTCTTCAAAAATTTTTATTTCAAATCCAAATTCTATCTCATTTCAAGGCTCAATTTCAAAGCCCAAATTGACTTTGAAATTTCGAAATCATTTTTTATTCAAACTTCAAATTTCCAATTCAAATTCAAAATTCGAACTTCAAAGTTCAGATTAACTTTGAAGTTTCTGATTCATCTTCTGATTTAAAACCAAGTTTATCTTCCTATCTTCAAATTCAAAATCAAAGTTTGAGATTGATTCTGAATCTCAAAGCTTGACCCTTCCTAAATTTTAAATTTAAATTTGGGTTTTCAAAACCCAGATCCATATTCAAAAGTCCTATTTGGACTTTCAAAATCCAAAATTAGATCATAATCCCCACTTGGATCCAGATTTCCAAGTGTAAAACTCTACTTTTTGGATCTCAGATTTCAGATCCAAAAACCCATCTTAGGATCCAGAATCCAACTACATCTTGGATCTCAGATTTCAGATCCAAAAACCCATCTTAGGATCCAAAATCCAACTACATCTTGGATCTCAGACTTCAGATCCAAATTCCATTTAGGATCCAAAATCCAATTACATCTTGGATCTCAGACTTCAAATCCAAAGTTCAATTTAGGTTCTAGATGCTGAATCCAATCCAATCTTGGATCTCAGACTTCAGATCCAAAATCCATTTTAGGGTTCAGAGTCCAAATTCTTCTTTAGGGTCCAGATTTCAGATCCAACTTCATCTCAGATCTCAGATTTCAGATCCAATTCCCATTTAGGATTCTAAATCCAGAATTCAATTTCATCTTGGATCTCAATTCTTTCCAGGATCCAGACTTTGGATTCAAATTCCATCTCATTCCAAATTTCAAAATCCAAGTTTATCTTGATCCTCAAAATTCCAAAAACCAATTCCATTTCTCAATTCTATTTAGATTTCTCAAATCTCAATCTGATTTCAAACTTCAAAGTTAGAATTCAATTCCATTTCAAACATTCATCCAGTTTTTAAATACTAATTCAAAATCCACTTATGACTTTGAAATTTCCTTTCTTCTCCTTTTATCTCAACTTCAAAATCATTTCTTTCAAAGTCTAGATTTATTTTTCCAAGCTTTGATTATTCCAAAAACTTAGAACTTTAAAATCTTAAGTTCTAAGTTAAAAACCATTTTTTTACTCTATTATCAGATTCATCTCAGAAATACTTGGAGATTTCCAAATCATTTTCAAAAAGAGCGTGCATCTTTGCATTGCACAAGCATGATTCTTTGTGCATTTAGACTTAGGATAAATTCTTAGATAATCTTTTAACAAAGCAAAAGGCATGAATTCGACCCTTGGTTCGATTACCCCTGGTAAAGGCGCTAGGAACGGTCGAACCTCGTACCGACGAGCGAATCCCGTCTCCCAATTTTCCCGCAAATATTTCAAAATGGAGGCGAGTTATTTTCTTAAATATCTTCAAAATTAAGGTCAAGTGAGACCCCGTAAAAGAGTTCATCTTCTCTTCTTTTCTTTTCTTTTCTTTTCTCTTCTCTCTTCCTTTCTGTCTTTTATTTTCTCCCTTCAAAAAGGAGGAAATAGGGATTAGAAAGAAAAAGAGAAGGAAGAGAGAGAATATTACGAGAGGAAAATTTTTGCGATGATCACAGTTTTGGCGACCAAGATGGGACATTGTCTTCGTCCGGTCGAATTTAAATGCCTTTTTTTGCTTTAATCTTATCTAAGTCTTTATTCTATGAATGTCAGCTACATTTCCATGCAAACCTTAGGAGCCTAGACTCTGTCCTAAGCTGACATCGTTGCATATAGGATCTAAGTATGGTTTGGTAGGACCATATTGAGGAGATTATTCCATGTTCACATTAGACTTAGGTCTGAAATACAACTCTCCTCAATTCTAGGGATTGAATGCAAACAATGTATGCAAGTGTATGCTTCTTTTCATTTAAATCTATCTCTTTAGGACTTGCATTAGAGCCATCTGATTTTATTGCATGCTGAACATGTTTTTGAAAACACCCCTACCTATATTGTCCTGGTCTTCACGTTGCTGGGCTGTCTCACTGAACCATAGTTCGGGAGAGAGCCTCACAATTGGACCACTTATTTGGGTTCGCGCCCCCTACCACGTACCTAAGGGCCACATTCCGAGGTATATTGGTAGGTGCTCAAGGATGTTGGGAAGCCATTACCATAGAACCGAAGAAATACTTCTATGCCACGTACTTCGAGCTTCGGCTTGAGTATATCGGTGTATCTTGATTGGAATCAGATGATCTGAACCCTAGAGTTAGGATTAAGGTCCTACAAGCCATTTCAAAATATTGCATTTAGAGTCAGCCTTAGGGAGTGCTGTTTGTGCATCCTTGTTTGTACATCTGTGATTGTATGATATTTTATATTCCTTATATTTTCTAAAACCCTGGGTATTTATTATTCAAAATTTCTTCTTTGTTTTTAAAACCCAGGTGTATTTTTCCTTTTCTTATTTTTTCAAATTCTTTGATCCTGTCTGCAAATTCTTTAAATCTTAAATCTTTGCCATCTACTTTCGAAATTCTTTTTCTCTATATTCCTTACCTTCTTTTGCAATAAAATATCTTTTGTCAGGATATGTCCTTTTCAAAATTAATCTTTGTTCATATTTTACTCATTTATCCCTTTTCAGAAAAACAATGCGGTTGTCACAAATTTTGGTGACAACCCGATCCCTCGTAATGGGATATTTTTCATTGTCAGATTGTGATTTCTTCCTTCATTAAAATTTCTTCCAAGACCTTTTCTAAAAAACCCATTTTGCTCTACAGAGAGCATTGGCGTTATCAGTTGATTCAGGCAAAGATCAAAGATTGCACTGCTCTAACATCCCAGCTACAAGCAGAGAGTAAGGAATGGATTCTCAAAAGCCTGTCAGAGAGGGAGTTCAGGACAACAAGAGTGAGATTGATCCAGTGATATATCGATTATTCAAAAAGATGATGGTTGAGATATTATCCGAGCAAGCTGAAGCCAGTTGCGGAAAAGCTCCCACCAAAGGAGAGGCACCTGCCACCTTCCCCATGAATGAACGCAGCAATATCAGTGTAGGAAACTCTAAAGCCAGCAGGGGCAGGAACCAAGGCAGCAACTTGAGGGAGTATAAAGGCCAGATTGGGAAATATTGTGAAAGCCATGATAGACTTCTTTAATACAGTCCTCAACAAAAAGGCAAGAAGCAAGAAGGACCAAAGCACAAGGATTGGAGCAGGGATCGAGATTTCACTTCTTAGATGAGCCGCTCGACAAAGTCCTCGAATACATGTTGTCTAGCGGATTAGTCAGGCTCCCAAAGGCCGCCAGCCCTTCCACAATCATGGAAAAATATATAGACCAATTCTGCAGGTTCCATAGGGAAACAATGCATGACACTGAGCATTGCTTTGTCTTCAAGAATATAGTTCAAGACTGCCTTGATAAGAATCGCTTTGTCAAAAATGAAGAAGAAAAGCATCGAGATCTCCTAACCATGCAAGCCCAGTCCAGCTCCCAGACAGGGGTCAGTGCTCAGTGAAAATCAAGCAAGCCAAAGAAAACAAAACGTGATGGTTGGGGTTATGATCACGAGCTTACCCCTCTAGGTCAGCCAATCGAAGAAGTTCTACAATACCTGCTTGCGAAAGGCATGATCAAGCTCCCAAGGAAAGATGATCCTTCTGTCACCAAGAGGAAATAGAAAGATCGTTTCTGCAAGTTTCATCGAGCGAGGGGGCATGATACAGAACATTGTTTCGTCCTCAAAAATATTGTGCAGGACTACATTGACAAAGAACTTTTGGTACCAGAGGAAGGAGAGGAGTGTAAACCCCCCAAATTTTTACTCACCTTCCTGACATCGCCCTCAATCGGCACATTTCAGTTCTCCGGAATCAATAAAGGGAAAATTTGTCATTTTTTGAGTTTAGACCTTGTAGAAAGTCTAAAATTTCATTCTTGAGCCTCAAAATTTCTATATTTAGGTTCAGAGACATCTTCAAACTGCAAATTTTCAAAATCCTATTCCTGACAAGAAGTTAGAATTTCCAATTCTAGATTCAGAATGACATTTCATAGGACATGTCTTTGCATAGCATTGCATGAACACTTTCCATCATTTCACTGCACAGCATGTCAGTTTGATTTTCAAAATTGTCAATCTAGATTTGATTTTTAAACTTTTTCAAAATTGATTTTTAAAACCCTGGGTATTCAAAATTTACCAATTTTTCCCATTTTACCCCCAGGATTTTTTTAATTACAAAAGTTTTTCTTAGGAAAACAATCTGGATATTTGGATGTTGATTTTAAAGATTTTATCTCAAAACTTTTTGCAAAAAAGATTTCAAATCTCTTTACAAAATTTTTTACATTTACTTTATCCATATTTTGGCCTTGAAAAACCAATTTTTTCCAAATTCCTGAAAATAAACAAAGTTTTATCTCGTATTATAAAAATTCCAAAAAAAAGAAGTCATTTCTTTTGCTTTTTATTTTCAAATAAATATAGCGGGACCCGCCTTTGAACTAGCATCATACTCAGATTCCCAGATAAGTTTCTTATTTTTAAGCAGGACCCACCCAAAGATCGCAGCAATTTGCAAATTCTTCTTTTTAATGTCTTAATGTTATTTGTTTATTTGTTTTTTTAGTTAGTGGGCCCACACACATGTGGCACCCCAATTGAAAATAAAAGATTTGCAAAAACAAAATAAAACTTTATTTTGCAAAAGGATTTTAAAAGTGGGTTGAGGTGGCATTTCCATAAAAGCCTCTCATATTTCATTATTCATTTTATTTCTTTTCATTTATTTGCTTTCTTTTTTTTTTAAAAAAAAGGCAGCCTCAAATGGCACAACTGAACTTCGTTAAAAAAATAAAAAAATAATAAATTTCATTTTACCTAAAACTTAGGTAAATGAAACAAACTTTTGAAAAACATAGGATGCGCCCCTCTTGAAACGGCTGTTTCAAAATTCAAAAGAGGTAACGAAATCTCATGAAAGGGGGGGGCTGTGATTTTTTTGGAAAAGGGGGTTCAAAATCTTTAAAAGGGGGAGTTTTGGGGAAGAAAGGGGAAGAAAATTTTGATTTTTTTTTATTGTCTTCTGGGTTTTTCGCAGGTGCCCTTTCTTGAAAGGCGTGGAGCTCTTCCCTTTTGGGCAGGTTGTTTCTTCTGCATCTCCTTCAGCCCATCAGCATAGGCAGCCAACGGCTCCTGCCATCCTTCCTCAGCCCATCAACATAGGCAGCCAACGATTGCTGCTATCTTTCCTCAACCATCTAGCAAGACGCCGATTGTTGTCCATCCCCACTTCAGCCGCAGCCCAGCAAGAAGATCCAGCAGTTGCTGCCTTTTCTTCAGAGCCCACCAACAGGAAGCTCCATCAAGTCGTTCCTGCATCTTCTTCAGCCCATCAGCATAGGCAGCCAAACGTTTGCCCCTTTCCTTCAGCTTAGTAGTAAAAGCTCCATCCAGCTGCATCACCATCCTTCACATTACCTTCAGCCAACTGCATCCACATCCCCTTCAGCTCAACGGTTGTTGTCCATCATTTCTTCAGCCCAACGGTTGCTGCCCAACCCTTCTACAAGCCCAGCTGCAGTAGAGATTCAACAACTTTTCCCCATTTCATTTAGCCTAGCAGCAGAGAAAAGGCCCCCACTTGCTGCCCATAGGTCCGGCTTTGCTTTTCTTCTGAGTCACCATTTGATTTATGTGATTGTGCTTTATATAGCCTAATGCTAAATTCCTGTTTGATGAAGCTATGGCTGGAACATCACCATTTGAGTGATGAAATCATGCTTTTGTTTAGTTTAATGCTAAACTCTTGTTTGATGAAGCTATGGCTGGAACATTCACCATTTGATTTATGAGATCATGCTTAGCTTAATGCTAAATTCTTGTTTGATGAAGCTATGGCTGGAACATTCACCATTTGATTTATGAGATCATTCTTAGCTTAATGCTAAATTCTTGTTTGATGAAGCTATGGCTGGAACATCACCATTTGATTTATGAGATCATGCTTAGCTTAATGCAAAATTCTTGTTTGATGAAGCTATGGCTGGATGTCACCATCTGAATTATGAGATCACGCTTTGTTTAGCTTAATGCTAAATTTTTGTTTGATGAAGCTATGTCTGGACAACAATGCCTGTATGATTTCATCAGCCTACATTTGTAGTCTATCCTATTAGTTCCTGTACTTATTATAGTTCAGAATTTTTTCTTTACACATACATCTGTGTTTGGGATTTCATCTCTCCATTAAGCTTTTCACAGCCTTGTCACAATTTTCTTCAAAACAGCCCATTGTTCCCACAGTGCATTTCCTGCACATTATGTATGTGTTGTCTTTACCATCTTCTGCAGGTATGCAGCCTTGATAATCGGCCACCTTCATGAACGGATATATCCATATCCGTTCATGATCTCGATGCCATCTTTTGCACGCTTCATTATTGATATATAGAGAAGCTCCATACCCAATTCTACTGCAAAATATGTTGTAATTTGGTAATTACGGCTGTGTAAAATCACCTACAGAAACTGTATATACCTGTATTTTCTGATTTTACCCATTATATGGAATTTCCATTAATATGTATATTTTCTCATTATATGTATATATATATATCTATATATATATATATGTATATCTATGTATATCTACCTATATGTATACATATATATGTATATATATATACATATGCATACATATATACTTATATACATGTATATCCCTTCATGTGCACTTATTTCCATATATGAGCATCCATGTATCTATTTTCTCATATAAATACACCTCCATTGTTACATGTCATTTAGCACCAATTTTAGCATTTTGATATATATATATATCTTTGTTGTATATATTATATGTATATACCAATTTTCTTGGTTATCTGGTACTAACTCTCATTTTGCAGGAAAATTTGGAGAATGTTGATTCTTTCTACACTATGTATTTCATTTATTTTGATTTATGTCAGAGATGTAATAATCAAACTTGGAATAATATTTACTTTTACTGCTTAGATTAGGCTGCATCTCAAATAGTTTGATTTCAGTAATATCCTGATTCTATGATGCATATATCTCAATTTTCAAAATTCACCGTGGATGAACACGAATGGCACATGAACCAACTCTTAGAGAGTTGATGAACTCGGTGGAGTCCATATTTACGGCCCTAGTCGGAATATGGACGAGAACCAGATCTATCATCTTTCTACCAGTCACATTAAGCCTACACTCTTAGGCTATCTTAAAATGCACATCATATTTCTAAATTTTCAAAATATTATGACTTAACTCAAGTAAACTCTGAACATATTCATGGCCACAGTCAGAATATGTGAAGGATTTATTTTGGCTTAATCCACATTTTTCCAACAAATTTTTCAGAAATCTTTTCAAAGTGCATTCATTCAATCAAATCATCTGCATCATTTGTTTTTCTCAAGAAATTTTCACTTCATGGAAATCGATTTCTCAAGAAACTATGAAGATTCTCAAAGATTGGATTTCCCAAGTCAAAGTTTTCCCGTGATTTTCTTTGAAAATGTTATTTTCTTAAGATCCATTTCAAAAAAGAATTTCTCATCTTTCTCAAGAATCAAAGTTGATTTTCAGATATTTCAAAGACAAGATTCTCAGGATTTCAATTTTCTAAGTTTTGATTTTCCTTCTTCAAAGAGTTTTCCAATGAATTTCAATCGTTTTCCTAAGGAAATTCTCAAAGTCCGAGTTTTCCTGAGAAGTGTTTTCCTTTTCAAGTGTTTATCTTTTCTTAAGAATTCTTACCATTTTCTCGAGATTTTCATTTCTTCAAGATTTTCCAAATCTTTATAAACTCTCTTGAGATTTCAAATCCTTTTCGTCTGAGTTTCCTGAGAGATTGATTTCCATCTTTTTCCTGAGAAATGTGAAATTCCACTAGAGGGGGGGTGAATAGTGAAATACGATGCAAGTTGATATAATAAAAAATAAAGCAATAAGGCACAACACAATAAACACAGGATTTATACTGGTTCGGTCAAAACCCTGACCTACATCCAGTCCCCAAGCAAACCACTTGAGCTTTCCACTATAACATCCGAGTCACTGGATAAATAGTACAACGCCCTCTTCCTCAGAGGTCTTCTTCTCTCAACAGAGAAGGGGCACACCCTCTTCCACAGAGGTCTTCTTCTCTCAACAGAGAAGGACAACACCCTCTTTCACAGAGGTCTTTTTTTCTCAACAGAGAAGGCAAGACCCTCTTTCACAGAGGTCTACTTCTTTCAACAAAGAAGGAATACAGTGAATAACAGAAAGTTACAATACTTCCTATAGAACCTTCAGGATGATATGAATGCACTAATGAAGGATTCTCAGAATGTTCTGTTTGTCACTCAGAAGATACTCTTTGTCAAAGAGTTATTTTTGACTTTTTCTCTTTCTTTTTTCTCTTTCTTTTTCTAGGCTCTCTTTCAAATATCGAATAGGTATTTTTCTCGTTGTAAGCTCACTTGTCTATTCCATTCCCTTCTATGTTTGAATAGTTCATTTTAGTGTGTTTTTATAGCTTAAAAAATAGTCGTTGGCCTTTTTGAAATCGTAGCCTTTTTGAGATGTGAAATGTCATGTCATTTCAAAAAACATCTTTAGAGGAATTCGAGAAAGTCTTCTTTCCATAAAAGTAAAATATACGGTACACTAGTCGTTGTAATATTTTAGGTAATACATATTTTATGTAAAAAGTTTATTTCTTACAATAGTACATTGAACGTTGGATTGTAGGTTGTCATGTGGTTTTGTCTTTATCCTAATTAATGATTTGTGGTACATAGGTACTTCTTTACTTTAAATGAGTGTAAGTACAATGAGTGCTTTGAGATATTTATTTGTACATAGTCATGTCAAGTGTTTTCTTTATGTTGTGTTCTTCAAAGTCTACAGAGAGAATGAAGACTACAAGTTAGTCGACATTCTTGAGAAGGATATTTAACAAGGATTCTTTACAGAAGGTATTTAATGCTATACAAAGAGAATGATGACTTTAAGTAAGTCGACATTCTATGAGTTTGTAAAAAGGTAACTAGAGTCTTTTTCAAAACATATTATATTTGGTTTCTTTGTGTAGCCGATTTCATGTTTTGTCTTTTTCCTATATTTGAAATCATTTCTTTAAAGAGGGTAACTAGAGTCTTTTCAAAACATATTATATTTGTTTTCTTTGTGTAGTCGATTTCATGTTTTGTCTTTTTCCTATATTTGAAATCATTTCTTTAAAGAGGGTAACTACAGTCTTTTCAAAACATATTATATTTGTTTTCTTTGTGTAGTCGATTTCATGTTTTGTCTTTTTCCTATATTTGAAATCATTTCTTTAAAGAAGGTAACTAGAGTCTTTTCAAAACATATTATATTTGTTTTCTTTGTGTAGCCGATTTCATGTTTTGTCTTTTTCCTATATTTGAAATCATTTTTTTTCATGTTGTCTTGTATATGATATAAGGTACAATTATTACATTTTGAAATCATGTCAAAATACCTTTTTCATAAAGGGTTGTAAGAAGGTACAATTATTTGTTTTCAAAAAGGAGCTTTTTGAAACTATCGTATACTTTTATGAAATAGCTTTTATGAGTGAGTATGTAATATGCAATATACATCCTTCTGAAGGTTCTGTTACAAATGAATCATCCCATTGAGCATGCAGAGCCTTTTTCTTGAAGAACCTTTTCTTTGGTTCATCAGTCTTGGATTTTCTTTTGAGAAGAGGACAGTCACGTCTCAGGTGACCTGACTTATTACACTGGTAGCACATAGAATCTTCTTTTGGGTCTTTTCTTTCTTTGTGCTTATTTGGAAGTCGGTTCCTTCTCATAAAGCGCTGAAATTTTCTGGTGAGTAGCGCAATCTCAGTTTCTTTTTCTGAGTCTTCATCCTCAGAAAGGGTTGGGAAGGCTAGAGTTTTCTTCAAAGGTTGTTCTTCTTCCCTTCTTTCCTTCATGTGGACTTCATATGCCATAAGATTTCCTATTAGATCGTCCAGGGAAAGTTTGGATAAATCTTGAGCTTCTTCAATAGCAGTAGTCTTTTTCTCTCAATCAGTTATGAGAGATCTCAAGATTTTTTTCACCTTTTCTGTCTGAGAGTGGGTTACACTCAGAGATTTCAGATCGTTGGTGATGTTGGTGAATCTGGTGAACATCTCTGTGATGGGTTCATCTTTGTTCATTTTAAACAACTTATATTTTCTGACAAGAGATGAGATTTTGGCTTCTTTCACTTTGTTGGTTCCTTCATTAATAACCTCCAAAAAATGTCAAATATCATATGCAGATTCACATATAGATATTCTATTGAATTCATTCTGATCGATGGCACAATATAAGGTATTCATAGCCTTTGCATTTAGGTTTGCCATTTTCTTCTCTTCATCAGACCATAAGTTATAGTCTGCGGAAGGAGATGTGTATGGATGCTCAACAATTTTCCATACAGCAAAATCTATGGATTTGAGAAATATAGTCATTCTGCACTTCCAGTATCCATAGTTGGAGCCGTTGAAGAAAGGAGGACGAGATGCGTGTTGATCTTCAATATCACGAGCATAAGAGGTAGATGTCATATGTGCTGGAAGACTTGTTATGTCGAAACCAGCAAACCTGCTCTGATACCAAATGAAATTCCACTAGAGGGGGGGTGAATAGTGAAATACGATGCAAGTTGATATAATAAAAAATAAAGCAATAAGGCACAACACAATAAACACAGGATTTATAGTGGTTCGGTCAAAACCCTGACCTACATCCAGTCCCCAAGCAAACCACTTGAGCTTTCCACTATAACATCCGAGTCACCGGATAAATAGTACAACACCCTCTTCCTCAGAGGTCTTCTTCTCTCAACAGAGAAGGGGCACACCCTCTTCCACAGAGGTTTTCTTCTCTCAACAGAGAAGGACAACACACTCTTTCACAGAGGTCTTCTTCTCTCAACAGAGAAGGGCAACACCCTCTTTCACAGTGGTCTACTTCTTTCAACAAAGAAGGAATACAGTGAATAACAGAAAGTTACAATACTTCCTATAGAACCTTCAGGATGATATGAATGCACGAATGAAGGATTCTCAGAATGTTCTGTTTGTCACTCGGAAGATACTCTTTGTCAAAGAGTTATTTTTGACTTTTTCTCTTTCTTTTTCTAGGCTCTCTTTCAAATATCGAATAGGAATTTTTCTCGTTGTAAGCTCACTTGTCTATTCCATTTCCTTCTGTGTTTGAATAGTTCATTTTAGTGTGTTTTTATAGCTTAAAAAATAGTCGTTGGCCTTTTTGAAATCGTAGCCTTTTTGATATGTGAAATGTCATGTCATTTCAAAAAACATCTTTAGAGGAATTCGAGAAAGTCTTCTTTCCATAAAAGTAAAATATACGGTACACTAGTCGTTGTAATATTTTAGGTAATACATATTTTATGTAAAAAGTTTATTTCTTACAATAGTACATTGAACGTTGGATTGTAGGTTGTCATGTGGTTTTGTCTTTATCCTAATTAATGATTTGTGGTACATAGGTACTTCTTTACTTTAAATGAGTGTAAGTACAATAAGTGCTTTGAGATATTTATTTGTACATAGTCATGTCAAGTGTTTTCTTTATGTTGTGTTCTTCAAAGTCTACAGAGAGAATGAAGACTACAAGTTAGTCGACATTCTTGAGAAGGATATTTAACAAGGATTCTTTACAGAAGGTATTTAATGCTATACAAAGAGAATGATGACTTTAAGTAAGTCGACATTCTATGAGTTTGTAAAAAGGTAACTAGAGTCTTTTTCAAAACATATTATATTTGGTTTCTTTGTGTAGCCGATTTCATGTTTTGTCTTTTTCCTATATTTGAAATCATTTCTTTAAAGAGGGTAACTAGAGTCTTTTCAAAACATATTATATTTGTTTTCTTTGTGTAGTCGATTTCATGTTTTGTCTTTTTCCTATATTTGAAATCATTTCTTTAAAGAGGGTAACTACAGTCTTTTCAAAACATATTATATTTGTTTTCTTTGTGTAGTCGATTTCATGTTTTGTCTTTTTCCTATATTTGAAATCATTTCTTTAAAGAAGGTAACTAGAGTCTTTTCAAAACATATTATATTTGTTTTCTTTGTGTAGCCGATTTCATGTTTTGTCTTTTTCCTATATTTGAAATCATTTTTTTTCATGTTGTCTTGTATATGATATAAGGTACAATTATTACATTTTGAAATCATGTCAAAATACCTTTTTCATAAAGGGTTGTAAGAAGGTACAATTATTTGTTTTCAAAAAGGAGCCTTTTGAAACTATCGTATACTTTTATGAAATAGCTTTTATGAGTGAGTATGTAATATGCAATATACATCCTTCTGAAGGTTCTGTTACAAATGACTCTAAAGAAGAAAAAAAATCTTCAACTTGAGGAAGCCGATCTCTTTAGAAGGTCTTTAGGAGTGCATGGCTCAACAAGCTTTTTCTTCAAGGAGTATGATTGCATCATAGTTGTACTTGAACAAGAGGTCTCCATCCTTTTTAAGTGAGATATCCTTGCATCAAATACTCGTTAGATATATGGCAAAACATATCCAGTCATTATATAACATTTTTCAAGAAGACATATTATCATATCATATGAAATTAAATAAGATAGTGTATCATATTATATGACATCAAAACAGAGTTTCTCAACAAAATGTTTTTCCATTCCAAATGTTTTCTAAGCATACATCATGTTTTTTCCAACTTACATTTTTCAAAAATCTAATAGCACATGCCTGAATTCTCTGTGCATTTAGGATAGAACAGAATTTTGATGATTTAACTATGTCAAGCACAATTTTGGTTCGTGGTTCGATTACCCCTGTTAAAGGCAGCAGGAACGGTTGAACCTCGTACCGACAGGTCGAGCCCCATCCCATGGATTTTCCCATAATTTTCAAAACGGAGGTGAGTATTTCAAAACAATTTCCAAAATCCAGTCAAGTTTGACTCGCAAAAGCATTTTCCTCTCTCTTTCGCAGGGAAGGGAAGACGAGAAAAATTTTGCGACGATAACAGGTTTGGCGACCGAGATGGGACCTGTCCTTGTCTGATCAAAATTATGCTTGACTTAGTTCAATTATCGAAATTATGTTCACAAAATGTCAGCTCTTTACTTTTGCTATCATGCGAACCTAGGAGCCTAGATTCTGACCTAGCTGACATTGACTGCATATAGCTTAGGCATGGTTTGGTAGGACCAGATTGAGTAGATATTTTCATGTACACATAGACTTAGGTCTAAACACAACCCTCCTCAATTTAGGATCTAAATGCAAACAATGTATGCTTTTTCAAAAGATTTTCAAAATCTATCTCTCTAGGACTTAGAGCCTTCTATTTCTTGCATGTGATCATTTTTTTTCAAACCTCCCTTACCTATCATTACCCGGCCTTCACGTTGCTGGGCTCTCTTTCAGAACCCTAGTTCGAGACAGAGCCTCACAACTGGGCCAATTATTTGGGTTAACACCCCCCTACCACGTACCGCGGGCCACAGTCCAAAGTATATCAGTAGGCGCTCAAGGATGTTGGAAAACCATATCTTAGAACCGGAGTTGAAATTATATGTCACGTACCTCGAATTTCGATTCGGGTATATCGGCATATTGGACAAAGATGATCTAAACCTAGAGTTAGGATTAGGGTCCTACAGCTGCTTTCAAAATGATGCATCTAGAGTCAGCCTTTTAGGGAGTGTTGTATGCGCATAAATGTTTGTGCAGGATGTGATTGTTTGTTTGTTACCTCTATTTCCTTACATTTTCCCAAAAATATTTTCAAATACCCATATTTCTCATCTTTCCCTTTATTTTCTCAAACCCTGGATGATTTTCCCAAATATCCAATTTCCTTCAAAACTCCAGGTGATTTTTCATTCTTTCGTTCTACTGGATCTCGAATTTCCAGCTGCATTTTCATCCTGCCTGCAATTTTTTATCATATGCTTTATCTCATTGGATTTTCAATTCTTTTGTCTATTTGCAAAAATTTTCATCTTATTTTCCTCGTGCATAACTTGATTATTGCGGTGGAAATTATTTACCCACTTGCCATCTCCTTATTTTAAATCTGTTTGCGGATTGTTTTTCCAAGAGATATCTCTTTCCTTCAAAAATGATATTTTTCTCGTGGTTGACGACCTCGCCTAGGTAACAAGGCACATTCTTCGTTGTTCATTTCTCTTGCAAAAGGATGACAATACAATTGTCGTAATCCTGACGACAACTCAATCCCCAGTAATGGGATAATCTTCCAATGGTCTACCATATTTTTCTTAATATTTTCTTCCAAAAATCCAAAAATTTTCCTCAAAATCTGATCCTATTGTTGCTCCGCAGAGTCCTGCAGAGAAAGAGAAAGAAAGAGGACACAAGAGAGTGTCCACAACATTTGATGGTTCGGACAAGGTCAGGAAGAAGAACCACATCCCCACAGCACTCCTCAGCCTCAGAAGGAGAAATGGATCCCCCCGGAAGTCAAGATCAGCAGCAAGAGGAGGATGGCATAGACCCACAGATGTATGTCATGTTCCAGAAAATGATGACCAAAATGATAAACGAGCAGCCCGGGACCAGTTTAGAAAAGAATCCATTCAGAGAGAAGTTTTACAGGCACAAGGATAAGAAGACTTCCAAGAAGCAAGTTCAGACAGAGGAAATTTCAGATGAATCAGAATCAGCGGAAGACACTAAGGAAGAATATGAGGTACCTCCGGCATTTCAGAAACATAGCCAAGAACAAAGGAGGAGTCACAAATCAAAAGACCAAGTTGCAGAAAAGCTCTTGCAGACACAGTTCAAAGAAATGGCCAAAGTGGTTAAAGATCTGCAAGCCCGCGACAAGGGCAAGAAAGTCTTCACCAGCGAGGACTTCTATGATGGCCTAGAAGAAGACGAAGATCTGGAAAATCTGCCTCGTAAATTCATCAAGTTCGGTGGTTCTGGTGATCCCAAAGCCCACCTCGCCATGTTTTTCGCTGAATGCTCCAAATTCAAGAGAGACAATAGAGCCCTATTTCTCTGTTTTCCTCGTAGCCTAGAAGGCACTGCCGCCAAGTGGTACTCCGAGCATATCAATCCAATCGAGCTGCGAGAATTCGATAAGGTGGTCAATCTATTCATCGAGCGATTTCTGTTCAATACTGAAGCGCTACCAACGTTAAATCACCTTTGTAATCTGAAGCAGGGAGATAATGAAAAAGCCAAGGACTTCATTCGCAGATGGAGAGAGACCTGCAACAAAATGAGGGATCCTATATCAGAGAGGCATGCTTTATCGCTGATCCTGAACAACTTCTCACAACCTTTGAGAAGTCTTATCTCCACCTCGCCTTCCAAGTCTTTCATTGAACTTACTGAACGAGCCGAGTTGCTCGAGATGGGGTTGGAGAACGGTGTCTACGATGGTATCACCATCGTCAAGAACAATCTAGATTCAAAGAAAAAGGCAAATTTCACCTCCTCTGCCAACATCAGCCGCAATGATAACAAAAGTAGTAAGGGCAACCATGCGGATCGAGAGGAAAGACAGAATAACAAGATATCTCAGCCCAACTTTCCACAAAAGGAAAAGATAAAGCATGAAGGTTGGAGTAATGATCGTATGTTCACTCCTCTCAAACAAACACTCGAAGAAGCCCTTGAATTCATGCTGACTAAGGGATTAGTGAAGCTCCCAAAGGCCACAACTCCTCCCACCATCATGGGAAGATTCAAGAATCAGTTTTGCAAATTCCATCGGGCAGTGGGGCATGACATTGATCATTGTTTTGTCTTCAAAAATATTGTCCGGGACTACATTGACAAGAGCCTCCTCGCTGAAGCTGAAGAAGAAGACGAGCTGGCCATCCTGACCAAGCCTTTCCCAGATCATTCAGAAAGTTAATGATGTCAAAGTTTCATGTTTTCTTCCTTTCGTTTTGCCAGTCACCTCGTAGGGGCAAGTTCGCCCAGTTTTTGCAACCTTTTGGTCGAGTGCTTATAAATATGCAGTCTTTTTGTTATCAGTTCTGCTTATCAATAAAATGTCAATTTTCTTCATCCAATACTTCTTTCTTTTGCCCCATTAAGGCACTTATTTTCGTTTTAAAAGAATCTTCTATGCCCATTCTTTTCAAGATGAGGGGCAATCCCAACATCATTCATGAGAGAAATGAAATTACCTATGAGGGTTTTTCAAAAATCGTGAAATTCTTGAAAATTTCCTACAAACATCTTCGTTATGATCACCCAAAAGTTTAATATTTCGGTTTAATCTTTTTCAAAATTCAACCATCGTGGTGATCTTCTTTTCTTAAATTGGTTTCGAACCATTATCTTTAAAATCAACCCTTGTGTTGATTTTCTTTTCCAAAACTATTGTTAAACCAATTCGTTTTCAAACTCAACCCTCATGATGATCTCTCTTCAAAATCAACCCTCATGTTGATTCCGCTTTTAAAGACCAGCTCTCACGCTGATCATTCTTCAAAATCAACCTTGCAGTTGCTTTTCTTCCCAAAACGATTTCTCACTTTCAAAATAACATTCTCCTTTTACTTTAAAGATCCCATGTGCAAACACTTTCTCACTTCTTATTTTGCTTTTATCATTTCAAAGGGATAATATAATCCTGTTTCCTTTCCTCGATTTTTAAGCATCAATAAATTATTAAATTTGCCAATAGTTTGGCACCATTTTATTTGCGTCTCTTTCCTTTTCACAATATGTCTCTTGTGAAGAATGACCTTGAGGATGTCTCTCAATCAAGAAGCCTGTCACCTTATTCCTCGATTATCCTTCTTTGTATTCAAAATTTTCCTCCCTAGTTACACTGGGGCATTTTTTTTGAAAAATCTATCTTTACCTCAAAACATCCTGTATGCAGGCAGGATAAACCAATCTCTCATTTTGCATGTATATGCACCCACTTGCATTAATTTTGCATTCATTTACATTTCATGTGCATTTGCATTTCATTTTGCATTAATTTTGCATCCATTTCTTCCCTTTCAGGATAAGGGATAAACCTGAATCATTTTCCATGATTTTCTAATTTCTATTCATATCCCCGTTCAGGATAAGGGGTTAATCCTAAAAATCAGACCACATACATCTAAATATGATGGTCTTTTTCATTGCAAGTCAAATAATCCATTCCTTGAACTGGCCATTCTCAAAACTTTCAATCTCAGCTCTCGCACTATCGATTTTTAAAAAATTCAATCTTCTGATTAAAGATTTTCCTTGAGATTCGAGCCCTGACTCGAACTTTCCAGCTTTCCTTTGAAGATTTGAGTTTTAACTCAAGTTTTCTTTCCTTCAAGATCTAAACTTTCCAGTTACCTTTTGAGATTCGAGCCCTGACTCGAACTTTCCTGCTTTCCTTCGAAGATTTGAGTTTTAACTCAAGTTTTCTTTCCTTCAAAATCTTAACTTCCCAGTTTTCCTTTGAGATTCGAGCCCGACTTGAACTTTCCAACTTTCCTCTGAATATTTGAGTTTTGACCCAAAAATCTGAATTGGCCTAGTTTTCTTTGAAGATTTGAGTTTCTAAGGAGATAAAGTTCGGGTCGACCCGAACTTTATCTCCTTAGAAACCAAACTTCCTAGCTTTCCTTTGAAGGCTCGAGTTTCGACTCAAATCTTCCAGCTTTCCCTGTAAAACCTGAGTCCTAATTCGGATGGTCTTTCAAAACCAACTTTTGAGTTAGGCTTACCTTCAAAATCCAGCCTTATGCCAGGACTTACCTTCGAAATTGAGTACCATCGTCATGGATGTGTCGACTCGGATGTCAAGCGATCTCTTTTACTAAGGATTTCAAAGAACACTTTGTCAATTTGTCAATCAATTACCTGTTGATTTCAGAATTCTATTGCATAAAATTTTACCTCAGTTTACCTTCAGTATCACTTCCAAAAAGGCAAAGCTTTTGTGAAGAAGGATTCAAAATCCAAAGTCTTTCTATTGGCCAACCAAAAGGATGAAGAATAAATCCTCGATATGGCCAGAAAAGAAGATTCAATGTTTTTGCAAAGCCATAGATGATTGATATTGATCGCAGTCAATGGCACATTTTTAAAGACCATTCTTGTGAAAATGAGGCAGTGAAAATATCCTGAGCGCTAGAAAAGAGAGAATTCATCCAAGCCCTGTCTCCTCAAAATTACCTAAGCTGCAATTAAATATCCGCAAAAGGGATCTCTCACTTGTCGTCAAGATGAAGGCGAATTAAGCGAATAGACCCCCGGGGCCAAAGAAGATTTGAAACATCTCCAAGATGACGGAGTTTGTGACAGATCCTTCCAGGGAAAGTCCAAAGCACTATCGAGATGAAGGCAGATGCGATGAACCTCCCGACAATCCCTAAAAGATATTCAATTTCAGCTATTACCCAAAGATCTTCAAGCCAATGAGCCAATATCATCAACATGACCCCTAAGGCAAAGAAGGATCGAAACATCTTCAAGTTGACGGAGTTTGTGACGTACACTTTTCAAAGAGAGAGAGAGAGAGGAAAAAGAAAGAAAGAAAAGTCAAAGACATCTCCAAAATGAAGGAGAAGGCAACCAAAAACCAAAAAAGCCCAAAAGAGCGTAGAAAGAATATCATGAGAGAAGCTCCCAGGATATCAAACTGCCAAATCTATCAAGAATCTTCTTTAAATTTGTGAAATTTTATTATCAATATTCTTTCATCAATTGCTTTCATAATATTAAATTCTCACTTTCCTCGCTATATCAAGGAAATTGATAACTTCTTTGAAGAAGGTCAATCGCAAGCAATTTGGATTCCAAATCTTGATTCTATGAAGTCAATCATGTTTGAAGGTAATACTTCAGGTAGAAAAGAAGGAATATTTTCACAACAATGAGCATCATTTTCAATTACTTTGAATCAACAACAAATTTTCAACATTTTGACAATATTTTCTAGTTATCCTGACGTTAAGTGAGAGCTTGAGGTCCATATTGATGCATCTTGGCCCCTTCGAGAGATTTTCCTTTGTCGTCTTCCACATTGTTGAAAGATTAGCCTTATCTCCGAAAGGATAGCCTTTATCATCTTTCACGTTGTTGAAAGATTAGCCTTCTCTCCTTTGGATTGCCTTTATCATCTTTCTCGTTGTCAAAAGAATCGCTTTGTTCCTTTGGATTACCTTTGTCATCTTTTGCGTTGTCGAAAGAATCGCCTTATTCCTTTGGATTACCTTTTTGTCATCTTTTGCGTTGTCGAAAGAATCACCTTGCTCCTTTGGATTACCTTTGTCATCTTTCGCGTTGTCGAAAGAATTGCCTCGCTCCTTTGGATTATCTTTGTCATCTTTCGCGTTGTCGAAAGAATCGCCTTGTTCCTTTGGATTGCCTTTGTCATCTTTCGCGTTGTATAAAGAATCGCCTTATTCTTTTGGATTACCTTTGTCATCTTTCGCGTTGTCGAAAGAATCGCCTTATTCCTTTGGATTGCCTTTGTCATCTTTCGCATTGTCGAAAGAATGACAAAGGCAATCCAAAGGAATAAGGCAATTCTTTCGACCCGAACTTTATCTCCTTAGAAACCAAACTTCCTAGCTTTCCTTCGAAGGCTCGAGTTTCGACTCGAATCTTCCAGCTTTCCTTGTAAAACATGAGTCCTGATTCGGATGGTCTTTCAAAACCAACTTTTGAGTTAGGCTTACCTTCAAAATCCAGCCTTATGCCAGGACTTACCTTCGAAATTGAGTACCATCGTCATGGATGTGTCGACTCGGATGTCAAGCGATCTCTTTTACTAAGGATTTCAAAGAACACTTTGTCAATTTGTCAATCAATTACCTGTTGATTTCAGAATTCTATTGCATAAAATTTTACCTCAGTTTACCTTCAGTATCACTTCCAAAAAGGCAAAGCTTTTGTGAAGAAGGATTCAAAATCCAAAGTCTTTCTATTGGTCAACCAAAAGGATGAAGAATAAATCCTCGATATGGCCAGAAAAGAAGATTCAATGTTTTTGCAAAGCCATAGATGATTGATATTGATCGCAGTCAATGGCACATTTTTAAAGACCATTCTTGTGAAAATGAGGCAGTGAAAATATCCTGAGCGCTAGAAAAGAGAGAATTCATCCAAGCCCTGTCTCCTCAAAATTACCTAAGCTGCAATTAAATATCCGCAAAAGGGATCTCTCACTTGTCGTCAAGATGAAGGCGAATTAAGCGAATAGATGTAAACACCCCAAATTTTCACTCACCTCCCCAACATTTCCACCAAGCATCAACATCCAGCCTCTGAAATCGCTGGAGGGCAAAATGGTCATTTTTTGAGCCGGACCTTGCAAAAGTCCAAATTTCATCTGCAACTCTCAAAATTTCTCTAATTTTAGCTCAGATGTTCAAAATTTTACTCCTGACAGGAGACAGACATCTCCAAGTCTTGATTCAAGATTGCATTTCATAAGACATGACATTGCATATCATTGCATGAGCATTTCAAATCACTGCACTGCACAGCATGTCATTTCGAGGTCCAGAACTCTTGATTTCAAAATTTTCAATCCAGATTAGAATTTCAACTCTTTTCAAAATTGATTTCAAAACCCTAGGTCTTCAAAATTATCAATTTTTCCCATTTTACCCCCAGGACTCTGAATTTCAAAATATTTCCTCAGGAAAACCATCTGGATAGTTTTCAATATGGATTTGAGTCACTTCACCTCAGATTTTGCCCTTTTTGACAATTTCAAATATCTTTCTTTTACAAAATCGCCCTACAAGGGCCAACTCTTTCCAAAATTCCTGTTTTGCCCATTAGTCCAGATTTTATGAAAATTCCAAAAAGAAGTTGTGGTTTTATCCTTATTTCAATAAAGAAGCAATGTGGGACCCACACTGAGGTGGTGTCACACAAGCTTTCCTTTTGAAAATTTGAATTTTGAAAAACCCAAAAATATAGGAGCCTTGTCCCCTAGATTGGTGCCACTTGTCTTTTCTCTCTCCTCCCATTTACATGCCATGTGTCAGCATAGGGTTCACCTAGAGTCGGTGCCACATGTCACCCTCCCTCTTCTGCCAAGTGTCAGTGTGGGGCTACCTTAAGAAGCCGCCACATGTCTGCCATGTGTCAGTATCCATCCTGCGCCATGTGTCATTTCAAAGACTACCAGAAGATGCCAAGTGTCATAGGTTGTCCTGTCTAGAAAAAGTGGAGTTTGTCTCCTCTGAGGTGGCGCCACTTAAAGTGTGTCTCCTGCAGGGGACACGTGTCAACCCCTCCTTCCTTCTAGAAAAGTAGCCTGACACATGTCCTCCCCCTATTTTTTTCAGAAAAGTAGGAAACATGTGTCACTCCTAAATTCCTACAGAAAAGGTAGGCTTGTCTCCTCTGAGGTGGCGCCATCTGGAGTGTCTCCTGCAGAGGACACATGGCAAGCTCTCATTTCCTCAGAAAAAGCAAGTGCCATGTGTCATTTTCTGCTTTCTTCAGAAAAGCTAGAATTCAAATATTCAAAAATTCCCATAGGTGGCGAAAATCAAGAACTCCTACCTTTTTCATCCTGTCTGAGATGGCGCCACATGGCTTGGCCCACCTTCTCTCCCCTCTGCCACGTGTCATTCTTTGCTTCTTTCAGAAAAAGTAGAGGACACATGTCTTCTCCCTACCTCTTTCAGAAAAGTAGGAGACACATGTCACTCCTGGCCTTCTTCAGAAAAAGCAAACCATTTAAAATTCAAACAGGGCACTAGGTGGCGAAAATCCAGAGCTCTGATTTCCCAGATGGCCTATGAGAGCGCCACATGTCCCTTCCCTCTTTTTCCTCCCTCTTGCCACATGGCATTGTAGGAGCCACCCTGAGGTGGCGCCACATGTCCATCCTCCATTCCTCCAGGGCCAACCTCCATTTGAATTTCAAACTTCCCCCTGAGGTGGCGCCATTTGAGAAAGCCTCTCCAGACATCTGACACTTGTCTGCCACATGTCCAGATCTCCTTTCTCCAGAAAAGGTAGAATTCAAATTCCTCTGAGGTGGCGCCTTCTGAGCCCACTGCTCTGACCTTCTGACATGTGTCAAACACCTTTTGAGGTGGCACCATTCCAGGACTCCACTTGGCTCCATTTTTATTTTTTATTTTATTTTTAATAAAGGTAGCCCACCATGAGGTGGCGCCACCTGAAGACTCCCTACAAAAAGTGAATTTGAAATTCAAACTCCAAGAGAGCACCCTCTGAGGTGGCGTCTTCTGGGAGTTCCCTGCAGAGAGAATCAAGCAAACTTTTGAAAAATTCCAAATTCCCCCTGCTGAGGTGTCTCACCCACAAAATTTCCATTTTTTTTATTTTTCTCAAAAATTAAAACACCTTTTGAGGTGGCGCCACCTGAGGGCTCCCTGCAAAAGACAAATTCGAATTTCAAACCCCTCAGATGACACCCCCTGAGATGGCGCCACATGGAGGGCTCAGATTGAACCTGTTTGAATTTCAAAAATTTTCAGAAAAGTTATAAAAACAAGGGTTCACGCCCAGCCTAAAGGGGAGATCATTTTTTTTAGCTCTTGTGAACTTGGAAAATCTGACCTAGCCTTCCTAGAATCAGATTTTGAACCTTGGAAATTGTGCCCCCTTTGGCGCATTGAAGAAGGTGGAGTAGAGCTCGTGCTGTGGCCAATTCAATTCCAACAGAGGTCGATTTTGGTGGACCATCTGAAGCTCGGAGCGAAGGACGAAGGAAGCTCGTGATAGCTGCTCCTTTCAAGAGCTCCTACGCTGCGTAACGAAGCAAGGTGCACTTCTTTTCCCCTTGATGTGATTCTATAATTCGAATCGGGAGTCGTTTGAAGAAAGAGCTCATCCGAGGGATGGATTGAGCTATTCTCATAAAACGACATATATAAAAATGTTTTGTTATGCTTCCTTGATGATTTTTAACATTCATATAGTTAGCTAGGTTTAATTTGCATTTTATTTCATTCATTTAGCATATTTCATGAATTAATTAGGATTAATTTAGCATTTATTTCAATTCTGCTTATTTTCAGTAGGTCTCTGTTTTTGTCAGTCAGTCCACACGTCATTTTATGCATTTGTTTTTTATTAAAAATCCCAAAAAAATCACAGAATGCGCCCTTAGGTGTCCCTGAAATTTTGCCAAAAATTCGGAGGCATTTGAATTTGTTTACTGCGGTAAACATTCAAAATGGCAAGTCGGGTTTTGTTACCCGGGATACGTTTTGAAAATCATTTTCCGACTTGTAAAATCGAGATATCCCTCATGGAAGATCAGATTTTCGATCCGAAAGATGTTTTGAACTCGGGAGAATGTCTAGTTTTTAATATGATTTTATCAGATATTTCTGATTTTTTTTGTTTCTGAAAAAATCCGAGAGTTCGGGACACGTGTCAGAGCCTAATTTGAGCCTCTGAGATCTTGGATCGACTTAGGGCTATGGTTTCTCTTTGTGTGTTGCTCCAAATCCGAAACTGTAAAACGTGAAAGTGGTGTCCGAGATATCCTCTGTTTGAATCTGAAAGCCTGTAATTTTTAGAATAGTGTTGACTCCTGCTTCGGATTTTTTTTGTCAGCCCCTTGTTTTGCTACATTTGTCTGTTCTGTTAGTTTAGGCAGAAATCGTTATATTTTTATTTGTGTTTCCGTTGATCAAATGCCGAAGTCATAAACATGAAAGTTGGTCATGTAGGTGTCGTGCATAACTCTGATTAATTTCATAAATTTTCATGGCCGTTTTGTATTTTTTTAACATTTTACATCAGATTAGTGTGATTTTTACCTCTGTCAGAACTAAATCCCTGTTATTGAACTCACCATGGCTCAAATCCCGAGGCTGTAAAAACCAAAAATGTTCCATTTCGGGTCTTTTAGCAGTCTGCAAAATATCAGAAGTTTCCATGGTGTAAATCTTGCATTATCATATTAGGCATTGCATTTGGTTCGGATCCATAGGCAAAATCCATCATTTTAGGACTTTCCTTGAATTTTAGCATTTAAATCATATCATTTCGTGATTTTTAGCATTCTAGGTTGTTTATCAGAGTGTTTAGATGCTTCATACCGAATTTGGTGCAATTTGGAATCCATTTGAGGTTCGGATCATCCATAATACCAAAATAGGGTCCCGCAGGACCCAGATCCAAGCGAAAAACAAGCGAAAATCGTTATTTTTGATAAATTGCGAAATACCAAATTCTGATTTTACAGTCCTAATGTGTTTAGCAGCATGTCATCATGTCTCTTACTACATTTCATCATCATTTGATTCACTTGGAACTTCAAGATCTCAATTTTACCAAGTTTTCCTTCAAAAAACCCTGATTTTAAAGGTATAACTTTATAATTAGGGGTATTTTGGTCATTTTAACCTCAATTCCGAATTTCAAATTGTTTTTCACTGAATTTCTAGCATTTTCATCATTTCAAAATATCAAGGAAGCACGAGAATAGGGTTTATATCCAATTAAATCCAATAATTTCATAATATTATTGGAAAATCTTGGAAAAACCCACATATTTGAGCTAACCCAATTTCAAGTTTGGCAGGAACAATCAAAAGAAGGAGCTGAAGTCTGCAAATTTCTTTTATTTCCTTTATTTAGTGATGTAATAATGTAAATTTTGGAATAAGAGATTTAATTTCCTGCTTAGACTAGGATGCATGTCATATAGTTTGAATTTATGCAATATCCTGATTATATGATTCATGCATTTTATTTCAAAAGCACTATGGATGTTCACGAATGGCACGTGCACCAACTCTTAGGGAGTTGATGGACTCGGTGGGATCCATATTTACGGCCCTAGTCGGAATATGGACGAGACCCAGATCCGTCATCTTTCTACTAGTCACATTGAGCCTACACTCTTAGGCTATCTTAAAATGCACATCATATTTCCAAAGTTTTCAAAATCATGTGCATCAAATCAACTAAATTCTGAACATATTCATGGCCACAGTCAGAATATGTGAAGGATTTATCTTGACTTAATGCATATTTTTCCAACAAATCTCTTAGAAAATCTTTTCAAAGTGCATTCATTCACTTATGTCATTTGCATCATAGAATCATTGATTTTCTCAAGATTTTCTCAAGAAAACTTCATTCTCAAGAAATCGATTTCTCAAGAAATTCTAAGGATTTTTCAAAATTGGTTTTTCCAAGACAAGTTTTTCCACAGTTTTCCCATGAAAATGATATTTTCTTAAGATATTCAAAAGAGTTTTCCAATCTTTCTTCAAGATCCAAAATCGATTTCCAAGTATTTAAAAGGGTAAAATTCCCAGGATTTCGATTCCCCAAGTTTTGAATTTCCTTCTCCAATGAGCTTTCCTATAAATTTTCCATCATTTTCCTAAGAAAACTCTCAAAGTCCAAGTTTTCCTAAGAAGTGCTTCCCTTTTCAAAAAGTCCATCTTTTCTCAAGAATCACTTCCATTTTCCCAAGATTTTCAACTATTTCTGAATTTTCCACATCTTTATAAGCTTTCTTATGTTTTCAAAAACCCCTTTTTTATCTGAGTTTCCTGAGAAATTGACCTTTTTCCTGAGAGATTCTTTCCAACTCCAAATGTTTTTCTAAGCATACATCATGTTTTCCAACTGGCATTTTCCAAAATCTCATAGCACATGCCTGAATTCTCTATGCATTTAGGATAGAACATAACTTTGATAATTTCGCTAAGTCAAGCATAGTTTTGGTCCTTGGTTCGATTACCCCTGTTAAAGGCGGCAGGAACGGTCGAACCTCGTACCGACAGGTCGAGCCCCATCCCATGGATTTTCCCGCAATTTTCAAAACGGAGGCGAGTATTTCAAAACAATTTCCAAAATCCGGTCAAAGTTTGAATCGCGAAAGCGTTTCTCTCTTTTTCTCTTCCGCAAGGAAGGGAAGACGGGGGAAAAATTTCGCGACGATAACAGGTTTGGCGACCGTGATGGGACCTGTCCTTGTCTGACCTAAATTATGCTTGACTTAGTTCAATTATCAAAATTATGTTCATAAAATGTCAGCTCTTTTACTTTCAATATCATGTGAGCCTAGGAGCCTAGATTCTGACCCAGCTGACATTGAATGCATATAGCTTAGGCATGGTTTGGTAGGACCATATTGAGGAGATATTTTCATGCTCACATAGACTTAGGTCTAAATACAATCCTCCTCAATTTAGGATCTGAATGCAAACAATGTATGCTTCTTCAAAATTTTCAAAATCTATCTCTCTAGGACTTAGAGCCCTCTATTTCTTGCATGTGATCATTTTTTAAAACCTCAATTACCTGTCATTACCCGGTCTTCACGTTGTTGGGCTCTCTTCCAGAACAATAGTTCGGGACAGAGCCTCACAACTGGGCCAACTATTTGGGTTAACACCCCCCTACCACGTACCGCGGGCCACAGTCCGAAGTATATCGGTAGGCGCTCAAGGATGTTGGAAAACCTTACCTTAGAACCGGAGTTGAAATTCTATGCCACGTACCTCGGATTTCGATTCGGGTATATCGGCATAACTGGATTGGACAAAGATGATCTGAACCTAGAGTTAGGATTAGGGTCCTACAGCTGTTTTCAAATTGATGCATCTAGAGTCAGCCTTTTAGGGAGTGCTGAATGTGCATAAATGTTTGTGCAGGATGTGATTGTATGTATGATTTTCTCAATTCTTTATATTTCCCAATGTTTTTCAACTCATTAGGTCTTTTTCCAAATATCCTTATTTTCCACGAGATCTTTTCTCAAACCCTGGATGATTTTTTTAAATATCCCATTTCTTTCAAAACTCCAGGCGATTTTACATTCTACCTTTCTACTGGATCTCGAATTTCTAGATGCATTTTATCCTGCCTGCAAAATTTTTCAAAATTTCTCACATTTTCCTAAGTCTCATTCTGAGTCTTTCTCTGTTTTCAGTTCAATGGCATCCAGTCAAGTCGATCCTATCTTTCTTGAAGGTCACATCTCCTTCGAGGTGCGACAAGGTTGTCCTAAACATCGAGCTTTTAGCACCGGAACTTTCATTCCCCGGTGGTATTATTCCTGGCTAAAGAGCTTTTCCCGAATGTTCCCGGACCATTTGAGCGAGTGCGGATTGGAGCTGGCATCAGCAGTCGGAAGGCAGACCATCAATGGCAACCTGATCCATGCAATGGCAGAGCGATGGAATCCTCGAACATGTACCTTCTGGTTCCCATGGGGAGAAATGACCGTCTTAATGGATGAATTTTCAGAAATTATGGGGTTGCCAGAACCAGCTGGTCGACCAAGCGACCCATTAGAGCATCAATTCCTTATCAATGTCAAGGGTTTGGACCCCCGAGACTCCTTAGCTCGTATGACAGGCCGCCGATCTTGGCCCCTGATCCAGTTAGAAGGAGATGAATATGTTGACCTACTTGAGTTGTACCGCCAGTACGGGACCTTCGTCGAAGTCAGCTCGCTTTCAAGAACAGCCAAAGAAAAGATTCAAAATGCGATGGTTCTGTGCACTGTAGGACTGTCCCTTTTCCCAGATGGACAGAACTACATGGACATCAGAACAATTCAGCTCATGAGAAGATGGGGAAGTCGGCAAACCAATCGCCTCTCTATAGCCATGGCAGCGCTCGCTTTCCTATATCGAGGTCTGACTCGATTCTCACTTGGAGAATCCATTTTAGTTGAAGGATGCATCTACGCACTTCAGTCCTGGTTTTTCCAACACGTTCCAGCCCGAGCAAGCTCTTTCAGATACAATGGTCAAGAACTCCTTCCAGTGGCGCAGTACCGGTCTATGATCAACAACATTCAAGAGGATGACGTTGTTTGGGACTATTTTGATCGGCAAATATCTCCTCCCAGATATACCTACGCTTATGGCAAGCGGTTCAAGTTGCTGGGACCATTCTTCTGCACTTATTATCAACCAGAGAGATGTGTTCGGCAGTTCTCCCAGAGGCAGCAGCATGTCGAAGCCCGACTGTTATCAGGAACTATAGCAGAGTTCGATCTCACCTCCGCACAATGGTCCGGGGCATATCATTCTGCCCGCTACGGCTGGGATTCCTTTGTCTCTCTTAAAATCTTTCCAGGTCCTAGAGTGTCTGCCGACTATCGTGAATGGTGGCAAATTGTTTGTCCCCCACCTCTTTGTCAAGATCAATAAAATCTTATTCTTCTCATTTTAATAAAATTCTATTTCCTTCCATTGTGGTTTGACGACCTCGCCTAGGTAACAAGGCACATTTTCGTTGTTTATTTCTTTTGCAGAAGGAATGACAACACAATTGTCGTGATTCTCACGACGACTCAGTCCCTAGTAATGGGACATCTTTTCCAAATTGTCTACCATATTTTCAGCAAATATTTCTTCCAAAAGCTAATTCCCTCAAAATCTAATCAGGTCTTTTGCCCTGCAGAGAGCATCCATATCATTTGATGGTTGAGACAAGATCAGGCAAAAGAACCACAGCATCCCAGTACTCGTCAGCCTCGGAAGAAGAGATGAGTTCCCCTCGATCTGAGAAGAGTCGAGAGCAGCAGCAAGAAGACGATGGCATAGACCCTCAAATGTATGCCATGTTCAGAAAAATGATGAATAAGATGATGAATGAGCAGCCCGGGACCAGCTCAGAAAGGAACCCATTCAGAGAAAGGTTCCATGGTCGCAGGAGTAAGAAGGCTCCCAAGAAGCAAATCCAGCCAGAAGAGATTTCAGATGAATCAGATTCCACTGAAAACACAGATGAAGAATATGAGGTGCCTCCGGCATTTGAGAAGCGTGGCCAAAGTAAAAGCCGCAGATCAAAGAGCAGAGATAAAGAAGAGCCTTTGCAAGCGCAGTTCAAAGAAATGGCCCGAGTTGTCAAAGATCTGCAAGCCCGCGACAAGGGCAAGAAAGTCTTCACCAGTGAGGACTTCTATGACGGCTTAGAAGGGGATGATGATCTGGAGAATCTCCCCCGTAAATTCATCAAATTCGATGGTTTTGGCGACCCAAAAGCTCATCTCGCCACCTTCTTCACAGAATGCTCGAGGTTCAGAAAGGATAACCGAGCATTGTTTCTATGCTTCCCCCGCAGCTTGGAAGGAGTTGCAGCCAAGTGGTATGCTGAGCATATCAACCCCATCGAGCTCAAGGAGTTCGACAAAGTTGTAAATCTATTCATTGAACGCTTCTTGTTCAACACAGAAGCGCTGCCTACATTAAGTCATCTCTGCAATTTGAGACAGAACGAGAATGAAAAAGCACGGGACTTCATTCACAGGTGGAGATCAGCCTGTAATAAGATGAGAGATCCTATCTCGAAAAGGCATGCATTGTCCTTAATCCTCAACAATTTCTCGCAGCCGTTAATAGGATTAATTTCCACAGCGCCGTCCAGGACCTTCATTGAGCTGACTGAACGAGCCGAATGGCTCGAGCTGAGTGTGGAAAATGGAGTCTATGAAGGCTTCACCTTTTCCAAGAACAACTCCCATGGTGAGCAGAAGAAGAAAGCTCACTTCACTTATTCTTCCAACAACAACAGCAAAGGCCGTAATCAGCGCAAAGGGCAGAAGAAAGATTACTGCTACAGCTCAGGCAGTTCAAACAACAAGTACCAGAAGGCAAAGCCTGCTCCTCAGTTCAGCAAGCCTCCTCAGCAGGATCAAGGACCGAAACTACGCGAGAAAGCCAAACATGAAGGATGGAGTTACGACAGAAAGTTTACTCCTCTTGACCAATCACTCGAGGATGTGCTCGAGTACATGCTATCGAAAGAGATGGTCAAATTGCCCAGATTGGCCGATCCCCCTGTGCCCATGGGGAAATGGAAAGATCAGTTCTGCAAGTTCCACAGGACAGTGGGACACAACACCGAGAACTGCTTTGTTCTCAAAAACATCGTGCAAGATCTCATTGAAAAGAATCTATTGGTAGAAGGAGAAGAAGAAGAGAAAATGGACATTCTCAACCACCCCTTCCCTTCGCACACCACAGCAGTAGTGTCTGCACAACCCTTTCTACCGCACGAACATATCAAGCCATGTTCTGCGCAAGATCTCCAAGTTCAGCATCAGGTGACGGTGCTACGACAAGCAGCTCCAGATTCCAAGAAGATGGACTTAATTTCAGCATTCGGTAAAATAAAAGTTGCGGAAGCACCTATGAAGTCAGTTCCCAAATCAAAAAGAACTCCTGACTTCTTCAAGCAAATCGTTAGACCAAGGCCAGAGAAGTCAAGTCAGAAGCCTCTGACTGCTTTATCCAATGTCTCCATCCTTGACTTGGCCAAGAATTCTAGCAAGCACCAGCAAGTACTGGATGATTTACTCAGGAAAATCAAAGTTAAGCCCAGTACCACTCCTGAAGACATGGCACAGATTGTGAACTCTGCCATGACCAATGCGCCAATCACCTTTTCAGATGAGGACCTTCCAAAGCCTCATTCCTTTCACAATAATGCTCTTTACATTGTCGTTCGAGTCAGAGGAATGACGGTTCCCCATGTGCTGGTCGATGGAGGCAGTAGCCTCAACATATGTCCCGAAATGACCGCAAAGGCATTAGGGATCAAGGACGAGGAATACATTCCAGATCCCATCACTATCTATGGGTTTGACAATCATGGTCAAACAGCCAAGGGCAAGATATTCCTGGAGGTGTTTATCAACTATTCAGTGCATTCAGTGCTTTTTCACGTGGTTAATGTACCACCAACCTACAACTTGCTGCTCGGTAGGACGTGGATTCACAATGCTAATGCAGTGCCTTCTACCCTCCATCAATGTGTAAAGTGGTCAAAAGGTGTAATGATTACCACAATACTGGGAGAAGACCCAGAAGAAAGGCTCCCGCAGCCCATGATTCCCCGGCCATCATTCAATGCAGATATTCCCAACATCAGGGAAAGTGAAAAGATCAACCTCGGGGATAATCGAGAAATAATTCAGGCACCATCAGAGCCATCTCTGCACACAGTAGCCACGACACAATGGAAAGGTCCTCAATTCTTCAAGGTTGGAGGTCGAATCGACTACAGCACCATTAAGGATCATCCCTTGTTTTCTCAATTCATAAAATCAAGAAAGGGATTTGATTTACTCCTGAAGCATGGCTATCAACCCTTCAAGGGACTCGGCAAGAATGAAGATGGCCGCATCGAGCCAATGATCCAGAAACATCGTCCCCACAGGGCATGATTGGGGTTCTCCGGAGGAAGCTCATCAAGAAAGACTGTTTTTGTCAAAGGGGCACAATGAAGACCATTTGTTATTTCCTTTCTATTCTTTTCCAAATAAATGTCTCATTTTACCAATGTCATTGATCAATTCAATCAATAAAATTCCAAGTTTCTTTGTCTATCCGGATGCCATCTACTCCCTTTTTGTCTGTCTCATCATTTTATAATTCAATGTCATTTTATGTATGGTTCTCTTCAAATGATTGCTTGTCTTACTATAGGCCAATTTGTCTGAACCAAAATTTCTTCTCCAAAATTTCAGAATGACTTCTCGGACAATCAAGAAGCTCGTTCTCAATCCCAAGGCCTCTCAAAAGTCGACAGCAATTCACAGGATCAAAGCAAGCACCGGAAATGACAAGAGTGCAAAGCAGTCTGATGATTGTGAGGAATATGGTCAGTCTCTTCAGGAATTACCGGAGTTCGCCGCAGTTCAGAAGCAGGACGAACCATCTCCTCTAGTACAAGATCCAACTGAAGGTGTCAATATCGGTTCAGAGGAAGATCCAAAAATTCTCCAGATCGGAACCAGTCTAAGTCCAGAAGAAAAGAAAAGGCTTATAGATTTTCTCAAGCGGCATGAAGAAGTGTTCGCATGGACGTATGGAGACATGCCGGGCTTAGACCCCAAATTAGTCGAACACCGTCTTGTCCTAAAGCCGGATGCTAAGCCAGTCAAGCAGAAGCTGAGAAAAATGGATCCCAGAATAGAACAGCAAGTCAAGGAAGGACTTGAAGATCTACTCAAAGCAGGATTTATTCGAGCTATTGACTACCCAGATTGGTTAGCCAATATCGTCGTCGTCCCAAAGAAAAGTGGCAAAGTAAGGATCTGCATAGACTTCAGAGACCTCAATAAGGCAACTCCGAAGGATGACTATCCACTTCCAAGCATCGATCTTCTAGTCGATAGCACGGCAGGACATGCCATGTTCTCTTTCATGGACGGATATTCCGGCTACAATCAGATCAAGTTGGCCGCCCGCGACCGATCAAAAACTTCTTTTACTACGCCTTGGGGCACTTTCTGCTATACGGTTATGCCTTTTGGGCTCAAGAATGCTGGAGCAACGTATCAACGGGCAATGGCTGTCATCTTTCATGATCAGATGCGCAAAATCATGGATGCGTATGTTGATGATATTCTCGTGAAATCTAAAGAGGAAGAAGATCACCTCGAAGCACTTGAGCAAGTCTTTAAGAGACTCATTCTTTACAAGTTAAGGCTTAACCCGCAAAAGTGTGTCTTTGGAGTCGAATCAGGCAAACTGTTGGGTTTTCTGGTAAGCAAAAAGGGAAATGAAATTGACCCAGCCAAAGCCAAGGCTATCATTGATATGCCACCCCCGAAGAATCTCAAAGAGCTACGTAGCCTTCAAGGATGTATGCAGTCAATCCGGCGATTCATTTCCAATTTGGCGATGAGATGTGAGCCCTTCAACCACTTACTCAGAAAAGGAGTTAAGTTCGAATGGGGACCAGAATGTCAGCAATCGTTCGATCGAATCAAGAAGTATCTTCTTAATCCTCCCATTCTGAAGCCGCCAGAATTGGAAAAACCTCTTCTGTTATACATCTCAGTCAATCAAGTCGCATGCGGCGGATTCTTGGCACAATACAAAGAAGGCAGCCTGATAGAGCATGCTATCTATTATGTGAGTAAGACTTTCATAGATTATGAAAAGAGATACTCTCAAATAGAGAAGACCTGCCTAGCTCTGGTATGGATGTGTCAGAAGCTAAGACACTACCTGTTGGCATCAGAAATCAAAATCTTGTCTAAACTCAATCCTCTCAAGTATATCTTAGAACAACCTTTCCTCAGCGGACGAGTCGCCAAATGGCAAGTCTTACTGATGCAGTATGACTTAGAATATGTCTCGCAGCAATCAATCAAAGGCCAAGCAATTGCAGATCAATTGGCGGATTTTCCTCTGGCCGAAGAAGTGAAAGCCGAAGATGACTTCCCTGATGAGCAAATTTGCAATATCCAGCAATCTCCAGTCTAGAATTTATTTTTCGATGGTTCTAAGAACATGGCCGAAATAGGCATCGGAATTTTATTAATCACTCCAGAAAAAGAGATGATTCCGTTTTCCCTCAAGTTAGATTTTCAATGTACTCACAACATGGCTGAATATGAAGCCCTGATTCAAGGTCTAAGGATTCTATTAGACTTCAATGTCAAGAGAGTACATGCCTACGGTGACTCATTACTTGTTGTTAATCAAGTTCGAGCCGAATGGCAGGTCAAAGATCAGAAGCTATTTCCCTATCAGAAAATTGTTTCAGCTCTTATCAGCAAGTTTGAAGAATTCCAGCTCTTCCATATCAAGAGAGATTTTAATCAAGTGGCCGATAGCCTAGCCAGTTTAGGCTCCATTATGGCATTCAAGAATGGAGAATCTTGTCGCTCTTTTGAAATTGGCAGACTTGACCAACCTGCTTTCATTCCAGCGGAACAAGTAAACCAGGCTGAGCAAAGGAAGAAGCCTTGGTATTACAACATCAAAACTTTCATAGAAACTGGCGAATTTCCTCCAGAACTCTCAAAGAAAGAGCAACGAGCAATCCAGCGTATGTCTACTCGATATTTCATTTTGGCCAATGTCCTCTATCGTCGTGGATTCAGTTCAGAGTATTCTAGATGTTTAGACGAAGACGAAGCCAAAGAAGTCGTGCGAGAAGCACACGAAGGCATCTGTGGTGGTCACGTTGGCTACCAAACCCTTGTCAAGCAAATCATCAGAGCAGGTTACTACTGGAAGACTATGCAACAAGACTGTTATCATTATGTGAAGAAGTGTGTACAATGTCAGATACATGCACCTTCTATCCATGCTCCGGCAACTTATTTACAGTCTGTTGTCTCTCCATGGCCATTCTCCATGTGGGCCTTCGATGTCGTAGGTCCCATCACTCCTTCAGCTTCAAATGGCCACAAATATTTCCTTGCCGCAACAGAATACTTCACCAAGTGGGTAGAAGCCATCAGTCTCCGCACAGTAGAAGGCCGACACGTGGTCTCTTTTATTCATAAGAACATCCTTTGCCGTTTCGGCGTCCCGCATGACATTGTGTCAGACAACGGCAGTCATTTCAAGAATGAAAAGATGAAGACATTCTGCTCAAAATTCAAGATCTATCACCATTTTTCCGCTCCATATTATCCTCAAGGGAATGGTCAGGCAGAGGCCACCAACAAGATTTTAATTCGTATCTTGGAGCGAACTGTGGAAACAGGCCGTGACTGGCATGAGAAGATCCACGATGCACTGTGGGCCTATCGGACCACCATTCGTACACCAATGAATGCTACCCCATCAGAACTGGTTTATGGAACAGAGGTAGTATTGCCGCTACATGTTCAGAAGCCCGCTTTGAAATTTGCTTCACTTCTGCAATTACCTCTTGATCAATACCAGCAGCAGCGACTAGTGCAGCTAGACTTACTCGACGAGAGAAGACTAAAAGCAGCAGAGCATGCTCAATCCTATCGCCAGAGAGTAGCCAGGCAATATGCGAAGTCTATCATCGAAAGAATATTCAAAGTCAATGATTTAGTACTTCGATCCACAGCTTATCTCAAGCATCGTCCTGGCGGCAAATGGTCGCCAAATTGGGAAGGTCCCTATGTTGTCAAAGAAGCATTACCCCGCAACTCATATCGGCTCATCAATGCCGATGGAGTAGAATTGCCAGATCCTATTAATGCTCGACACTTGAAAAAGTTTTATACTTGAAACATTTATCCTTCTCTTGTAATCCTTCCTGTTTCCTTTAAATAATGATCCAACTTTCTTTCTCAGTTACACTGGGGCATTTTAAAATTTTGTTCTATATGCAGGCAGGATAAACAAATTCCTCATTTCATGCACATGTGCATTCATATGCATCAACTCATATTCATTTGCATTCAATTGCATTAATAACAATCCGGTCGGTATTGGGGATTTCAACAAACAGTCCCATCACAATTCCTAATGATTCAAAGATCATCGCCAATACTGAACCAAAACCCAACGCTCGAACTGGTATTATTTCAAAATCCAGTATTCAAGCTGGCACATTTTCAACTTTTAGGAAAACCGAGTTCCGACTCGGATTTTTATTCAAATCATTTTCCTTTGTTGATCCGGGTTCCGACTCGTGATCTCTCTACTTTATTCGAGCCTTGACTCGAACTCTCCATTTTCCTTTGTTGATCCGGGTTCCGACTCGTGATCTCTCTACTTTATTCGAGCCTTGACTCGAACTCTTCATTTTCCTTTGTTGATCCGGGTTCCGACTCGTGATCTCTCTACTTTATTCGAGCCTTGACTCGATTTCTTCATTTTCCTTTATTGATCCGGGTTCCGACTCGTGATCTCTCTACTTTATTCGAGCCTTGACTCGAACTCTCCATTTTCCTTTGTTGATCCGGGTTCCGACTCGTGATCTCTCTACTTTATTCGAGCCTTGACTCGATTTCTTCATTTTCCTTTGTTGATCCGGGTTCCGACTCGTGATCTCTCTACTTTATTCGAGCCTTGACTCAAACTCTCCATTTTCCTTTGTTGATCCGGGTTCCGACTCGTGATCTCTCTACTTTATTCGAGCCTTGACTCGATTTCTTCATTTTCCTTTGTTGATCCGGGTTTCGACTCGTGATCTCTCTACTTTACTCGAGCCTTGACTCGAACTCTTCATTTTCCTTTGTTGATCCGGGTTCCGACTCGTGATCTCTCTACTTTATTCGAGCCTTGACTCGATTTCTTCATTTTCCTTTGTTGATCCGGGTTCCGACTCGTGATCTCTCTACTTTACTCGAGCCTTGACTCAAACAAATCATTTTCCTTTGTTGATCCGGGTTCCGACTCGTGATCTCTCTACTTTATTCGAGCCTTGACTCGAACCAATCATTTTCCTTTGTTGATCTGGGTTCCGACTTGTGATCTCTCTACTTTACTCGAGCCTTGACTCGAACTCTTCATTTTCCTTTATTGATCCGGGTTCCGACTCGTGATCTCTCTACTTTACTCGAGCCTTGACTCGAACAAATCATTTTCCTTTGTTGATCCGGGTTCCGACTCGAGATCTTTTCGAGCTTGTCATTCTCTTTTGTTGATCCGGGTTCCAACTCATGATCTCATTACCTTACTCGAACCCTGAATCGAGTTCTTCATTTCTTTTGTTGATCCGGGTTCCGACTCGAGATCTCTTTATCTTATCCAAGCTTTAATTCGAGTCCTTCATTTTCCTTTGTTGATCCGGGTTCCGACTCGTGATCTCATTATCTTATTTGAGCTCTGATTCGAGCCTTCCATTTTCCTCTGTTGATTCGGGTTCCGACTCGTGATCTCTATATTTTATTCGAGCTCTGACTCGAACTCATCATTCTCTTTTATTGATCCAAGTCATTTCAGGGTCTGTCAATTGCTCAAATTTGATATTTTGCCCTCCAAATTTCAATTTAAGTCCTCAAATCAGGCAATTCTCCAATTTCGACCTCTGGGTCACCCAATTTTCAATTCTCAATTTCAATTACCAATCTCAATTCTCGACCTTCGGGTCAATCAATTTCCAATTCTCGACCTTCGGGTCTATCAATTTCTAATTCTCGACCTTCAATTTCCAATTTTCGACCTTCGGATCAATCAATTTCCAATTCTCGACCTTCGGGTCTATCAATTTCCAATTCTCGGCCTTTAATTTCCAATTTTCGACCTTCGGGTCAATCAATTTCCAAATTTCGACCTTCGGGTCTATCAATTTCCAATTCTCGACCTTCAATTTCCAATTTTCGACCTTCGGATCAATCAATTTCCAATTCTCGACCTTCGGGTCTATCAATTTCCAATTCTCGACCTTCAATTTCCAATTTTCGACCTTCGGGTCAATCAATTTCCAAATTTCGACCTTCGGGTCTATCAATTTCCAATTCTCGACCTTCAATTTCCAATTTTCGACCTTCGGGTCAATCAATTTCCAAATTTCGACCTTCGGGTAAATCAATTTCCAATCTTTGACCTTCATTTCTCAATTTCGACCTTTAGGTCACTCAATTCTCAATTTCGACCTTTCGGTCAACCAATTCTCAATTTCGACCTTTGTGGTCAAATCAATTCTCAATTCCGACCATCCGGTCATCCAATTTCGACCTTCGGGTCATTCAATTTCCAGCAACCAATTTTCCAATTTTCCATTTCGACCTTTGGGTCAATCAATCTCAATATCCAATTTCAATCATTTTCTCTTGCGAGAGACCCTTTTAGGGAGAGTTCGAGGGAGCTCGTTCTTTTCGCATGCTATCCAATTCGTTTACTTAGCCCCTTTTTAGGGAGAGTTTGAAGGGACTCGCGTCTTTGTGAACCGTTTGCAAAACAATTTCCAATTTCACACAAGAAACCCTTTTAAAGGGAGAGGCTCGACGGAGACTCGCTTTTCTTGTGACCCCCCAATTTCATACTAGGCCATTTTTCGTCATGAAAGACCCTCTTTGCAGGGAGAGTGTGATGGACTCGTTCCTTTCATGACCCAAATTTTCAGACCTCACTATTATCGGCCCCCTTTCCATAAGAGAAGCCTAATATTAGGGAGCTTTGACGAAAGCTTAATTTCTCTTCGAAAGTTCGTTTTGCAAACACCTCCTCTTTAGGGAAGAGAGGAGTATTTCCCATTTCCCATTCAGGTAAGGGCTAAGCCTGAGTCTCTCTTTTTGGGGAAAAAGAGAGGAGAATTTTCGTCACGGATGTATTGAGCCGGATTTCAAATACTCATTTTCACCAAGGATTTCAAGAAAATTTTGTCAAATTTGTCAATCAATTGTTGATTTCAGAATCTTTTATTGCACTAATCTCTATCTCAATTTACCTTCAGCATCACTTCCAAAAGAGTGAAGCTTTTGCGAAAAGGGATTCAAACTTCAAATTCTTTCTATTGGCCAACCAAAAGAATGAAGGATAAATCCTCGATATGGCCAGAAAAGAAGATTCAAGGTTATCGAAAAGCCGTAGATGATCGATATTGATCGCAGTCAATGGCGCATCGTTAAAGGATTATTCTTGTAAAGACAAGGCAGTGGAAATATCCTGAGCGCTAGAAAAGAGAGCATTTACCCAAACCCCGTTTCCTCAGAATCACCTAAGCTGCAATTAAATATCCGCAAAAGGGATCTCTCACCTGTCGTCAAGATGAAGGCGAATTAGGCGAGTAGACCCCCGGGGCCAAAGAAGATTTGAAACATCTCCAAGATGACGGAGTTTGTGACGGATCCTTCCAGGGAAAGTCCAAAGCACTGTCGAGATGAAGGCAGATGCGATGAACCTCTCGACAATCCCTAAAAGATATTTAATTTCAGCTATCACCCAAAGATCTCCAAACCCATCGCCCAAGAAGGATCGAAACATCTCCAAGTTGAAGGAGTTTGTGACGTACCCTTCCCAAAAGAGAGAAAGAGAAGAAAAAGAAAGAGAGAAAAAGTCAGAACATCTCCAAAATAAAGGAGAATGTAGCAAAAATCCAGAGAGCCAAAAGAGTGCAGAAAGATTGTCAAGAGAGAAGCTCCCAGGATATCAAACTGCCAAATTTATCAAGAATCCTCTTTAACTTTGTGAAATTCTATTATCAATATTCTTTCATCAATTGCTTTCATAATATCAAATTCTCTTTCCTGCTCATATCAAGGAAATTGATAACTTCCTTGAAAAAGGTCAATTGCAAGCAATTTGGATTTCCAATCTCGATTCCACGAAGTGAACCTTGTTTGGAGGTAATGCTTTGGGTAGAAAAGAAAGAATATATTTGCAACAATGTGCAACATTTTCAAATATTTTGAATCAACAGCAAAATTTCTAACATTTTGACAATATTTTCTAGCTATCCTGACATGAAGTGAGAGCTCGATATCCGTCTTCGATGCATCCTGACACCAATTTTAAATTCCTCCTAAGGACTTGATTCCTTCCCTTCTTTGAGAGCATGAACTCTCAAATTTGCACACTTCCCTGTGTCCCCACTGTCCCACCATAGACAGTCCCATTTCGGTTCGAGGTCGAACCACCAATCATTTCTCGCAAAAGGAAATTTCAAAAGCTGATTTTAGTCTCAGCAATGAGACGCCCAAGATCAATCCCTTTTCAAGCTTTAGGGACCCCATTTTCCTTCCTTTTGCAAAACCCCTGTTGGATTTACGGTGCAAAATCCGAAGGTTCCATCATGGTCTCTTCCTTCGAGGATTCCATTCATTTTTCATCCGATCAGGATAAGGGTACAAACCTGAGCCTCAATCAAAGAGGTATTTCATTTTCCGCCCGATCAGGATAAGGGTACAAACCTGAGCCTCAATCAAAGAGGTATTCCATTTTCCGCCCGATCAGGATAAGGGTACAAACCTGAGCCTCAATCAAAGAGGTATTTCATTTTCCGCCCGATCAGGATAAGGGTACAAACTTGAGCCTCAATCAAAGAGGTATTTCATCTTCCGCCCGATCAGGATAAGGGTACAAACCTGAGCCTTAATCAAAGAGGTATTTCATTTTCCACCCGATCAGGATAAGGGTACAAACCTGAGCCTCACTCAAAGAGGTATTTCATTTTCCGCCCGATCAGGATAAGGGTACAAACCTGAGCCTCAATCAAAGAGGTATTCCATTTTCTGCTCGATCAGGATAAGGGTACAAACCTGAGCCTCACTCAAAGAGGTATTTCATTTTCCGCCCGATCAGGATAAGGGTACAAACCTGAGCCTCAATCAAAGAGGTATTTCATTTTCCGCCCGATCAGGATAAGGGTACAAACCTGAGCCTCGATCAAAGAGGTATTCCATTTTCCGCGATCAGGATAAGGGTACAAACCTGAGCCTCAATCAAAGAGGTATTTCATCTTCCGCCCGATCAGGTTAAGGGTACAAACCTGAGTCTCATTTCGATGAGATATTCCATTCCCCAATCAGGTCAAGGGTCAAAACCTGAGCTTTGTTCCATGCGAGGTATTTCTGTCCCATCAGGTTAAGGGTCAAACCTGAGCTTCGTTCCATGCGAGGTATTTCTGTCCCATCCAGGTTAAGGGCATAAACCTGAACTTCACTCTCATAGAGTGAATCTTTTCTCTCCATTCTTCGCTTCATATCTACCATCTTCCTCGGGCTAATTTCTTCACACCCAGTCAGATCCTTCTAACTGGGGCATTTTTTTCGTATAGCCCAAATTTGGTGTGTTTTCTTTGCCACTAAGCTCGGCCATGAGCCGGCTTAGTAGCAAAGAGGGGCATCTGTAAACACCCCAAATTTTCACTCACCTCCCCAACATTTCCACCAAGCATCAACATCCAGCCTCTGAAATCGCTGGAGGGCAAAATGGTCATTTTCTGAGCCGGACCTTGCAAAAGTCCAAATTTCATCTGCAACTCTCAAAATTTCTCTAATTTTAGCTCAGATGTTCAAAATTTTACTCCTGACAGGAGACAGACATCTCCAAGTCTTGATTCAAGATTGCATTTCATAAGACATGACATTGCATATCATTGCATGAGCATTTCAAATCACTGCACTGCACAACATGTCATTTCGAGGTCCAGAACTCTTGATTTCAAAATTTTCAATCCAGATTAGAATTTCAACTCTTTTCAAAATTGATTTCAAAACCCTGGGTCTTCAAAATTATCAATTTTTCCCATTTTACCCCCAGGACTCTGAATTTTAAAATATTTCCTCAGGAAAACCATCTGGATAGTTTTCAATATGGATTTGAGTCACTTCACCTCAGATTTTGCCCTTTTTGACAATTTCAAATATCTTTCTTTTACAAAATCGCCCTACAAGGGCCAACTCTTTCCAAAATTCCTGTTTTGCCCATTAGTCCAGATTTTATGAAAATTCCAAAAAGTTGTGGTTTTATCCTTATTTCAATAAAGAAGCAATGTGGGACCCACACTGAGGTGGTGTCACACAAGCTTTCCTTTTGAAAATTTGAATTTTGAAAAACCCAAAAATATAGGAGCCTTGTCCCCTGGATTGGTGCCACTTGTCTTTTCTCTCTCCTCCCATTTACATGCCATGTGTCAGCATAGGGTTCACCTAGAGTCGGTGCCACATGTCACCCTCCCTCTTCTGCCAAGTGTCAGTGTGGGGCTACCTTAAGAAGCCGCCACATGTCTGCCATGTGTCAGTATCCATCCTGCGCCATGTGTCATTTCAAAGACTACCAGAAGATGCCAAGTGTCATAGGTTGTCCTGTCTAGAAAAAGTGGAGTTTGTCTCCTCTGAGGTGGCGCCACTTAAAGTGTGTCTCCTGCAGGGGACACGTGTCAACCCCTCCTTCCTTCTAGAAAAGTAGCCTGACACATGTCCTCCCCCTATTTTTTTCAGAAAAGTAGGAAACATGTGTCACTCCTAAATTCCTACAGAAAAGGTAGGCTTGTCTCCTCTGAGGTGGCGCCATCTGGAGTGTCTCCTGCAGAGGACACATGGCAAGCTCTCATTTCCTCAGAAAAAGCAAGTGCCATGTGTCATTTTCTGCTTTCTTCAGAAAAGCTAGAATTCAAATATTCAAAAATTCCCATAGGTGGCGAAAATCAAGAACTCCTACCTTTTTCATCCTGTCTGAGATGGCGCCACATGGCTTGGCCCACCTTCTCTCCCCTCTGCCACGTGTCATTCTCTGCTTCTTTCAGAAAAAGTAGAGGACACATGTCTTCTCCCTACCTCTTTCAGAAAAGTAGGAGACACATGTCACTCCTGGCCTTCTTCAGAAAAAGCAAACCATTTAAAATTCAAACAGGGCACTAGGTGGCGAAAATCCAGAGCTCTGATTTCCCAGATGGCCTATGAGAGCGCCACATGTCCCTTCCCTCTTTTTCCTCCCTCTTGCCACATGGCATTGTAGGAGCCACCCTGAGGTGGCGCCACATGTCCATCCTCCATTCCTCCAGGGCCAACCTCCATTTGAATTTCAAACTTCCCCCTGAGGTGGCGCCATTTGAGAAAGCCTCTCCAGACATCTGACACTTGTCTGCCACATGTCCAGATCTCCTTTCTCCAGAAAAGGTAGAATTCAAATTCCTCTGAGGTGGCGCCTTCTGAGCCCACTGCTCTGACCTTCTGACATGTGTCAAACACCTTTTGAGGTGGCACCATTCCAGGACTCCACTTGGCTCCATTTTTATTTTTTATTTTATTTTTAATAAAGGTAGCCCACCATGAGGTGGCGCCACCTGAAGACTCCCTACAAAAAGTGAATTTGAAATTCAAACTCCAAGAGAGCACCCTCTGAGGTGGTGTCTTCTGGGAGTTCTCTGCAGAGAGAATCAAGCAAACTTTTGAAAAATTCCAAATTCCCCCTGCTGAGGTGTCTCACCCACAAAATTTCCATTTTTTTTATTTTTCTCAAAATTTAAAACACCTTTTGAGGTGGCGCCACCTGAGGGCTCCCTGCAAAAGACAAATTCGAATTTCAAACCCCTCAGATGACACCCCCTGAGATGGTGCCACATGGAGGGCTCAGATTGAACCTGTTTGAATTTCAAAAATTTTCAGAAAAGTTATAAAAACAAGGGTTCACGCCCAGCCTAAAGGGGAGATCATTTTTTTTAGCTCTTGTGAACTTGGAAAATCCGACCTAGCCTTCCTAGAATCAGATTTTGAACCTTGGAAATTGTGCCCCCTTTGGCGCATTGAAGAAGGTGGAGTAGAGCTCGTGTTGTGGCCAATTCAATTCCAACAGAGGTCGATTTTGGTGGACCATCCGAAGCTCGGAGCGAAGGACGAAGGAAGCTCGTGATAGCTGCTCCTTTCAAGAGCTCCTACGCTGCGTAATGAAGCAAGGTGCACTTCTTTTCCCCTTGATGTGATTCTATAATTCGAATCGGGAGTCGTTTGAAGAAAGAGCTCATCCGAGGGATGGATTGAGCTATTCTCATAAAACGACATATATAAAAATGTTTTGTTATGCTTCCTTGATGATTTTTAACATTCATATAGTTAGCTAGGTTTAATTTGCATTTTATTTCATTCATTTAGCATATTTCATGAATTAATTAGGATTAATTTAGCATTTATTTCAATTCTGCTTATTTTCAGTAGGTCTCTGTTTTTGTCAGTCAGTCCACACGTCATTTTATGCATTTGTTTTTTATTAAAAATCCCAAAAAAATCACAGAATGCGCCCTTAGGTGTCCCTGAAATTTTGCCAAAAATTCGGAGGCATTTGAATTTGTTTACTGCGGTAAACATTCAAAATGGCAAGTCGGGTTTTGTTACCCGGGATACGTTTTGAAAATCATTTTCCGACTTGTAAAATCGAGATATCCCTCATGGAAGATCTGATTTTCGATCCGAAAGATGTTTTGAACTCGGGAGAATGTCAAGTGTTTAATATGATTGTATCAGATTTTTCTGATTTTTTTTGTTTCTGACAAAAATCCGAGAGTTCGGGACACGTGTCAGAGCCTAATTTGAGCCTCTGAGATCTTGGATCGAATTAGGGCTATGGTTTCTCTTTGTGTGTTGCTCCAAATCCGAAACTTTAAAACGTGAAAGTGGTGTCCGAGATGTCCTCTGTTTGAATCTGAAAGCCTGTAATTTTTAGAATAGTGTTAACCCCTGCTTCGGATTTTTTTTGTCAGCCCCTTGTTTTGCTACATTTGTCTGTTCTGTTAGTTTAGGCAGAAATAGTTATATTTTTATTTGTGTTTCCGTTGATCAAATGCCGAAGTCATAAACATGAAAGTTGGTCATGTAGGTGTCGTTCATAACTCTGATTAATTTCATAAATTTTCATGGCCGTTTTGTATTTTTTTAATATTTTACATCAGATTAGTGTGATTTTTACCTCTGTCAGAACTAAATCCCGGTTATTGAACTCACCATGGCTCAAATTCCGAGGCTGTAAAAACCAAAAATGTTCCATTTCGGGTCTTTTAGCAGTCTGCAAAATATCAGAAGTTTCCATGGTGTAAATCTTGCATTATAATATTAGGCACTGCATTTGGTTCAGATCCATAGGCAAAATCCATCATTTTAGGACTTTCCTTGAATTTTAGCATTTAAATCATATCATTTCGTGATTTTTAGCATTCTAGGTTGTTTATCAGAGTGTTTATATGCTTCATACCGAATTTGGTGCAATTTGGAATCCATTTGAGGTTCGGATCATCCATAATACCAAAATAGGGTCCTGCAGGACCCAGATCCAAGCGAAAAACAAGCGAAAATCGTTATTTTTGATAAATTGCGAAATACCAAATTCTGATTTTACAGTCCTAATGTGTTTAGCAGCATGTCATCATGTCTCTTACTACATTTCATCATCATTTGATTCACTTGGAACTTCAAGATCTCAATTTTACCAAGTTTTCCTTCAAAAAACCCTGATTTTAAAGGTATAACTTTATAATTAGGGGTATTTTGGTCATTTTAACCTCAATTCCGAATTTCAAATTGTTTTTCACTGAATTTCTAGCATTTTCATCATTTCAAAATATCAAGGAAGCACGAGAATAGGGTTTATATCCAATTAAATCCAATAATTTCATAATATTATTGGAAAATCTTGGAAAAACCCACATATTTGAGCTAACCCAATTTCAAGTTTGGCAGGAACAATCAAAAGAAGGAGCTGAAGTCTGCAAATTTCTTTTATTTCCTTTATTTAGTGATGTAATAATGTAAATTTTGGAATAAGAGATTTAATTTCCTGCTTAGACTAGGATGCATGTCATATAGTTTGAATTTATGCAATATCCTGATTATATGATTCATGCATTTTATTTCAAAAGCACTATGGATGTTCACGAATGGCACGTGCACCAACTCTTAGGGAGTTGATGGACTCGGTGGGATCCATATTTACGGCCCTAGTCGGAATATGGACGAGACCCAGATCCGTCATCTTTCTACTAGTCACATTGAGCCTACACTCTTAGGCTATCTTAAAATGCACATCATATTTCCAAAGTTTTCAAAATCATGTGCATCAAATCAACTAAATTCTGAACATATTCATGGCCACAGTCAGAATATGTGAAGGATTTATCTTGACTTAATGCATATTTTTCCAACAAATCTCTTAGAAAATCTTTTCAAAGTGCATTCATTCACTTATGTCATTTGCATCATAGAATCATTGATTTTCTCAAGATTTTCTCAAGAAAACTTCATTCTCAAGAAATCGATTTCTCAAGAAATTCTAAGGATTTTTCAAAATTGGTTTTTCCAAGACAAGTTTTTCCACAGTTTTCCCAGGAAAATGATATTTTCTTAAGATATTCAAAAGAGTATTCCAATCTTTCTTCAAGATCCAAAATCGATTTTCAAGTATTTAAAAGGGTAAAATTCCCAGGATTTCGATTCCCCAAGTTTTGAATTTCCTTCTCCAATGAGCTTTCTTATAAATTTTCCATCATTTTCCTAAGAAAACTCTCAAAGTCCAAGTTTTCCTAAGAAGTGCTTCCCTTTTCAAAAAGTCCATCTTTTCTCAAGAATCACTTCCATTTTCCCAAGATTTTCAACTATTTCTGAATTTTCCACATCTTTATAAGCTTTCTCATGTTTTCAAAAACCTCTTTTTTATCTGAGTTTCCTGAGAAATTGACCTTTTTCCTGAGAGATTCTTTCCAACTCCAAATGTTTTTCTAAGCATACATCATGTTTTCCAACTGGCATTTTCCAAAATCTCATAGCACATGCCTGAATTCTCTATGCATTTAGGATAGAACATAACTTTGATAATTTCGCTAAGTCAAGCATACTTTTGGTCCTTGGTTCGATTACCCCTGTTAAAGGCGGCAGGAACGGTCGAACCTCGTACCGACAGGTCGAGCCCCATCCCATGGATTTTTCCGCAATTTTCAAAACGGAGGCGAGTATTTCAAAACAAATTCCAAAATCCGGTCAAAGTTTGAATCGCGAAAGCGTTTCTCTCTTTTTCTCTTTCGCAAGGAAGGGAAGACGGGGGAAAAATTTTGCGACGATAACAATAGACCCCCGGGGCCAAAGAAGATTTGAAACATCTCCAAGATGACGGAGTTTGTGACAGATCCTTCCAGGGAAAGTCCAAAGCACTATCGAGATGAAAGCAGATGCGATGAACCTCCCGACAATCCCTAAAAGATATTCAATTTCAGCTATTACCCAAAGATCTTCAAGCCAATGAGCCAATATCATCAACATGACCCCTAAGGCAAAGAAGGATCGAAACATCTCCAAGTTGACGGAGTTTGTGACGTACACTTTTCAAAGAGAGAGAGAGAGAGGAAAAAGAAAGAAAGAAAAGTCAAAGACATCTCCAAAATGAAGGAGAAGGCAACCAAAAACCAAAAAAGCCCAAAAGAGCGTAGAAAGAATATCATGAGAGAAGCTCCCAGGATATCAAACTGCCAAATCTATCAAGAATCTTCTTTAAGTTTGTGAAATTTTATTATTAATATTCTTTCATCAATTGCTTTCATAATATTAAATTCTCACTTTCCTCGTTATATCAAGGAAATTGATAACTTCTTTGAAGAAGGTCAATCGCAAGCAATTTGGATTCCAAATCTTGATTCTATGAAGTCAATCATGTTTGAAGGTAATACTTCAGGTAGAAAAGAAGGAATATTTTCACAACAATGAGCATCATTTTCAATTACTTTGAATCAACAACAAATTTTCAACATTTTGACAATATTTTCTAGTTATCCTGACGTTAAGTGAGAGCTTGAGGTCCATATTGATGCATCTTGGCCCCTTCGAGAGATTTTCCTTTGTCGTCTTTCACATTGTTGAAAGATTAGCCTTATCTCCGAAAGGATAGCCTTTATCATCTTTCACGTTGTTGAAAGATTAGCCTTCTCTCCTTTGGATTGCCTTTATCATCTTTCTCGTTGTCAAAAGAATCGCTTTGTTCCTTTGGATTACCTTTGTCATCTTTTGCGTTGTCGAAAGAATCGCCTTATTCCTTTGGATTACCTTTTTGTCATCTTTTGCGTTGTTGAAAGAATCACCTTGCTCCTTTGGATTACCTTTGTCATCTTTCGTGTTGTCGAAAGAATTGCCTCGCTCCTTTGGATTATCTTTGTCATCTTTCGCGTTGTCGAAAGAATCGCCTTGTTCCTTTGGATTGCCTTTGTCATCTTTCGCGTTGTAGAAAGAATCGCCTTATTCCTTTGGATTACCTTTGTCATCTTTCGCGTTGTCGAAAGAATCGACTTATTCCTTTGGATTGCCTTTGTCATCTTTCGTATTGTCGAAAGAATGACAAAGGAAATCCAAAGGAATAAGGCAATTCTTTCGACCCGAACTTTATCTCCTTAGAAACCAAACTTCCTAGCTTTCCTTCGAAGGCTCGAGTTTCGACTCGAATCTTCCAGCTTTCCTTGTAAAACATGAGTCCTGATTCGGATGGTCTTTCAAAACCAACTTTTGAGTTAGGCTTACCTTCAAAATCCAGCCTTATGCCAGGACTTACCTTCGAAATTGAGTACCATCGTCATGGATGTGTCGACTCGGATGTCAAGCGATCTCTTTTACTAAGGATTTCAAAGAACACTTTGTCAATTTGTCAATCAATTACCTGTTGATTTCAGAATTCTATTGCATAAAATTTTACCTCAGTTTACCTTCAATATCACTTCCAAAAAGGCAAAGCTTTTGTGAAGAAGGATTCAAAATCCAAAGTCTTTCTATTGGCCAACCAAAAGGATGAAGAATAAATCCTCGATATGGCCAGAAAAGAAGATTCAATGTTTTTGCAAAGCCATAGATGATTGATATTGATCGCAGTCAATGGCACATTTTTAAAGACCATTCTTGTGAAAATGAGGCAGTGAAAATATCCTGAGCGCTAGAAAAGAGAGAATTCATCCAAGCCCTGTCTCCTCAAAATTACCTAAGCTGCAATTAAATATCCGCAAAAGGGATCTCTCACTTGTCGTCAAGATGAAGGTGAATTAAGCGAATAGACCCCCGGGGCCAAAGAAGATTTGAAACATCTCCAAGATGACGAAGTTTGTGACAGATCCTTCCAGGGAAAGTCCAAAGCACTATCGAGATGAAAGCAGATGCGATGAACCTCCCGACAATCCCTAAAAGATATTCAATTTCAGCTATTACCCAAAGATCTTCAAGCCAATGAGCCAATATCATCAACATGACCCCTAAGGCAAAGAAGGATCGAAACATCTCCAAGTTGACGGAGTTTGTGACGTACCCTTTTCAAAGAGAGAGAGAGAGAGGAAAAAGAAAGAAAGAAAAGTCAAAGACATCTCCAAAATGAAGGAGAAGGCAACCAAAAACCAAAAAAGCCCAAAAGAGCGTAGAAAGAATATCATGAGAGAAGCTCCCAGGATATCAAACTGCCAAATCTATCAAGAATCTTCTTTAAATTTGTGAAATTTTATTATCAATATTCTTTCATCAATTGCTTTCATAATATTAAATTCTCACTTTCCTCGTTATATCAAGGAAATTGATAACTTCTTTGAAGAAGGTCAATCGCAAGCAATTTGGATTCCAAATCTTGATTCTATGAAGTCAATCATGTTTGAAGGTAATACTTCAGGTTGAAAAGAAGGAATATTTTCACAACAATGAGCATCATTTTCAATTACTTTAAATCAACAACAAATTTTCAACATTTTGACAATATTTTCTAGCTATCCTTATGTTAAGTGAGAGCTTGAGGTCCATATTGATGCATCTTGGCCCCTTCGAGAGATTTTCCTTTGTTGTCTTTCACATTGTTGAAAGATTAGCCTTATCTCCGAAAGGATAGCCTTTATCATCTTTCACGTTGTTGAAAGATTAGCCTTCTCTCCTTTGGATTGCCTTTATCATCTTTCGCGTTGTCAAAAGAATCGCTTTGTTCCTTTGGATTACCTTTGTCATCTTTCGCGTTGTCGAAAGAATCGCCTATTCCTTTGGATTACCTTTTTGTCATCTTTCGCGTTGTCGAAAGAATCACCTTGCTCCTTTGGATTACCTTTGTCATCTTTCGCGTTGTCGAAAGAATCGCCTCGCTCCTTTGGATTACCCTTGTCATCTTTCGCGTTGTCGAAAGAATCGCCTTGTTCCTTTGGATTGCCTTTGTCATCTTTCGCGTTGTAGAAAGAATCGCCTTATTCCTTTGGATTACCTTTGTCATCTTTCGCGTTGTCTAAAGAATCGCCTTATTCCTTTGGATTGCCTTTGTCATCTTTCGCGTTGTCGAAAGAATCACCTTACTCCTTTGGATCGCCTTTGTCATCTTTCGCGTTGTCGAAAGAATCGCCTTATTCCTTTGGATTGCCTTTGTCATCTTTCGCGTTGTCGAAAGAATCACCTTGCTCCTTTGGATCGCCTTTTTCATCTTTCGCGATGTCGAAAGATTCGACTTGCTCCTTTGGATTGCCTTTTGTCATCTTTCGTATTGTCGAAAGAATTGCCTTGTTCCTTTGGATTGCCTTTTGTCATCTTTCGCATTGTCGAAAGAATCGCCTTACTCCTTTGGATCACCTTTATCATCTTTCGCGTTGTTGAAAGATTAGCCTTCTCTCCAAATGGATTGCCTCTATCATCTTTCGCGTTGTCGAAAGAATCGACTTATTCCGTTGGATTGCCTTTTGTCATCTTTCGCGTTGTCGAAAGAATTTCCTTGCTCATTTGGATTACCTTTGTCACCTTTCACATTGTCGAAAGAATCACCTTGTTCCTTTGGATCGCCTTTATCATCTTTCGTGTTGTCAAAAGAATCGCCTTGTTCCTTCGGATTACCTTTTGTCATCTTTCGTATTGTCGAAAGAATCGCCTTATTCCTTTGGATCGAATTGCCAAAAGAGTTGCCTTATTCTTCGTTGGAAAAATTGCCTTATTCATCTTTTGTGTTGTCAAAAGAGTTGCCTTACTCTTCTCTGAAAAAGTTTGCCTTGTCTATCTTTCGCGTTGCCCAAAGAGTTACCTTATTCTCGTCAAAAGATTGTTGTGTCCATCTTTCGCGTTGTTGAAAGAGTCGTCTTACTCCTTACCTTATTCATATTTCACACTGATGAAAATTTCACCGGATCGTCTTGATCATCTTTCAAGATTGCCTCTTATAATTCCATTTCCATCGCATCGTTCCTCTTCAAGAAAAGTGGTCTTATTCACCTTCCAAATATTCCATTTTTCGCCCGATTAGGTTAAGGGTACAAACTTGAGCCTCAGTTGATGAGGTATTCCATTTCCGCCCAATCAGGATAAGGGTACAAACCTGAGCCTCAGTTGATGAGATATTTCATTTCCGCCCGATCAGGATAAGGGTACAAACCTGAGTCTCATTTCGATGAGATATTCCATCCGCTCGATCAGGATAAGAGTATAAACCTAAGCCTCACTCAAAGAGGTATTTCATTTTCCGTTCGATCAGGATAAGGGTACAAACATGAGCCTCATTTAAAGAGGTATTCCATTTTCCGCCCGATCAGGATAAGGGTACAAACCTGAGCCTCATTCAAAGAGGTATTCCATTTTCCGTCCGATCAGGATAAGGGTACAAACCTGAGCCTCACTCAAAGAGGTATTCCATTCTCTGCCTGATCAGGTTAAGGGTACAAACCTGAGTCTCATTTCAATGAGATATTTCATTCCCCAATCAGGTTAAGGGTCAAACCTGAGTTTCGTTCCATACGAAGTATTTTCTGTCCCATTCAGCTAAAGGCAAAAACCTGAATTTCACTCTCACAGAGTGAGTCGTTCCTCTTCATTCTCCATTTCATATCTATCATCTTCACCGGGCTAATTTCTTCATACCCAGTCAGATCCTTCTAACTAGGACATTTTTTCTATATAGCCCAAATTTGGTGTGTTTTTCTTTGCCACTAAGCTCGGCCACAAACCAGCTTAGTAGCAAAGAGGGGCATTTGTAAACACCCCAAATTTTCACTCACCTTCCTGACATCGCCCTCAATCGGCACATTTCAGTTCTCCGGAATCAATAAAAGGCAAAATGGTCATTTTCTGAGTTTAGACCATGCAGAAAGTCTAAAATTTCATTCTTGAGCCTCAAAATTTCTATATTTGGGTTCAGAGACATCTTCAAACTGTAAATTTTTAAAATTCTATTCCTGACAAGAAGTTAGAATTTCCAATTCTAGATTTAGAATGACATTTCATAGGACATGTCTTTGCATAGCATTGCATGAACACTTTGCATCATTTCACTGCACAGCATTTCAGTTTGAGATCCAAAACTCCTGATTTTCAAAATTGTCAATCCAGATTTGATTTTTAAACTTTTTCAAAATTGATTTTTAAAACCCTGGGTATTCAAAATTTACCAATTTTCCCATTTTACCCCTAGGACTTTTTTAATTATGAAAGTTTTTCTCAGGAAAATAATCTGGATATTTGGATGTTGATTTTAAAGATTTTATCTCAAAACTTTTTGCAAAAAAGATTTCAAATCTCTTTACAAAAATTTTTACATTTACTTTATCCATATTTTTGCCCTGAAAAAACATTTTTTTCCAAATTCTTGAAAACAAACAAAGTTTTATCTCGTATTATAAAAATTCCAAAAAAAAGAAGTCATTTCTCTTGCTTTTTATTTTCAAATAAATATAGCGGGACCCGCCTTTGAACTAGCATCATACTCAGATTCCCAGGTAAGTTTCTTATTTTCAAGCAGGATCCACCCGGAGATCACACCAATTTGCAAATTCTTCTTTTTAATGTCTTAATGTTATTTGTTTATTTATTTTTTTAATTAGTGGGCCCACACACATGTGGCACCCCAATTGATAATAAAAGATTTGCAAAAACAAAATAAAACTTTATTTTACAAAAGGATTTTAAAAGTGGGTTGAGGTGGCATTTCCATAAAAGCCTCTCATATTTCATTATTCATTTTATTTCTTTTCATTTATTTTCTTTCTTTTAAAAAAAAGGCAGCCTTAAATGGCACAGTCGAACTTCCTTAAAAAAATAAAAAACTAATAAATTTCATTTTACCTAAAACTTAGGTAAATGAAACAAAGTTTTGAAAAACATAGGATGTGCCCCTCTTGAAATGGCTGTTTCAAAATTCAAAAGAGGTAACGGAACCTCATGGAAGGGGGGGCTGCAATTTTTTTGGAAAAGGGGGTTCAAAATCTTTAAAAAGGGGACTTTTGGGGAAGAAAGGGGAAGAAAATTTTGATTTTTTTTCTTGTCTTCTGGGTTTTTCGCATGTGCTTTTTCTTGAGAGGTGTGGAGATCTTCCCTTTTGAGCAGACTGTTTCTTCTGCATCTCCTTCAGCCCATCAGCATAGGCAGCCAACGGCTCCTGCCATCCTTCCTCAGCCCATCAACATAGGCAGCCAACGGTTGTTGCTATCTTTCCTCAACCATCCAGCAAGATGCCGATTGTTGTCCATCCCCACTTCAGTCGTAGCCCAGCAAGAAGATCCAGCAGTTGTTGCCTTTTCTTCAAAGCCCACCAACTGGAAGCTCCATCCAGCTGTTCCTGCATCTTCTTCAGCCCATCAGCATAGGCAGCCAAACGTTTGCCCCTTTTCTTCAGCTTAGTAGTAAAAGCATCATCCAGCTGCATCACCATCCTTCACATTACCTTCAGCCAACTGCATCCACATCCCCTTCAGCTCAACGGTTGTTGTCCATCATTTCTTCAGCCCAACGATTGCTTCCCATCCCTTCTACAAGACCAGCTGCAACAGAGATTCAACAGCTTTTCCCCATTTCATTTAGCCCAGCAGCAGAGAAAAGGCCCCCACTTGCTGCCCATAGGTCAGGCTTTGCGTTTCTTTTGATTCACCATTTGATTTATGTGATTGTGCTTTATATAGCCTAATGCTAAATTCCTGTTTGATGAAGCTATGGCTGGAACATCACCATCTGAGTGATGAAATCATGCTTTTGTTTAGTTTAATGCTAAACTCTTGTTTGATGAAGCTATGGCTGGAACATTCACCATTTGATTTATGAGATCATGCTTAGCTTAATGCTAAATTCCTGTTTGATGAAGATATGGCTGGAACATTCACCATTTGATTTATGAGATCATGCTTAGCTTAATGCTAAATTCTTGTTTGATGAAGCTATGGCTGGAACATCACCATTTGATTTATGAGATCATGCTTAGCTTAATGCAAAATTCTTGTTTGATGAAGCTATGGCTGGATGTCACCATCTGAATTATGAGATCACGCTTTGTTTAGCTAATGCTAATTTTTTGTTTGATGAAGCTATGTCTGGACATCAATGCCTGTATGATTTCATCAGCCTAAATTTGTAGTCTATCCTATTAGTTCATGTACTTATTATAGTTCAGAATTTTTTCTTTACACATACATCTGTGTTTGTGATTTCCTCTCTCCATTAAGCTTTTCACAGCCTTGTCACAATTTTCTTGAAAACAGCCCATTGTTCCCACAGTGCATTTCCTGCACATTACGTATGTGTTGTCTTTATCATCTTCTGCAGGTATGCAGCCTTGATAATCGGCCACCTTCATGAACGGATATATCCATATCCGTTCATGATCTCGATGCCATCTTTTGCATGCTTCATTATTGATATATAGAGAAGCTCCATACCCAATTCTACTGCAAAATATGTTGTAATTTGGTAATTACGTCTGTGTAAAATCACTTACAGAAACTGTATATACCTGTATTTTCTGATTTTACCCATTATTTGGAATTTCCATTAATATGTATATTTTCTTATTATATGTATATATATATATATGTATATCTATTTATATCTACCTATATGTATACGTACATATATGTATATATATATACATATACATATATATATACTTATATACATATATATCCCTTCATGTGCACTTATTTTCATATATGAGCATCCATGTATCTATTTTCTCATATAAATACACCTCCATTGTTACATGTCATTTAGCACCAATTTTAGCATTTTGATATATATATATATATATCTTTGTTGTATATATTATATGTATATACCCATTTTCTTGGTTATCTGGTACTAACTCTCATTTTGCAGGAAAATTTGGAGGATGTTGATTCTTTCTACACTATGTATTTGATTTATTTTGATTTATGTCAGAGATGTAATAATCAAACTTGAAATAATATTTACTTTTACTGCTTAGAATAGGTTGCATCTCAAATAGTTTGATTTCAGTAATATCCTGATTCTATGATGCATATATCTCAATTTTCAAAATTCACTGTGGATGAACACGAATGGCACATGCACCAACTCTTAGAGAGTTGATGAACTCGGTGGAGTCCATATTTACGGCCCTAGTCGGAATATGGACGAGACCCAGATCTATCATCTTTCTACCAGTCACATTGAGCCTACACTCTTAGGCTATCTTAAAATGCAAATCATATTTCTAAATTTTCAAAATATTATGAATTAACTCAAGTAAACTCTGAACATATTCATGACCACAGTCAGAATATGTGAAGGATTTATTTTGGCTTAATCCACATTTTTCCAACAAATTTTTCAGAAATCTTTTCAAAGTGCATTCATTCATTCAAATCATCTGCATCATCTGTTTTTCTCATGATTTTCTCAAGAAATTTTCACTTCATGAAAATCAATTTCTCAAGAAACTATGAAGATTCTCGAAGATTGGATTTCCCAAGTCAAAGTTTTCCCGTGATTTTCCCTGAAAATATTATTTTCTTAAGATCCATTTCAAAAAGGAATTTCTCATCTTTCTCAAGAATCAAAGTTGATTTTCAGATATTTCAAAAACAAGATTCTCAGGATTTCAATTTTCTAAGTTTTGATTTTCTTTCTTCAAAGAGTTTTCCAATGAATTTCAATATTTTTTCTAAGAAAATTCTCAAAGTCCGAGCTTTCCTGAGAAGTGTTTTCCTTTTCAAGTGTTCATCTTTTCTTAAGAATTCTTACCATTTTCTTGAGATTTTCATTTCTTCAAGATTTTCCAAATCTTTATAAACTCTCTTGAGATTTCAAATCCTCTTCGTCTGATTTTTCTGAGAGATTGATTTCCATCTTTTTCCTGAGAAATGTTTTTCCATTCCAAATGTTTTCTAAGCATACATCATGTTTTTTCCAACTTACATTTTTCAAAAATCTCATAGCACATGCCTGAATTCTCTGTGCATTTAGGATAGAACACAATTTCGATGATTTAACTATGTCAAGCACAATTTTGGTCTTTGGTTCGATTACCCCTGTTAAAGGCGGCAGGAACAGTTGAACCTCGTACCGACAGGTCGAGCCCCATCCCATGGATTTTCTCGCAATTTTCAAAATGGAGGCGAGTATTTCAAAACAATTTCCAAAATCCGGTCAAGTTTGACTCGCGAAAGCATTTTCCTCTTTCTTCCGCAGGGAAGGGAAGACGGGAAAAATTTTGCGACGATAACAAGGAGCAGACTGCAGTTCCACCCGAACCATTTCCAGACCACTCAAAGAATTGAGAATGCCAAAAGTGTTTCGCTTTCATCCCTTTTTTGTCAGTCTCTTTATAGGGGCAAGTCGGCCCAGTCTTTGTGACTTCTTTTGGTTAAAATACTTGTAAATATTCAGCTTTGTTATCTACTTTTGCTTATCAATGAAATGTCAATTTTCTTTATATCTTTGATATTCTCTTCTTTTTGCCATACTTGAGCATTAAATTCCTTTTTCTTTTAAAAAATACGGGACAATTCTGACATCATTCATGAGAGAAATGATATTACCTATGAGGGCCTTTTAAAAATCATAAAAAAAATTTAGATTTTAGTCCAACCTTTTTCAAAAATCAACCCTCGTGTTGATCATCTTTTTCAAAAAATACGTTTTCAACCATTATATTCAAAGATCAACCCTTGTGTTGATCATATTTTCCAAAATTGGTTTTTCGAATCATTATATTCAAAGATCAACCCTTGTGTTGATCATATTTTTCAAAATTGGTTTTTCAAACCATCACATTCAAAGATCAACCCTCGCGTTGATCATATTTTCTAAAAATTGGTTTCGAGCCATTTGCATTCAAAGATCAACCCTTATGTTGATCATATTTTCTAAAAAAATGGTTTTCAAACCATTGCATTCAAAGATCAACCCTCGTGTTGATAATATCTTCTAAAAATTGGTTTTCGAACTATTGCATTCAAAGATCAACCCTCATGTTGATCATATTTTCTAAAAATTGGTTTTGAACCATTGCATTCAAATATCAACCCTCGTGTTGATCATATCTTCTAAAAATTGGTTTTCGAACCATTGCATTCAAAGATTAGCCCTCGTGTTGATCATATTTTCTAAAAATTGGTTTCAAACCATTTGCATTCAAAAGATCAACCCTCGTGTTGATCATATTTTCTAAAAATTGGTTTCAAACCATTTGCATTCAAAAGATCAACCCTCGTGTTGATCATATTTTCTAAAAAAATTGGTTTTGAACCATTTGCATTCAAAAGATCAACCCTCGTGTTGATCATATTTTCTAAAAATTGGTTTTGAACCATTGCATTCAAAGATCAACCCTCGCGTTGATCATATTTTCTAAAAATTGGTTTTGAACCATTTGCATTCAAAAGATCAACCCTGGTGTTGATCATATTTTCTAAAAAATTGGTTTTCGAACCATTGCATTCAAAGATCAACCCTTATGTTGATCATATTTTCTAAAAAATTGGTTTTCGAACCATTGCATTCAAAGATCAACCCTCGCGTTGATCATATTTTCTAAAAATTGGTTTCAAACCATTGCATTCAAAGATCAACCCTCGTGTTGATCATATTTTCTAAAAAATTGGTTTCGAACCATTGCATTCAAACATCAACCCTTGTGTTGATCATATTTTCCAAAAATTGGTTTTCGAACCATTGCATTCAAAGATCAACCCTCGCGTTGATCATATTTTCTAAAAATTGGTTTCAAACCATTGCATTCAAAGATCAACCCTCGTGTTGATCATATTTTCTAAAAAATTGGTTTCGAACCATTGCATTCAAACATCAACCCTTGTGTTGATCATATTTTCCAAAAATTTGTTTCGAATCATTGCATTCAAAGATCAACCCTTGTGTTGATCATATTTTCCAAAAAATTGGTTTCGAACCATTACATTCAAAGATCAACCCTCGTGTTGATCTCATTTTCCAAAAATTGATTTCGAACCATTGCATTTAAAAATCAACCCTCGTGTTGATCATGTTTTCCAAAAATGGATTTCCAACCATTATATACAAAATCAACCCTCATGTTGATCTTATTTTCCAAAAATTAGGTTTTCAAGTCATTGCTTTCAAAAATTGACCCTCATGATGATCTCTCGTGAATGATCCCCTTTTAAAGATCAGCTTTCACGCTGATCATTCTTCTCACGGTTAATCCTCTTTTCAAAATGATTTTTTTTCATATTCTTTAAAGATCCTACATGCAGGCAGGATCAAACAAACTCTTTTTCTCAACTTTTATCAACTTTTTGTTTATCAATCTTTATTAGTCTTATCAGTTTTATTCGTTTTTATTGATTGTTCATCCATTTTATTAAATTCTTCTTGTCAATTCTTATTTCAAAATACCCTTTCAGGTTAAGGGATAAACCTGATGCCTCTTTCCCATGAGGTATTTCTTTTTTTCTTCCTATTCCCCCCCTTTAGGTTAAGGGATAAACCTGAAACCTCGTCCTACGAGGTCCTTCTTTCTTCAGGATAAGGTTTAATCCTGAAATGTCTTTTAAAGCTTCATTAATCTCTCCCAAATCTTTTTAAAATCTTATTCTTTACCTAATTTTGTCAAACTTACCTTTCTTTATCCAACTTTGTTAATTCTTCTGATTCTTCTTTTTCAAAAACCTCAACTGCTAGGTGGGATCTTCTGCCAAAATCCAGTCTTCCGGCTGATCCACCTTCAGGATTATTCTCTTTACAAATCCTTCTTTGCCCTTTCAGGATAAGGGATAAACCTGATGCCTCCTACTAACGAGGTATTTTCTTTCCTTTCTCCCCCGATTCAGGATAAGGAGGCAAATACTGAAAGCAGACCACGTGCAGTTAAAATGTGATGGTTCATTAAGTTCAGAATTTTCACCAAGAATCTTTACTTTCTAAAAACTAGCTCATCTTCACAACCCAGTCCTCGCACTGGTTATCTCTCAAAACTCTTCAATCACATATTAAGCTCATTTTTTTCAAAATCCGGTCCTCGCACCGGTAACTTCCTAAATTCAACCATTCTGATCAAATTCTTTCCCCCAAAAAAATTCAAAATTTTGACTTGAACTTCCCAAGATTTGGTATTCCAAAAGGATCCAGTTTTTGCTGGTCTTGTATTTCTAAAAGGATCCAGCTTTTACTGGTCTTGTATTTCCAAAAGGATCCAACTTTTGCTGGTCTTGTATTTTCAAAAGGATCTAGCTCTTGCTGGTCTTGTATTTTCAAAAGGATCCAGCTTTTGCTGGTCTTGTATTTCCAAAAGGATCCAGCTTTTGCTGGTCTTGTATTTCCAAAAGGATCCAGCTTTTTGCTGGTCATGTATTTCCAAAATCGAAGATTCAACTAAAGGTCTCATCAAAATTTACATTTGAGTAATTATCTCGCAAAAGGATTCTGGAACATTATGCCAATTTGCTAAAAGCATTTGTTGATTCTAAAAAATTCTTATTGCACGAAAAGAATTACCTCAGAGTACCTCTAGTATTCTTTCCAAAAAGGTGAAACTTTTTGCGAAAAAGAGGTAAAATTTAAATCTTTTCCTGTTGATCAACCAAAAGGATGTAAGAAATATCCTCGATATGATTTGTGAAAGAAATATTCAATGATGTTGAAAAGCCAGAAGTGAATTGAATATTGATCATGGCTAGGGCGCATGTCTTAAGACGGTTATCTGGCAATCAGGCAGTGGAAATATCTTGAGCTATACAAAGAATCCACTCAATCCATGTCCTCTCAACCATAAAAGTTGCAATCAAATATCTGCAAAAGGGATCTCTCAATTGTCGTCAAGATGAAGATGAGTAGACGAGTTAGACCCCCGGGGCCAAAGAAGATTTGGATCATCTTCGAGATGAAGGAATTTGTGAAGGATCCTTCCAGGGAAAGCTCAGATCATCGTCGAGATGAAGGTGAGTGTTATGAACCTACTGACAAACCCTAAAAGATATTTGATTTCTGCTATCATCTAAAGACCCTTTTGAGCCAATACCATCAATATAATACCTGAGACAAGAAGAAGGATCGGAACATCTTCAAGATGAAGGAGTTTGTGACGTACCCTTCCCTGAAAAAGAGAAAAAAGTCAGAACACATCCAAATGAAGGATGATGTTAAAAACCCGAGAAAAGTGCAATGACTCAAAAAGAGTGCAAAAGGATCATCATAGGAAAACACCCAGATATCAAACTGCCAAAATTGCCAGAAGTCATCCTTTCTCGTGCAAAGTTCTTTTATCAATATCTTTTCACTACTTGTTTTTATGAAATTAAGAATATTTCTTTTCTTCTCATATCAGGGAAATGAATAGCTTCCTTGAAGAAAATCATCAGTGCTAAAATTTTGAATTTGACTCTTAAAACCGAGGAGTTAACCTCGATGGAGGGAATACTCTAGGTAAAAGAGGGAATATCTTTTTGCACATACGTGCACATTTTTCAAGCGTTTGAGTCAACTATAATTTTATCTTATTTGCAAAATTTTCTAGCTATTCCAAAAATGAAATAAAAAATTCAATATCCATTTTGATGCAAACTAGCGTTGTTTATATCTTTCAGGAAAAGTTGCCTCATTTAGTTGAAGTATCTCTTCATGTCCCATCATGGTTTTTCCATTTGAGAAATCCGTATGGTTGTTCTCACTCAGGTTAAGGGTCAAAACTTGAATTTTCTACGGGAGGTCATTGATTTCAAAAGCTATTTCAGTCTCAGCAATGAGACGCCCCATTTCGTCCCCTTTTCAAAGCTTTAGGGAACCCTATTTTCCTCCTTTCGCAAACCCCTTTCGGATTTGTTCTTCCAAACTCTGAAGGTCCCATCGTGGTTTCTCTATTTGAGGATTCCATCTTGGTCGTACCCGCTCAGGTTAAGGGTCAAACCTGAATATTTCTGCGAGAGGTCATTGATTTCAAAAACTATTTCAGTCTCAGCAATGAGACGCCCCATTTCATCTCCTTTTCAAAGTTTTAGAGAACCCCATTTTCCTCCTTTCGCAAACCCCTTTTGGATTTGTTCATCCAAACTCCGAAGGTCTCATCATGGTTTCTCCATTTGAGGATTTCATTTGGTCGTCCCCTTCAGGTTAAGGGTTAAGCTTGAACCTCGTGCCACGAGGTATTTTCCTTTTTAGGTTTGGGTTAAATCTGAGTCTCGTTCCAATAAAATTCCTTGTTTTGACGAGATGTTTTCTTGCAGTCCCATCATGGTTCTTCCCATAGAGGAATCCATGCTTTGTATATCCATCAGGATAGGATTCCACTTGAGCTTCACCTCACAAGGCATTTTTCCAAAAAAATGTCCCATCAAGGTCCTCATGTATTCCTTTCCTCATTCAATTCATCTTGATATATCTTCGTCCTATCCAGGTTAAGGGCTAAACCTGAATCATTCCAAAAAACGTATCTTGTCTCACCCATGAGACTTGATCGAAATTCCTATTTTCCACCATCTTCGGGATTTTTGCCCAAAGTCCCATTATGATTTCCTCATTATCCAGTCATATCATTTTTCAAGGATTTTGTCTCCCCAAATCCATTCAGAGTAAGGTTTTAAGCCTGAAAAGCCATATTTTTCAAAATAATTCTTCCACACCCAGTTTAGATCTGCTGACTAGGGCATTTTTAAAATTTGAAGTGTTATCTTTGCCACTAAGCTCGGCTTTCAACCGACTTAGTAGCAAAGAGGGGCATCTGTGAACACCCCAAATTTTTCAAAGTTTTATAAAAATAACCTTTTTGCCCTTTACTCCATCTTCCGAGAAAATCAAGACTAAATTTCAGTTATTCTTCAAATTTTCTGGATTGAATTCCATTCAAACTCGATTTCGGAGCCAAACCAGGTGTTTAAGGTCCAAATTTGAGCCTTGTTACTCAATTTACAAATCGAAATTATAAATACCAAAAACATTTTTTTGAATGGCTCAAATAGCTCATTCGGCACCCATTTGGATCCACTATTTTATATTTTCTCGATTCGAGGTCCAAACCTCGAATATCACCTCAAATTCTGGGTCCAAATTCGCTTTCTGAAGAATTTTTCAGAGAAATAGTTTTGAATTCTCAGAAAAACTCTCTTTTGTAAATATTTTGCAAAAATACAAAAAAAAAATAGTTTTTAATCTTTGTTTTCTCGTAAAACTTTAGGATTTTATTCTAAAAATGCAAAAAAATGAAAACTAATAAAATACCAAAAAAATTTGAAAAACTACAAGAAAAACAAATGGTTTTAAAGCTTTTAAAAGCTAATTTTGCTAAAAACCTCATTTTGAAAACCATTTTTATGAAAAATCTTTTTGAAGGAGCCTCTTTTTGGAAAATCCAAAAAAAAAATTCACGAACCTTCCAAACCCTCCCTTTTTCTCTCACTCTCTCCACTTCTCTTTCATTCACCCTCACCGAAACCCTCTTCTCCTCAAACCCTCCATCTCCGAACCCCTCTTCCTCTCCAACTTCGATTTTTAACAACCTTGATCCTCCTGAAGCCTCTTCTTCCTCTTTAAAAGAGGCACGAAGGGGAAGGGTTCAGGAGTCGTGTTTCACCTCCCCATTTCCTCCTTCTTCCTTCTTCTTGAATCGCCTCTTCATCCCCTTCTTCCCCTCTTCTACTGGTCTTCCCTCGATTAACAAGAAGGATCGATCCCCCCCCCCTGCGAAAGCTACAGGAAATCGATCAACCTCCCTCATCCCTACAATCACAGAAATTTTCACCACAATAGCTGAAGCCCTCTCCCGCTTCGATTAACCATCTGATAAGTTTTTCTCTCATTCGTTCTTTCCTTTTTCTTTAGTTTTTCCTATTTCGATTCATAACATCTATGAACCCTTGGTGATGTTGATGTTGCTTGTGCAAGCATCAACCCACCTTGTGCAACAACAATTGGAAGATTCATTCCGACCTCTTGCTTTGTGTTTATCAGATTTCTCTGATTTTTTGCTTAAAAATCTATTCACGCCTGATTTTCTCTGCTTTGTTTTATTAACTGATCGCTTGTTCTTTTCTGCCTATTTACTTTAGTCATCTTTACTTCTTTTTTTTTTGAATGACATCGGATTTTGAATGACATCAGACAACACTCTGATGCCTTTTTGGTTTTGTATTTTGATTATTCTCAAAATTCTATTTGATCATCTATCCCATTATGTTGCTCATACCAGATTTTTTTTTCTTTTAAACGATTTCCCATGTCTGATGATGAGAGGATTTGAATCACCCCTTTTTCATTCCAGGCTTACTATTCATATTTTATTTCTTAATCATTTACCATCTTCACTTATTCACCTAGGGCCTTCATTATCATTTGTTGATTATTTAGTTCAATTATTTAATTCTTTTACTATTTACCTGATTTATTTGCATGATTCGTCTGCTTGATTCATTTATTATCTGTCTAAATCACCGATCCAAACCCTGCAATCTGATTGACCCAGGCTCTTCATCAGGAATTCCATTTCCATCATGGTAATGAATCCTGGTCGATCATGTGAGTTGGAATAATTTTGTGTTATAAGTTCTAAATATCCCTTTCTGGTTAATATAAAGTGCAACCTCTTGATGATCGATTTGCCAGAACTTGTTAGGCTCTGGGCAGTGGCCGAAAGGTGGATGGTGCCAAAGCATCTCCTGCTTCTTACCCCTTCTGTCATATGTAGGGTAATGCTATTCACCCTCCTAGTCCCAAAGAAAAGATTTTTCATGTTCCCAACATATATCACTTCATGTATAATCCACTAGGATCAGTTAAGCTATCCTTACCAATCTATTGGAAAATTACACAAAGGTATTGGCCAAACGTTGTTTGCTCTTGGTAGATTAGTTGCAGGAAATGTCAGCAAACCTGGAAACTTTCCAGCATATCAAGGAGGTGTGTCACCAGTGGCTGCTGAATTGAAGAACTGCCCATTGTGGTAAGGCCCTCGGTAAGAATCTCCAGATAATCGAATGCTCCAAACAGCCTCAAGAATCGCTCCTTGCTAAGTTCTATACATCATAGCACCTCCCTGTTAGCTTTGTGTTTCGTGATACATTTTCTGCTATTTATTTTCCTATCACTTTCTCGTTGTTTGAGTAGTTGCTTGTCACATTCTTGTTATTGTGCTTTTACCTGTATTTCATGTATATTTAGTATTTTATTCTTGTTAATGAGTTTTTGATTGATCCCCTGTTTTAAATCATTAATTCCCCTTTTCCATTTTGATTTTCCTGTGGATTTTGACCTCTTGCTTACATTATGCTCTTTGTCCTTGACGTTTGGTTTCTTACCTTCATCAACCATGGTGTTTTGATTTTCATTGAGAATCATCTCATAGCATTACTTCAGTGGATAATGACCTAAAGCTATTGTTGAAATTAATGGCTTACATTTTTTTTTATTTATTTCTGCAATATATTCATCATGGCACTGTTTATTCTGTAGTTGATTAATCCCAAATAATGAATCCAATTTTCATTTAATGTTCTTGCATTCATATGATTATTTTCCTTTACATATAATTAGTTTGTGTTAATTCCCTTTATGAAGATTGGATGTCATTTTACATTAGCTTTGTTTTTGTCAGGTATTGAACTCGTTAAGCTAATTACAGTAGTATACATCTTATATATCTATGTTGACCCTGCATTTTTTTTTACAACATGGGCTCTTTCAGGGTGGGGCTACTTGGTTTGAAAATTTTGTTGAGGAGTCCTTGGGGATTATCTTTGTTGATTCTGGTTTTGATGTAACGCCCCGAAATTTTAACCCAGATTTTTTAGGACTTTTTTTTTCTTTTATAAAGCGGAAACAACTAATAATTCCATGGTTAAGCATTTCAGAACAATACAGGACGGTAAAAGCAAACCACACCATTTATTTTTATTTCAATAATAATAGAATCCAACATCAGAGTTTTCCATATTATGAGTCTCAAAATAATTATTCCAATCTGAAAGAAAGTAGGACCGCCAGGGAACAAGTAGATCAAGTCTTGGTCAGCGCCTCATCTCGCTCATAGAACTATTTTGTGCCTGAAAATGATAAAAATTATAGGAATTAGACTACCACGTCTAAGTAGGAAAAATTGTACTCTTAAAGCAAGTATATCATAAAACCAATATGAGATGTGGTTGTCGTGGGTGAATTTTTAGCTTATTAAGACTCGCACCAAGAAGGCTATGTAACAGCAGTAACAGACATATGTCTAAGCAGGCAAACAGATGATGCAGCAGTCATAATTAAGCAATTAAAGCATTTTATGCAAGGACAACAAATTAAGTAAGTAAGGCATTAAGCGATTAAAGCATATTCTGCAACAATAATAACAGTCATACACAACATTCAGGTAGCAATCACAATATGAATTTGATTTTCTCGTATCAACACATTTCAGGATTTCATTTCATCACAAGCGCAGAACATGCTGGAAAAAATATAAACATGTCTCCCTAGAACTCCACTCACCGTGATACCTAAAATATTCTAATTAATGTTTATCTTTTCTTATCCCGCGGGTACACATGGGCCGAGGCAACCATCACAGAAAAGGACGTTCGGGGGTATATTATTCAAAGTTGTTTTATTAACCCGAACATTCTAACTGTGACTGAAATCCCAAAGGAGCGGCCAGTGACCGAGAGAAACTCCCAAAGGCCAAAAACCAAAACAGGATGCATCCTAACTTCTACAGAAGAATAAAGAGCTACCACCCAGGACATATTGGTAGTCTGGGCCCCCCTACCGACTCCGAGGACTGGGGACCAACGAGTCACTTTAGCTCGAAACAGTTAAACATATGTCCCCGGAGTTTTATACCACCTACCCTCTCCAAGGTAAGCCCGAATCTGAGTGAGTTAATTCTTTCATTTAATTATTTTCCCAAAGTATGGGGCGTTTCCCCATCTACACCCTACTACCATAGTAGTAAGTTCCCAACCTTAGTCATTTTGCCAAGTTACACATATATCCATTTTTTTTTTATTGCACAAACTCACTCAGAGTGCTCCGGTGCCTTTAAACCAGTCAAGCACACAAAAATAAACCTTAAATTTTCTCATCAGTGTTATTGACATTGAGTGCAAGCTCATTTACCAAAGTACCTGTATCAGGTACCCAATTCATATTGCCCAATCAGGCCAGATTACTAAACTCCCTATCATTTATTTTGAATTCACAGTGGGCAAGGGAAAGCAATTCACATATTTGACTGCATGCACCAGACAACTTCAATAAATGACATTTCATTAATATGTCTTATAGATCTTCTACATAAACTCCGACATTTCCAGATTTGAATTTCAGCAGTTTACATGACAAAAATTCAGACATAACCAAATTGTACCTACGCCCCTTTCTTTATCAAGTTACAATTAAAACCTAGTGTTTCACAAATGGGTAGCATCACGTATTTGTAACTACAAGTAGAATGCTCATATGCAATTTTCATAATGAATCAAGATTTTGAATGGCAGTAAAGATCTAAACACAGTTTTTCACTGATGTATAATATCACCCGATTTCAGCTATAAGCATAATGCCCAAATACGGGCAACCAAGAACTGACTCATGTTACGCAAAGGTCGACTCTCTAGTCTTTCAGGTATGACATAATGCACTATGGGTCAGCTCCCTGAGAAAGGGTTTGACTCCCATGCACAGGGTATGGGCACCCGTATAGTCATGACAGTAATATGAAATCATACAGTTCATTATCTATGTATGTGCAGCAGAACATATCAAAGAAGGAGGCCATTCTGTTACTAATGTCACAACAAAACAAAAACGTATACATATTCCTGTGGGTATACAATAATGTGTGCAATAAAATGCATGCCAACTGAGTGTGTACTGCAGCAATACAATATGACTACAAATGAATATTGGACACAAATTTTGATGCATTCTAAAGCAAGTAACTATTGTTATCACTTTCTACCATCAAATGGGATACAATATCAATTGCTAATCAGATTAATAAATAGAATACAACAGTTTCTAGTGCACCTCAATTAATCGCAAAACATTTTGAAAGCAGTAAACAGATTCCTGACTTCAGGGTAAGACCACTAGGGTTAACAGAGTATAATGACTGCTATAATTCTAAAGGAAATTAAATGAGTTAACCACCATATTACAAGTCATTCAGATTAGTTGCAACTGAGTCGTAGAGGCTCTGCTTGGTAGGATTAGCTCGCCCAAGACCCTTTTTTTTTCAAACATCCTTAACGTCAACTATTTCACAAGTTAACTCTGCAAGCCGAATTCTGAAATTCCCCAAATTTAAGGTCGGGGATTTTAGGCAAACCCACATCGCCTACTCGAACACACTTGATACATAAAACCAAAAAAAAAAAACTAACAATGAGACTTACAGCATGAAAAGAAAAACTTACTGACCCCCCCCCCCCCCAAATCATGAACTTGGGGTTTTCGGTCTAGGGTTTGACAGTACAATATTAGGAATTTGAAACCCCCAAATTATGGGTTTGGGGTTTTTCAATTTAGGATGTATTAAAAAATCGAACCCCCCCCCCCCAATCATGGGTCTGGGGTTTTCGGTTGAAGGTTTACTAGCATCCTTCATCGGCATCTCAATCTGGAGCATAGAAGGAAAGAAAAAGACTTTCATATGATTTGGGGTTTCTTGGACTCCCACACCCATACGTGCCCACTCAATAACCCAAAAACAGAGGTACAGAATCCTACCATTTCCCGGCAAGGATGTTGCGGCAGCCACGAGGTAAAGTCGATCGACCTTGACAGCACCACCACTGGAGGGGTCGGCTTCTGCAGGCCGGAGCTCGGAGGTGATTCGAATGATAGAGAGGCAGACGAGAGCGAGAGAGGGATGGAAGAGGGGTTCGGGGGTCCCCCCTTTGTAGGAGGGCGTCCACCCGACAAGGAAGGAACCCTACCCTCCCGACGGCTGCAGTGTGCTCCCCCACCTCCCCGTCCTGACGCGTTAGGGTTCCACTGAACCCTGACTCTCGATATGTCGTGGCAGGGTTTTCCCCCCCTTGTTACGTTTATCGGGCAACCCATATCGGGTTGCCCCCCCCCCCCCCCTTTTTATCCCTCCCTGTATTAAAACTTTACAGGGAGTGGGTCGGGTCTGGGTCCGACCCCCGACCCGCGATGCTGGACCCAAATTTGATTTGGATCCGGGTCGCGTGAATAGCAGTGGACCCAGGGGTTGGATCCACTTGGGTCCGACAGTGGATTTGAAAAATCTACTATTATTAGATATTTATTTATATAGTATTACTAAAATACTCTAATATGCACATTTTTCTTTTGGATCCGATAACGGATCCCAGGCCCAATTCTCGTTAATTAAATAAATATGTGTATATATATAAATATAATTTCTTTAAGCTGCTTAAATTTTGTGGTTATTACATCCTTTCCTCCTAAAAAAAGAATTTCGTCCTCAAAATTTACCTGTAGGTGCTTACTCGAACAACTTGGGGTATTTTTCTTGCATATTAGCCTCCGGTTCCCACGTGCTTTCATCAATGCCATGGTGTTGCCATCTCACCTTGACGAGAGGAATGGTCTTTGATCTCAAGACTCGCTCGCTTCGTTCCAATATCTCCACTGGTTTTTCTTCCATTGTTAGGTCTTCCCTTATATCTACGTCCTCATACTGGATGACGTGTGACGGATCTTGAAGATATTTTCTTAACATAGATACATGGAATACGTTATGTATCTGAGCATACTTGGGAGGTAGGGCTATACGATAGGCCGTTTCTCCAATCCGTTTCAAAATCTCAAAAGGTCCAACATATCTGGGACTCAATTTTCCTTTCTTACCAAAACGAAACACACTTTTGGTGGGTGATACTTTCACAAAGACTCGATCCCCCACATCAAAAGTGAGCTCCCTACGCCTCTGATCTGCATAACTCTTTTGTCGACTCTGGGCTGTGAACAGTCTATCTCTTATCATCTTGATCTGTTGGGTGTAATGTTGTAACACGATTGGTGATTCTACCGACCATTCTCCAATTTCATCCCAATACATAGGCGATCTACAGGGTCTTCCGTACAGAGCTTCAAAAGGAGCCATGCCGATACTCGCATGGTAACTATTATTGTAAGCATATTCGGCTAAAATAACATGCTTGTCTCACTCACCTTTCCAATCCAGCATACATGCTCGCAGCATATCTTCTAGCGTCTGGATAGTCCTCTCTGATTGTCCATTAGTCTGGGGATGAAAAGCGGTACTCAGCTTCAGTTTTATACCCAAGGCCTGTTGCAACTGACCCCAAAACCGAGAAGTAAAGCGAGGATCTCGATCTGATATAATAGAGACTGGTACTCCATGTAGTCTAACAACCTCCCTAATGTATAAGTCTGCTAAGCTCTCGAGGGATTTATTTATTCGTATGGGTAGAAAGTGAGCCGATTTGGTCAGTTGATCCACTATTACCCATATAGCGTCATGTTGTTTCCATGTTTTGGGCAAACCCACCACGAAGTCCATGGTGATTTCTTCCCATTTCCACTATGGAATCTCCATTTGCTGCATCATTCCACCAGGCTTTTGATGTTCCACCTTGACTTGCTGACAAGTCAAACACTTCGAGACATAACTTACGACCTCACGCTTCATTCCATTCCACCAATACCCTCGTTGTAAATCTTTAAACATTTTCGTGCCTCCTGGGTGTATGGTGTGCTTGGACCTATGTGCTTCACCCAATAGTTCTTCTTTCAACTTGGGATCACTAGGGACCCAAAGTCGCTTTTGCATCCATATACTACCATCTTCTTTGAGTGAGAAGTGTGAATTTTCTTGTTGGGCTAGTGACTTCAGTTTCTCATACTGGGGATCCTCTTTCTGACCTTCAATAATCTTTGTAAGGATCTCTGGATGGGCAGATCAATTAGATAACTTGATACTTCCCACGACATCTGAGAACGGTTTCCAATCAATGAATTTCTCCACCAAATTCCACCCTTTTGTCAAAAGACTAGACAAACTGCAACCAGCTTTTCGGCTGAGAGAGTCAACTACCACATTTGCCTTTCCTGGGTGATAGGAAATGGTAAAATCGTAATCCTTTATAAACTCCAACCATCGTCGTTGTCGCATATTCAACTCTTTCTGGGAAAACAGATACTTGAGACTTTTGTGATCAGTAAATACCTCGAATTGTTCCCCATACAGGTAATGTCGCCATATCTTCAAAGCGAACACCACGGCTGCCAATTCGAGATCATGAGTTGGATAGTTTCGTTCATGAATCTTTAATTGGCGAGAGGCATATGCTATCACCTTACCATTTTGCATTAAAACGCATCCCAACCCAGTACCTGATGCGTCTGAGTAAACTACAAAACCACCATGACCTGAAGGTAAGCCAACACTGGTGCGGTGGTAAGCTTCTTCTTTAAGATTTGGAAACTCTCCTTGCACTTATCCGTCCATTCGAACTTAATTCCTTTCCTTAGAAGCTTGGTCATGGGCATGGCAATACATGAAAAGTCCTGAATGAATCTTCTATAATAGCCTGTTAATCCTAGAAAACTCCTGATATCACTAACATTCTTCGGTTGACCCCAATTTAATACAGCTTCAACCTTAGCCGGGTCCACAGCGACTCCATCTCGCGATATAACATGACCTTCTCGAGCCAAAATTCGCACTTGGAGAATTTGGCGAACAACTGGTGTTCCTTGAGAGTCTCCAATACGATCCTCAAATGTTCACGATGTTGCTCTATGATTTCAGAGTATATAAGTATATCATCAATAAAAACAATCACAAAAGTATCCAAGTACACTCTGAATACCCGATTCATCAAATCCATGAATGCGGCGGGAGCATTTGTCAGTCTGAATGGCATAACTACGAACTCGTAGTGACCGTACCTTGTTCTAAAGGTTGTCTTGGGAATATCATCGTCCTTGATCCGAAGTTGGTGATACCCAGATCTAAGATTGATTTTTGAAAACACCTTAGCCTTTTGCAATTGATCAAACAAGTCTTCAATGCGAGGTAGGGGATACTTATTTTTTACGGTTGCTTGATTCAACATCCGATAGTCTATACACAGCCTCATAGAACCATCTTTCTTCTTTACAAAAAGAACTGGTGCTCCCCATGGTGACACGCTCGGTCTAATGAAACCCTGCTCCATCAACTTTTGGAGTTGTTTCTTCAGCTCTTCCAACTCTACTGGGGCCATATGATAAGGCGCTTTCGAGATCGGTGTCGTCCTAGGCACCAACTCGATATGAAAATCCACCTCACGCTGTGGAGGTAGTCCAGGCAACTCATCCGGAAACACTTTCGGGAATTCACAAACCACTTCAAGTTCTTCTAATGGTGTGACCTTCGACTAGCAGGAGAATACATTTACTAGGAATGCTCGGCACCCTTGTCGCATATACTTCTGGACCTTTAATACTGATACAATTCGGCTTTTCATTGTAGGTCTAGAGAGCCGAAACTCAACCTTTGGCAATCCTTGTTGAGACAAAACCACTTTCCCTTGGCGACAGAGAACATTGGCATAATGTTCATATAACCAATTCATTCCCAATATGACATCATATTCAGTCATATCGAGCAAGATTAGGTCAGCAGGTAAGTTCTGCCCTTCAAGTACAATTATGACATCAGGGATGTAGTTTACACATATCGAATTATATCCTATCAGATTGTACACATATAATTCATGTTTCAGAGATTCAGTATGTGCACCTAGTAGTTTCGCAAACTCTATAGATATAAACAAATGTGTAGCACCACAGTCAAATAGAACAAGTGCAGCATAGCCATTGACAAATACCATACCTTGTACCAGATTTCCTTTCTCCAACTCCTCCACAGTGGTGGCATATACTCGTCCAGGCACCCTCTTCTGTGCATTTTGCTGTGGTGTTTGCTGCGGCTGAGATGGTTGATGTTGTTGCCCTCCTCTGGCATTACGTTTCTGCATATCCGCCATCTTCTTGTGGCACTGACGAGCATAATGACCCATTTTTCCACAATAGAGACATGCACTGGTGTCTCTGGGGCAAGGTTGTCCGTAGCGGAACCGGTTGCACTTCTGGAACACCTGATTTTGTCCCTGTTGTTGCGGAGGATGATTTCCACCATTTTGTCCCTTGAGTGATACGTATTTTACTTTGGACTTGAAAGAGTCCACGATGGCCTCAATCACTCATGGGTTTTGGGGTCATGGTTATCCTTAAGATCTAAGGATTGAACTCAACTACTGTAAGTAGATGATGCATCCAAATATGTGCCTAGTAGGGTTCTCCCAGTTGAAACACACTGCCCTACTATGCATAGGGTCAACAGGCCTCTGGGGTATCTAAAATACATGGAATAATTAACCCCCAAAATGTCGAGTTGATGCCCGGATAATTACTTTGCCTGCGTACCAAGGGTGGAAGAGGTTAAATATCGAAACAATGCATTAGCTTTGGTTCAGCGATGCTTGAATGTATGAGTGTATGGACGTTGTTGAGTCAGTGTTGCATAACCTTTGTGAAGGTGTCATGATCGGTATACGACTGGACCGACTGGGCAAAGACTCGTGTTGTATCCGCATGACTAAGCGAAGTTCAAGAAGTTGTCCTTAGATGTGTGGGATACGAATGTGCCAAGAATGAAAACTTGAGCTAGACATCCCTTTGAGACCCGGAAGAGGTCAAGGCTAAGTCATGGAGACTTGAGCAGATGTTCAACTCATAGCCTTGAGGAGGCTCTTGCGATATACGCTAAGTCTTGGAGGCTTGAGCGTCGTTATTACGAATTATGACCCTGAGTGGTCATCGTATATACTTGAGTTGAATGGACATATGTTTGCTTGCTTACCAGACCATTAGTGGTTCTGACCCCGTTTAATGGGGATTTCAGGTGTTGGACCTGCGTTGCGATATGCGGAGCAAGGCGGCATCGAGTTTCAAGGTTTCTCTAGACAGAGTTGTACTGCTTCCTTTTATTGAACCTACACTACTTTTCCAAGCAGTAATGTTGTAATAAACATGTGGTTTTCAATAAAATTGAACATATCAGTGGTCAATGAGTTGCTTGGCCACATACCTGCAATGTGCTCGAAGTTTTCTAAAACCGATGACTCATTATCGTCTGATTCTGTTGCTAAAAACACTTTTTAAGTCCGCTGCAAAGAAAAAAAAAGAAATTCATGAAAAAATTAACTTAGCTTTGTTTTGGAAATCTGGGGCGTTACAGAATTGGTATCAGAGCATGTGTTTGAGAAACCTGGTTCAAGATCCATCGTTCACGATATCGCACTGTAAGTATACATTTTATACTGTTGTTCTGATCTGGGTGCATCTTTGTATAGATGGCAACTCACGACTCCCGAGGGTACTGCTATTGTTGCGGGATCATGCACGATGAGTGGGTATGCCCATATGAGGTCCAAGACTGCCAGTTTTATGGCGAAGAGGGGCATTCTGCCAACGAATGCCAAATGAAATATACCACCAATATGGATCGGCAGGGATCACTTGGTCTTAAGGACGAGACCTTGTGTGTTAGTGGACCACATTACTCCAGTAGGGGGAGTAGCCATACCCTAGCAACTTCAGATGAACTACCACATCTGGTAGAATTTGACTTGAACTTCCTTGAGGGATTCGGTCAGATGCAAGGCTATCAACAGGCATCACATGTGCCTAGCTTACACAGTCAGGATGAGGGATGCAACAACTCCTTCTATAATCCCGTTATGATTTCGGATTCCTCAAATCATAGTGCCATTATATGGGAGAATGGAGTGGTTTCACAAACGCCGAGCCTGAATGGCCAGGAAAAGGGATACAACCCTTATCATCCCGTTATGGTCTCGGATTCCCCGAGCCATGATGCCACTGAGTGGACAAGTGGACCGGCATCACTGATCTACCCACAAGATTCACTTGAGAGTGTGGAAGTGTCGCCCAAGCCAAAACTAGTTGTGCCTGCACCAAGGCCATGTAGCAATAGATGGACCTTTATGAGTTCATCTTCATCAAGAAAATCAAGGTCTTAAAAAGACTGGTGATGTGTTGGAGTCAATAGACTCATGTATATAGTTTCTCAACGCCTAAGTCTGCCAGTACGGCATGATGTTTTGTTTAAGGCGATGCGTGTGTAAATGAATGTATATAAGTAAATAAAGTTTTTTACTTCCTCATATATACATCGAGAAACTAAAAACAAGTGCTTATGTGTGAATAGATAAATGGCTCCTACCACGAGGAGAACCATGCCGAGCGAGGAGTCTCATACGCAAGGATTCCTGCTGAAGACACTCAACAACCTGGTTACAGCCATCCGTGAGACGAGGCCAGAACCAGTCACACCTCGCAACGAGAACCTGAGAGAAATAACCTATGAGAAGTTCTTTAAACTAGATCCGTCAGTTTTCGTCGGTAAAGTTGATCGAGAACTAGCAGAGAGTTGGATCAAAGAGACTGAGCGTGCCTTCCTGGTATTGGGAGTACCAGAAGAGAAAAAGACTAATTTTGGCACGTACCGATTGAAAGATAACGCACGAAAGTGGTGGGATACCACTAAGCTTATCCAGTTTGCACAAGTCGAAGTCATTCCTTGGACTGACTTTCAAAGAACTTTCATAGATAACTATTTTCCGTTGCATTCCAGAAATAAAAAGAAAATGGAATTTCTAGAGTTAGAGCAAGGCGGTATGAGTCTGATGGACTATACCACCAAATTTCAAAATCTAGAGTGCTACTGCTCTCGATTGTTCGAAACAGACCAGGAAAGGGCCGACAAGTATGTGAATGGTCTGTGTGAAGGGCTGCGATCTCGAGTGATAACGAGCATGCCTTCAACTTTTCAGGCTGTAGTAGCAGCAACTTCAAAAATCCAAGAGGATTGGGCGCGGTCTAAAGTGATTGTAGCAAATAAGCCCATAGTTAACGGTGGGAACCGTAAAAGGACGTTCCCAAGTGGCAAGGGTTCACGACAACCCTTTCAAAGGAATAAGTTCCAAGGTGGGAACAATGCTCAACAAGTCGTGAGGCCAAGACAGAACACGACTCTGAACGGTCAGCAATCCAACTTTAGCTGCCCAAAGTGTCGTGTGAACCACCCCGGAAAGCCATGTCCTCGTGACATTGGTGGTTGCATTTATTGTGGCAAGATGGGCCATTTTATAAGGGATTGCACCAAGAAGGCTGCAGATGAACAGAGGGGTAATGTCGGATCTGTCGGACCCTCTCGACAAGCGCCACAACGTTCGCAGTTCCAACGACCCCCACCTAGGGTAGAACAAAGGCCTGTTGCAGGTCGTGTATATGCTGTAACGACTGAACAAGTCGAAAATGGTGACCTTATTGAAGGCACCGTACATGTTAATGGACATGCAGATTACGTCTTGTTTGATTATGGTGCTACTCATACCTTTATCTCTGATGATTTCACCGAACAACTCCACGCCTCGGTGCAACCGATTGATAAAATGATCAAAGTATACAACCCATTGGGTTCACGCACCAAATATATCCGGTGTGTGAAAAACTTGGATATTGAGATAGCAGGGCAACACTTGCCTATTGACGCCATCCTGATCGATATGATACAGTACGATGTCATTCTGGGAATGAATTGGTTGGCTTAGAATAATGCCAAGATTCTATGCCGCGAGGGCAGAGTGATTCTATCTCGACCCAGATTACCTAAAATGGAATACCGGTTACCAAACCAGTTCCACAAAAAAGGCTCATATCAGCACTTAAGGTACAAAAATACCTTAGGAAGGGTTGTGTGGCCTTCCTATTGAGTCTCTCAGTGGAAAAATCCAATGACCAGCCCCTTGAGAGTTTGGAAGTGGTGCAGGAGTTTCCCGGTGTGTTTTCTGGGGAATTGTCAGGACTTCCGCCACTTCGTGAGGTTGAATTTGAAATTCAATCCTTACCTGGAACAGCGCCAATATACAAAGCCCCTTATCGTATGGCGCTTGCTGAACTCAGTGAGTCGAAATGTCATTTAGAAGAACTGATGGAACAAGGGTTCATCCGTTTGAGTGTATCACCGTGGGGAGCCCCGGTGCTGTTTGTAAAGAAGAATGATGGATCCCTTCAGTTATGCATCGATTATCGGATGCTTAACCAGGCAACTGGTAAAAATAAGTATTTGTTACCTCGGATTGAGGATTTATTCGATCAGCTCAGAACAGCAAGAGTGTTCTCCAAGATCGACCTCAGGTCTGGGTACCATCAGCTCAGAGTTAAGAAAGAGGATATACCTAAGACTGCCTTCAGAATGAGATATGGCCATTATGAGTTCGTATTAATGTCCTTCGGACTCACTAATGCGCCTGCTGCCTTCATGGATCTGATGAACCGGATATTCAGACCATATTTGGATAGCTTTGTCATTGTCTTTATTGATGACATTCTCGTATATTCTAAGAACAAGGAACAATATAAGGAGCACTTGAGGATCGTCTTGAAAACCCTTCAAGATAACCAGCTTTATGCCAAGTTTTCAAAATGTGAATTCTGGCTAGACAAAGTGATGTTCCTTGATCATGTAATCTCAAAAGATGGAATCGCAGTAGATCCTACAAAGGTGGAAGCTGTGATGGACTGGAAGCAGCCAGAAAATATCACTGAGGTCCGTAGCTTCCTTGGACTTGTCGGATATTATCGGAAGTTCATACAAGACCTCTCCCGAATCGACGTACCGATGACGAAATTGTTGAAAAAGGGAGTCAAGTTCGAATGGACTAACCAGTGTAAGAAGTGCTTTGAGGTTCTCAAACAGAGGCTTACCACTGCCCCTGTCCTTACCTTACCTTCTGGTCAGGGAGGCTTCATTGCTTATACCGATGCCTCGGGAACAGGTTTGGGTTGTGTATTGATGCAGCACGGCAAAGTGATCGCCTACGCGTCACGACAGTTGAGAGTTCATGAGAAAAATTACCCAACCCATGACTTGGAGCTTGCCGTGGTAGTGTTTGCACTTAAAATCTGGTGACACTACCTGTATGGAGAGAAATTTGAGGTCATGTCGGACCATAAAAGCCTAAAATACCTCTTTTCTCAAAAAGAACTCAATATGCAGCAACGGCGATGGCTGAAATTCCTCAAAGACTATGAATTCACGCTTTCTTATCACCCTGGAAAGGCGAATGTCGTAGCAGATGCCCTTAGTCGAAAGACTATTGGCACTCTCGCCAGCCTCACCACACAATGGAAGCTGATGGAGGATTTCGTCAGCTGAAAGTCATTCTTGGCTGATCCAGAAAAGATTCGATTGTCATGCCTGACGATCCATATCGAGATCCTCGATCGCATCGTAGCCGAACAGTTCAAGGACCCCTAGTACTCGGAATTAAAAGCTTTTGCTGAAAAAGATGATACTTTCTTCCATTTAAAAGAAGATGGAGGAATATGAATGGAAGAAAAGATTTGGGTTCCAAATAACCCTGAGCTAAGAAAGGAAGTACTCCAGGAGGCTCATAGTATCAAGTACACTATCCACCCTGGAGGTACAAAAATGTTCCGATACTTACAGAGAAAGTATTGGTGGAGGGGTATGAAACGTGATGCGGCTACGTTTGTCTCAAAATGTTTGATCTGCCAGCAAGTAAAAATCGAGCATCAACGACCTGGTGGAAAAATGCAATGGATCGAGATTCTGAAATGGAAATGGGAAGGCATTACGATGGATTTCATCATTGGATTGCCTTGTTCCAAGAGACAACATGACTCAGTATGGGTGATCGTGGACAGACTCACCAAGTCTGCTCACTTTCTGTCAATCAACACTCGATATTCAACAGAACGATTGGCAAAAATCTACGTTCGGGAAATCGTCAGACTCCATGGAGTGCCGATATCGATCATATTTGATCATGACTCGAAGTTCACCTCTCATTTCTGGGAGCAGCTGTAGAGAGCCCTGGGGACAAAGCTCAAGTTCAGCACAGCTTTTCATCCCCAAACTGATGGGAAATCTGAGCAGACCATACAGACACTCGAAGATATGTTGAGAGCCTGTATGCTGGAATGGAAAGGTGATTGGGATTCCCACCTAGCGTTGGCTGAATTTGCTTATAATAATAGCCACCACGCTACCATTGGGATGACACCGTATGAAGCCTTGTACGGGCGACCCTGTCGATCACCAATCCATTGGGGTGAAGTGGGTGAGCGAACCTTGGACTCGCTCATTGCGTTGCAGCACTATACTGAGCAGGTCCACATGATCAGAAAGAAGCTATTGACTGCTCAGAGCCGACAGAAGAGCTATGCAGATCAACAGCGTAGGGAACTCACTTTTGCGGTTGGAGATAAGGTTTTTATCAAGGTCTCTCCAACCAAGAGTTTGTTTCGTTTTGGAAAGAAGGGGAAGCTCAGCCCCAGATTCGTTGGTCCCTTCGAAATTTTGAACCGGATCGAAGAGACTGCCTACCGAGTAGTATTGCAATTCGCGTAAATACATGATGTATTTCACGTATCAATGCTTAGGAAGTACGTTCATGGTCCTTCTCACATCATTCAACATGAAAATATTGACATTCGAGAAGATATGACAATAGAAGAAAGGCCAGTGGAGATCATGGACCGACGGGAGCAAGTGCTAAGAACGAAGGTCATTTCACTTGTTAAAGTGAGGTGGCAACATCATGGAATCGATGATTGCACTTGGGAGATCGAAGCTGATATGCGGGATAAGTATCCTGAACTCTTCACTTTATACTCTTAACTGAATTTTGCAGACGAAATTCCTTTAAGGGGGTAATAATGTAAGACCCGCAATTTTTCAGAAAATTTCTTAGTAAAATTCATGAGGCATTTTCCTAGTAAAAATAACATTTTTTCTCAGAATGCGAAATGAATCAATTCCTGTGAGCCAGTTATACTTGAGATATTCATCGCTTTGCGAATATATGCTCAAACACTCTGAAAGCCATAACTTTCTACTTGAACGAAATCAAAAAATTTCCTCGAGCCAACTTTCTTAGTTACATCAATACGAAGAGAATGGCGTACTCAGAATTTTTCGAAAAAAAAATCACCGAAAACCCGAAATTTTTGCGGGACCCACAGAAATATTCGTGGGACACACAGAAATATTTCTCAGAAAAACATTCTAGAATATTCCAGAATGTTCCAGCATCTTCCAGCATCTTCCAGCACCTTCCAGCTTCTTCCAGCACCTTCCACGGAAGGGATTTCTAAAAAAGCCCAAGGGCATTTAGGTAAATGGGGTTGCTTAGCCCCTAAGCAACCTCCCCTGTAAATAGAGGAGCCCCCCTCCTTTAGAAAATTGCCAACCCCTCTCTCTCCTCCTCTTTCTCTCTCTAAAACCTCCCCTACCTAGCCCACTTGGTCTGAGCCTGCTTGACTTAGTCTGAGCCTGCCTGATCTGGTCTTAGCCTGCCTGACCTGGTCCTAACCCACCTTACCTAAGTCCAAACCCAGTTGACTTGACTTAAACCTAGTTAGGTTTGAAGTCAAAGTCAAAGTCCTTTTTAATCCGAAGTTTGGAGTTGATCCTTTTCGAAGCATCGAAGCATTCTGGAGTCGTTTCTTCCTCAAATTGAAGTAAGTTCGCTTCATTAATCCATCTCTCTCAAGTATTTGTTTGTTTGTATATAGCTTATACTTTTTGAAGTAGTATCTTGCTTTAGTTCTTGGTTGAGCACCTTTTGGACACTTCGGTATTCACCTGCTCGCCTCGTAACTATCGTCGGATATATATGTTCAAATACGCGGTATCTGCGTTCTTCAAAATAGTATCTAGCCTTAGTTCTTGGTTGAGTTTTTCAGAACACTTCGGTGTTCACCCGCTTGCCTCGTAACTATCGTTGGATACGAATCTAGGTGTATATCTGCTGATTCTGCCGACGCGTCCTATATCGCACAGGCTATGTAATTTACCTTTGTCGTCGCGTCGTATGATGCCAAAGCTCATGCTTTCTGCAATTTCCGATTACTGCACTTCCGATTATGCATTTACTTACACCGTCGTGTTGAATGACACCAAGGCTCCTGCTTTCTATAAATATATATGTAGAATATTTCGTTCAGTTACACACCCTGAACAATAGTATATGTATTTCTTTACGTCGTCGTTGTATAAAGCACAGGCTTCTGCTTATACTACATATATGGCGCGTAAATTAGCGTTCAAATGGAGATCAACTCCAAATCGCCAATGTGATTCCCTTACCGCTCCTCGTTCAAGATTCTGCTTGACGAATGAAGCCTCTATTAGAAAGGCTTCACTTTTTGGCAAAATGCTCTTTACATAAAGACTAAGTCAATTACGTATGGCCTGGCTATGGCCCAGGGTTCCTGTAACCTTGATGGATGCAAGGTACGCACAATAGTGCGCATCCATTTCCTAAGTTAAGCATAGCAATTTTCCGCCAAAGTGGGGAGATGCCGCTGAAATGGATAAAAGAAACGCACGCTTTCTCCGTTAAAGAGAGGAAGTGCTGCTGAAATTTCTGAAGAAGCTAAGAATAGCTCAGAAAGAACATAGCAGGATACTCTATCATATATCAGAGTGCTACCTAGTTCATGGAATGCCTTCCACAACGTAAAAGGGTTCGTCGCACCACTGCCGATAGAGCAGGGGAGGTGCTGACGAAATGGTTGGCAGAAGAGCTGCCGGAACCGGTTGAACGGCATAATGATGTCCGTTGATGGAACGATGCCATTACGGCTCGTATCCATGTGCCTACAAGGGCACCTTACTCGTAAGGGCCGCTAAGCCAGAGTAGAGGTCGCGCCTTGACTAGGTTTGGACTCGTTGTGTAAAAATACGCCGAGTAGCTGATCTATTTAGATCGAGTCATATGCATGCTCATTGAGAACGATTACACAACCAGACTCGTAAGGGCCGAAGAGCCAGAGTTTGTTGTTTCCACCTAGAAGAGGTGTGATGCTCGTGGTGGCCGCAGTGTCAAGAGCGGTGTTCTGCATGTATATGAATAAGACTTAAGGTCGCACATACCCCGCGGTTGAAAATCGTGTTAGGGGTACCCCCTTAGTTGATGACTGGGTTGGGGTGGACTGAATGAGGTCGGGTACATACTCCCGTAGTGCTGAGGCACGGGCTGCCTAAATGACATGCAAATATATGTCCAAGTAATTGTAAGACTGGCAGACCCCTTCAGGAATTATGCTCACTGTGGAATGACAGTGATGGTACAGCCTTGAGTGATACGTATTTTACTTTGGACTTGATAGAGTCCATGATGGCCTCAGTCACTCATGGGTTTTGGGGTCATGGTTATCCTTAAGATCTAAGGATTGAACTCAACTACTGCAAGTAGATGATGCATCCAAATATGTGCCTAGTAGGGTTCTCCCAGTTGAAACACACTGCCCTACTATGGATAGGGTCAACAGGCCTCTAGGGTATCTAAAATACATAGAATAATTAACCCCCAAAATGTCGAGTTGATGCCCGGATAATTACTTTGCCTGCGTACCAAGGGTGGAAGAGGTTAAATATCGAAACAATGCATTAGCTTTGGTTCAGCGATGCTTGAATGTATGAGTTTATGGACGTTGTTGAGTCAGTTTTGCATAACCTTTGTGAAGGTGTCATGATCGGTATACGACTGGACCGATTGGGCAAAGACTCGTGTTGTATCCGCATGACTAAGCGAAGCTCAAGAAGCTGTCCTTAGATGTGTGGGATACGAATGTGCCAAGAATGAAGACTTGATCTAGACATCCCTTTGAGACCCGGAAGAGGTCAAGGCTAAGTCATGGAGACTTGAGCAGATGTTCAACTCATAGCCCTGAGGAGGCTCTTGCGATATACGCTAAGTCTTGGAGGCTTGAGCGTCGTTATTACGAATTACGACCCTGAGTGGTCATCGTATATACTTGAGTTGAATGAACATATGTTTGCTTGCTTACCAGACCATCAGTGGTTCTGACCCCGTTTAATGGGGATTTCATGTGTTTGACCTGCGTTGCGATATGCAGAGCAAGGCGGCATCGAGTTCCAGGGTTTCTCTAGACAGAGTTGTACTGCTTCCTTTTATTGAACCTACATTGCTTTTCCAAGCAGTAATGTTGTAATAAACATGTGGATTTCGATAAAATGGAACACTTCGGTGGTCAATGAGTTGTTTGGCCACATACCTGCAACGTGCTCGGAGTTTTCTAAAACCGACGACTCATTATCGTTTGATTCTGCTGCTAAAAACACTTTTTAAGTCCGCTGCAAAGAAAAAAAAAGAAATTCATGAAAATTTTAACTTAGCTTTGTTTTGGAAATCTGGGGCATTACACAATGTCTATTATCACTATTAGCTTAAGACATTATATATACATGTTTGCATTCATTTTTCTCAGTAGCTTATTATGTCACTCCAACATATATTTTCTCATCACCATAAATGGCCTATGCATCTTCAGGTATACTTTTCTCATTAGCATTTAGGCATCATCATGTGCATTCTAGCTTCTTAATTTCTTCTCATATTTCATATTTTATCTCATGCTAACCCTGTTTTGCAGGAAATACATGGAAAAGTGCTATTTGTTTTTCTTAGAGTAGGATTTTAATTTCCATTAAATGATGTAATAGCTAGATTATAATGAGAATTTACATTTTCTGCATTAGATTAGAATGTATGAACAGTATATCTTTTAGAAATGCTTGTTTCATGTCATTTCTCTCTTTTATTTTAAAATTTCACGAATGAGAACATGAATGGCACGTGCACCATTCTAATAGAAGGTGATTAAATCCTAAGTTGACGATTTGCATTAATGGCCATAGTCAAGGTGTGAACAAAACTTATGGTTTTCATCTTTTATGGAATAATATTGGATCCACATTGGATCTTTTTGAAAAATCATCATATTTTTAAATATTTTCTTCTTTTATCAGAGTTTAACTTAAAATTCACTTAAAATATATATCAATGGCCATAGTCAAGATATATTAAGAGTTAATTTCATTTTAAACTCTATAAAAGCACCAAAATATGTTTTATTCTTCACCTGAATTTAAATATAGATTATTATATAATGCATTCAATGACCATAGTTAGGAATGTATTATATCTTCAATCTTATTTCAATTCATTTAAAGAATGAAATATTCTTTTCAAAACTCAAGTTCAAATTCTTTTTCATTCATCATTTAGGATAGAATTACATCATATTTTCAAAATTCTTTTTCAAAATCCAAGTGATTTTGAGATAATTCTTCAAATTCATTTCTTAAATCAATTCTTATTTATAAATTCAAATTCATCTTCTCAATTCTATCTCATTTCAAAATTCAAAATTCAATTTCAAAGTCCAATTTGACTTTGAAATTTTGAATTCATTTCTATATTTCAGATTCAATTTCCAAATTCAAAGTTCAATTCAATTTTGAAAATTCAGATTCATTTCCATTTTCAGGATTCGATTTTAAATTCAATTCAATATTCAAAATTAAATTTGCATATTAGGCAGGGCTTTTTTGTATGACCAGACCAAGGAAACCTTTGAGTGGTTGTTCAGAGTATTTTCACAGGCAATGAATGGGAAGCACCCTGAAGTTGTACTTATAGATGGTGATCATGCAATTGTGGATGCAGTGTCTCATGTATGGTCAGATGCACATCATTACCTATGTTTGTGGCATATCTCTCAAAATGCAACAAAGAACATAAGACACATATTTAATCAGAAGACAGGGTTTGATAAAAAGTTTACAAGGTGTATACTTGAGAGCGTAGACGAGGTCACCTTTATGTTTGATTGGGAGGAAATGATTCAGATGTACGACCTTGAAGATTGTGTGTGATTACAAAATTATATGTAGACAAAGAGAAGTGGACATTGGCATATGAAAGATAATACTTTTGTGCAGGTATGATAAGCACACAAAGCGTTGAATATATGCATGTCACACTGAAAAAAACCTTGTATTCATATTTAACAATGTTTCGCTTCATGGAACAATATAAATTATTTATAGACGGTCTTAGATAGAATGAGCTTGAACAAGATGTGAAATGCTTCAACACACGCCCTGTAATTTTGAGCATGAAAATATTGGCATGACCTGCAGATCTATATATACTAGCTGTATTTGAATGAATTAAGAAGGAGGTTATGCAGGTCATGAATTGCAACATAGAAGAACGTATGAAAACCGAGAATATGCACAAATATCATATTGTATGGGAGGGCAAAGAGCATCCGAAAAGGCAGAAAGCACATGTTACGTACAATGTTGACAACAAAACAGTTGAATGTATGTGCAAAATGTATGAATTCAAAGGTATTTTATGTCATCATGTATTAAAGGCACTTAATCAAGAGAAGATACAAGAAATACCTAAGTCATATTTAATGCGAAGATGGACGAGACAAGCAAATATTGAACTGCTTGATACAAGAAATACCTAAGTCATATTTAATGTCAGTCCATCTAGTGTTGATAAGAAGTGTCACATAGCCTCCCGTTACCAACAATTATGTAGGGTATTTATACATTTTGCAGATTTGACATCGAAAAGTGAAGAAGCGCATGAGAAAAGTGTCAATAGACTTACTTGAAAATGTGCAATTAATTCACCATTAGTCTGTTGCAGCTCATAAAGAGCATTCTAAGAAAATGGGAGCGAACAGTGAAAGTGAAAATCATGCTTCCCCTGATCCGCATGGGAAGTTGCGTCAAACCATAAACATTATCTTCAACAAATCAGGAGTCAATGTTGTAGATTATGATAAAAATATTCTCCTAACGAAGGGTATGAAAAGAAAACTTATCTTTGATCGCAGTCGTCGGAAGACAAAGGGTGCACTAGAATTGGTTGGCAAGAAAAGATCTAAGAAACAATCAACCCCTAAGCAAAAGCAATCAAGCCCTTTGCATGAACAGGTATGTAATACATTATTATATTACTTTCCATGTAATTTGCATTATGTACAGCTTATCAATATCTAACTTGTGTAATTTTCAACATGCAGCAATACCCTATAGGTGTGCACTCCAATGTTGGAACCTTCAATCCTCAGTAGAATGATGGCATCAGTCTTACAAGTCTTTTGGTATGTAATCAATGTTGGGAGGATGTTTGCATTTCTTGTTAAACTCAATATAGTGTCTTATATTGTTGTGTTTCATAACAGGCTCAGTTCAATTCAAAAGTGAGCAATGGAACACAGGAATCATGTGTGAATTCTTCAGCTACATGATTGTATTTGATTGTATTAACATGATGGAACATAACATTATATTAACATAATGCAACATATTAAACCTGCGTGATTTGTGAATTATGTAATTTGATGACTATTAATAAATCTCCGTGATGATTGACTTGTGTAATTGAAATCACACTTTAGAAATCATTGTAAATAATGATCATTTCAAGATCAATCATTGTAAAATATATCCTTCACATATATAAATTGTTGTCTTATGTACCCTACAGAGCTACAGTTTGATACCTTTAGTAAAAATCATTGTCTCATGTAGCCTTCACATGTATAAATCGTTGTAGATAAAAAACACTTTTTTCCTTTCAGTGCAATTTTTATGTATGAATGTTAAACATGTGATGACAATTTGTATAAGGGGTGCTATCTAATACAGCATTTACCGACTTCCCCCATTTGGTAAATAGCTAGTATTAAATCGCTATCTCTGACACGTTTGTTGTTGTAAACCATGATGATGTGTTACGTTTACTACATGTGCACGATCGTTGCTAAATCGCTGTAGTTGAATTTTATACCATTTGTAAATCGAATTTATAGTTTCCTATCGCAATTTACTAATGGTATAAGAATGACGTTTATGTTATAAAAATCGTTAGACCATGTAGTTGTGATCATTGCAAAAAAATTCCTCGTTGTTTCTTCTTTTCCTTCTCTTTGCCTTTCTAACATCTATTCCCTTTTTTTGAAGAAGAAATAAAAGATAGAAAAGAAGAGAGAGAGGAACTCTTTTGTGAAGGTCTCACTTGACCTTAATTTTAAAAATATTTTGAAATTACTTGCCTCCATTTTGAAAATTTGTGGGAAAATGAAGAGACGAGATTCGCTCATCGGTGCGAGGTTCGACCATTCTTGGAGCCTTTACCAGGGGTGATCAAACCAAGGATCGAATTTATGTCTTTTTGATTTGCTAAAATATTATCTAAGAATTTATTCTAAGTCAAAAAATGCACAAAGAATCATGCTTGTGCGAATGCAAGGATGTATGCTGTTTTGAGAAAATAATTTAGAAATTTTGGGATTTTCCAAGTGATTCTGAAATAAATTTGATAATAGAGTGAAGAAATGATTCAAAGATTTGAAATTGGTTTGAAAAAGTTAGATTTTGAATCTAACTTAGAATTTGAAATAGATCTGGAAGAAGAGACTTGAAATTCCAAGTCTTGGAATAATCAGAGACTTGAAAAGATAAGTTTTCAGATGAAGAGAAAAGGAATTTAGAATTAAAATTTTTGAAATAAGAATGAATTTTCAAAGTCAGAATGGACTTTGAATTTGGATCGATTTTCAAGAATTGATTTTGAAAAGAAAATTTTGAATTCAGAACCTAAAATAGGAATTGAATTGGAATTCAGATTTGAGAAATAGATTTGAAATTAGCTTTGGAAATGAGAATTGGGAATGGAACTGGATTGTAAATCTGGAATAGAATTTGATCTGAAATCTGGAATAGAATTTTGATCTGAAATCCAGAATGAATTTTTTATCTGAAATCTGGCATCCAAGATGGATTTGAATCCGAAATATGAATCCTAAATGGAATTGGATCCGAAATCTAGAATCCAAAATGGAATTTGAATCCGGAATCTGGAATCCTAGATGGAATTGGATCCGAAGTCTGGAATCCAAGATAGAATTTGAATCCGGAATCTGGAATCCTAAATGTAATTGGATCCGAAGTTTGGAATCTTGGATGGAGTTGGATCCGAAGTTTGGAATCCAAGGTGGAATTGGGTTCTAAATCTAGAATCTAAGATGAAATTGGATTTTGAAAATCCAAATGGGACTTTGAAGATGGATCTAGGTTTTGAAACCCAGATTGAAAAAAGTGGGCTTTAACTTAGGAAAAATCGAATTTTGATATTTTGAGAGTCAATCTCAAGACCTTGACTTTGAATGTGAGAATCAAGACTCAATCTTTGGAGATTCCAAAAAAAAATAAAGAATAAATTTGATATTAAACTTAAAAATCAGAAGATGAATCTGGGAATTTCAAAGTTAAATTTGAACTTTGAAATGTGATCTGAGATGTTAAATTGAATTTGAAATTGAATCCTAAAGATGAATTTAGAATTTCAAAGTTGAATTGAACTTTGAAATTTGATTTGATTTGGAATTTTGAATTCAGAAATGAATTTGAATTTTCAAAGTCAAATTGGACTTTGAAATTGGAGTTTCAATTTTGATAGAAAGATGAATTTGAGTTTATAAATAAGAATTGAAGATTAATTTGAGAAATGAAGAATCGTCATCTCAAAATCACTTGGATTTTGAAAAGGAATTTGAAAATATGATGTGATTCTATCCTAAATGATGAAATGAATTAAAGAACTTGAAAATTGAATATTGAAAAGCATATTTCATTCTTTAGGAGAATTGAAATAAGATTGAAAATATAACACATCTCTGACTATGGTCATAAAATGTATTATATAATAATCGATATTTAAATTTGAATGGAGAATGAAACACATTTTGGTGCCTTTATAGAGTTTGTAAATGAAATTAACTCTCAATATATCCTGACTATAGCGATTGATATATATTTTGAATTAATTTCAAGTAAAACTCTGATAAAAGGAAGAAAATATTTGAAAAAATATGATGATTTTTTAAAAAAGACCCTGTGTGGATCTAATGTTATTCCATAAAAGATGAAAATCATAAGTTTTGTTCACATCCTGACTATGGCCATTGATCCAAATCATCAACTTAGGATTTAATCACCTTTTATTAGAATGGTGCAGGTGCCATTCGTGTTCCCATTCATGATTTTTTGATAAATAAAAGAAAAAATAGCATGAAACAGGCAATTTATGATATGCTTATACATTCTAATCTAATGCTAGAAATGTAAAATTCTCATTATTATCTAACTATTACATAGCTTGAATAGAATTAAAAAAGATGAGAAGTCTCTAATTTAAGAAAGGAAAACTGAATTCTTCATATATTCCTGCAAAACAGAGTTAGCATGGAACAATATGCTAAATATTAAAGTGTTATATTGGAACTAAGGTGCATGTGATATATACACTCATGGGAATACAAACATGATGATAACATGCAAAGGAGACAATGAGATGAGCTAGGAATGTCAAATAGGAGGCTATGGGCATGCACAGACGAAATGGAGAGGTACTAAATGGCTATGCAAAATACACTATTTAAGGTGTAAAAATGCAGAGAAGATGAAATATGAGTGCAATGATGATGGTGTAGCAGTGTAGAGATGTTGCATTATGTGCAAGAAATAGTGAATACGCATACCCAATGATGAAATAAAATCATTGTTGATAAAATACCATGTAGATATCACTAAGCTAGATCATCATTCACTCAGATGCAAACCAATGCATACAGGAAAGTAAATGTGACATAACAGTGAAATGTAAGCACAGAAAATCAGTGAATCTATGCAGAGTGTATTTCACAGAGAATGCTCGAATGCACAGGTAAAGAAAATTAGAAAATTTGCACATGGGTATTTCACAGAGAATGCTCAAATGCATAGATAAAGAAAAATAGAAAATTTACGGATAATGCATATTGAAATGCATAAGGGCAGACTAAGATATGAAACAATGACAGTGCACAATATGTTGTGTGAAAACTCAGGTATATATACAATGTAATGAAAATCAGAGCACTCGATGCAGAGATGTAATGCTGGAATGTAATGAGTGAACAAATGCAGATGCTTGTGGATGATCATATATATGAAGGTGGGACAGGCGCTATACTGTGGCCATGAATTGCAAATGTTGTATGCGCTATACTGTGGCCATGAATTGCGAGTGTTGTATGCCAAGCGATGGCAAACGTGACTGGGTATGACGAAATGTATGGTGAGGTATATGGCAAGATGGTGTGAAAAATGTAGAGATGTGCTTCCATTGTGGATATGTTGTATAGTTTATGCATACTGCAGAAAAATCAGTAAAAAAAAATTGACTTGTAAAATGCAGATAAAGAGGATGAAAAACATGAAACGTGAGTAGTATGTTGCAATACAAATTCAGTATCCAGTCATGACACAAAATTTAAGAATGTACATTGAGATTGAGAATGGCTCAAATGGATCTTATGACAGGTATCCACCTAATTTTCCAGTAAAAATAAAATTTTCACAACACATTGTAATAAGTTTTATACTAAATGAAATAAAGCTTTACAGCTAATCCAAAACAGAAGTTCAGGTTAATCAAGTCATAGCAAAATGTAAAGGCTAGAAAGGAGGGGGAGTGTTGTGCAAGGATGCCAGTGATGGGGTCATATTTGAAATTGTGGCATTGGAAGCAACGTCCAGATTCACAGCTGCACTGAAACGATCCTCAAAGGATTCATTAGGACCATCTGTAATGGCTGAGGCAGATGATGACGGTAGCGCTAGTGGGTCCTCAATAACTGAGGAAGTTGAAATTGCTTCAAGTTCCTCAAACTCACTTTTAGATCATAAAACCTTGGATTTTGGAGGAGCTTTTGAACAAGCATTCAATATCCAGACTAATACTCGGTTGAGTTCAGCTTATTCATCCTCCTATGTGAAACGCAACAACCAAGGTCAGTGAACATGATAATAAATTGCTGAATTAAGCCTTTAATGATGGTAACTTTGCATACCTTTCACAACCAGTCAAATAGCTAGACACCTCCACCAAGCCATGAACCTTTCCCAAGTTGAAGAAAAGAATTAAACAAATCCATAAGAGCTCAAATCCAATTTTTCTGCTTACTGGTTTAGTTTTAACTATTTATTCCCTCTGTGGCATTGGCAGTTACTTCAAAAGATGAATCTGAGCTGTAGGGGAAATGGTGGGAGATTGAAGCAGGCTTCAATAATAAACCTCTCATGCTTATATCTAAAAAAAATCCTTTTAGTAGCTAATCCAATCACCAAATGCACATGCCCTTTCATCTGTACAGATGGATAAAGGCCCAAGCGTCTGAGTGTCAAATGAAACAAAAGATGAGGACGTCATTGAATTCACATGACATCTTGTATTGGGGTACGATTTTAAAAAAATAAGAATATGTCATTACTCCCAGTGATCAAAATAACTGAAAATAAACTGGCCAGCCTCAATATTTCCCGTGTCAATGCTAGTAGGTTGGGATTCCATGAGAAGGGGGATTAATTATAAACAAGACTGGGTGATAGGTCAATGATCCATAGAATAGTTAAAACTGACCCGATCTTATTAGTCCAGACAGACCATTACCATTCAGGTCTATTTCAATTGCAGCATCACCTCTCGGAGGCCCATTTGACAAAAATTATTACTGTTAAGCTTAAAAACCTTAGGGATACATACAAAAAAAAATGCTGGAAGGGACATAATGAATCAATTTTACATGAATATCTTTGAAACTAAAAATGTGGATGGGGAAATAGTTGAAGATCACTGTTGAATGAGGATATGACGGATGAAATGAATCATAGGAAAACAATAATACAGAGCAAATGTAGAAATGAACCGGCCACAGGATATTTAGATATGAAAATTTGAAGGCTAATTAGAGTTCATCATTCATCATTTCTGATCACTAGGATGCCAGAATATACTGATAAAAGCTCCGTAATCGTAGTGGCATAGTCATTGAAATTAAATGCTGAAAATGTGTGATATGGGATATGTGTATGTAATGCAATAGAGCGTAGACCGAAAGAAATATATCAAATGGAATGTGCAAATGCCAGGAACAAAATGGGACACTGTGTTACAACTGTAATTAGCATACGAAAGCCAATTTGTCCATATCAGACACAGAGAACACAAGCTCAATGAAACATGTTATTTTAATCCATGAAATCAGCAATGGTGGCCAGTAAAATCGAGTGTTAAAACACAGAAAATCAGAGAAACATATGAAAATGGTTGGTGAAATTAAGTGAGGTGAGATAGGAATCCCAGTCTCCTCAATCATCCAATGAACTCAGGGAATCAGGATTCCTGAGATGAAATGGGATGTTGGAAGAAACAAAATGTTTATAAGAACTCAAATACTAAAATAAAAGAAAAAGGAACATATGAAGATATCGAGATGTATAGATGCAAAGATGTAAGTAGGTGAATGGGTCATATACAGAGCAAACTAGAAATGTTAACAGAGTTGAATAAAATCAAACCGGACAACGTAGATGTAAGAAAACAACGAAAGAGATGTAACCCAACGGAGGGTCAAATTTCTATTGTAAAAATGCAAATCGGGACTGCCATACGCAGGCCGATATTTCACCATGTTGCTTCCACAGAAAATATCAAAAGGGAATTGCAAGAAAAGAAAAGGGAATAGGCAAATTTGCAGAAAGAAGCAAAAGGGAGAGGATGATGGGAAAATAACGATATCGAGAGAATGGATGCTGATGTATAAAAAAAAAAAAAGAGAATCCGTTGTAAATTGGAAGTCAAAACAAACATGAGAAAAAAAAATCAAATGAATGGATGATATTACACAGGAATATAACAGGGGAAATATAAAATGAACATATATTCGAGCTATGAAACCAAAGAAATTGCCGAGAAAGTAAAGGAAAAAAAAAACAAGAAAATGTTGGAACGGGCTTAGTCCCTTGCTATCGCACATCTGTAGATCGATTTTGCTATGAGCAAATCGATGTTACATGGGTGCTTTAATGGAAAGAAAATGTAAACCAGGAAAATATAATGAAAGAGACAAGGGGAATGGTACTTACTGTGGCCTTATGTTGCAGAGGTGATCGACCTTCTTCAGCTTCCGCTACTATGGCTGGGATTGAAGCTTCTTCGATCGATCAAAAGGAGAAGAGAAGATAAAAAAATTGGATGCTAAATGGCGATGGGGTTGGTGGATGCCCTTGCTTCCCCCCCTTGCATCCCTTTTATAGAGAGGGGAGGAAGGGTCTGGAAGTGGATTCCGTTGCAGATGAACGGGAGAGGATGCGGTGAAGGAAGATGAGGACGATTGAAGATCGGTGGTGGAGATGAAGGGGGCGATCGATGCTTCCAGAGGGAGAGAGAGAGAGATCGTGAACGAGAGCAGGAGAGACTGTTGTGAGTTTTCATAATTTTCAAAAACAGGGTTCTTAGAAAAAGTTTTCTTAAAAAAAGGTTTCAAAAACTTACTTTCTTTTTTTGAAATTTTCTTTATGTTTTCAAATTTTTTTGTTACTTTCTTCGTATTTTCTACATTTTTTTTTGGAATAAAATTCTAAAATCTAGGCAAAATGAGAGATTTAAAAACTATTTTTGTATTTTTGAGAAATATTTACAAAGAGAGGAATTTTCTGAGAAAAACTTTTGAAATTTTCTCAGATAATGGGGTTTTGATCCAAAATTTGAGGAAATATTCAAATTTTTAACCTCGAATCGAGAAATACAGAGCCATGAATCCAACTGGATGCCGGATGGACTGTCTGAGCCATTTAGAAATTATTTTTGGTATTTTTGTAATTTTTTTGTTTAAAATTGGATAACTGGGCTCAAAATTGGATTTTGGCACTAGATCCAGATCCAAAATCGAGTCAGATATAGAAATAAATTTGATTTCAGTAAAATTCAAAAAATAAACTGGAATTATATTAAAAATGACTCAATTTACTCAGAAAATGGGGCCCAGGGGCAAAAAAGAGAATATTTACAAAATTTTGAAAAATTTGGGGTGTTCACAGTAGTGTCCTTTGGTGATTTACTTGTTATATAAATCATTATACCATATAGTGTCCTATCATGATTTATACAATGACGTCTTACTAATAATGGGTTCTTATTAATATAGCATTTACTGACTTCTCTCATTTGGTAAATCGCTAGTATTAAATCGCTAATATGAATTTTGGACCAGAATTGGATCGGCTCAATCCAAATAAGTTTACTAAGTCTAAACATTATGTCGATTTATTTATTGTTTTTCCTTTCCGCCTTTTATAAATCAATCATTGTGCAAATCACGATAGGACATATTGTTCACATAGACAAAGCTCGTAAATGCGTTGTTTCACGCCGTGAGAAAAGATATGTATAATCTTTGATTATGATTATGGTGGTTATCTTTTGTTTATATATCGATATATTCATGACACATATGACTGTGACATATTTGTCATGAAGTATATTGAAGCTTACGCAAAATATAACGACCATAATCATCCTCAATCGTTGCCGCCATACCGAAGCAAGCACAGATATTTTGCTTGATAGACAATGGGTGATGTTGATGACCATCTATTTGACCTATTCCTACTGTCGGACCCTCCATCGTTCGTAAACCATACTTCGCCTAATCTTCGATATACTTCATGACAAATATGCTATAGTCGTGTGAGCTTCATCTTCTCCACGTGTTCGTGTCCCATACATTTTGTAGCTTCGTCAGCTATGTATCGAAGCTTTCTGCATAAGCAAACTGTATTTCATGCGCACCTGGATTGCATTAGAAGCACATCACTATTTGGATGTATCCTCAGCTGCACATAGAATCGCTTTGCAGCAGAAAATGAACTCGGCGATGAACGATATGGATGTTTTGGTGATCTTTTCTATAAAAATGGGAGTCTCTAAAAGATAGATATGCGTAGAAATCATATCAGAAAGTAGCGATTTACAATAAAAATCAGATCAGAGAGTAGCGATTTACAGTAGAGATCATATCAGAGAGTAGCGATTTACAGTAGAGATCAGATCAGAGAGTAGTGATTTACAGTAGAGATCATATCTGATCTCACGTCTATGTCACGTGACAACAATTTTCGTTTGCTACAAATAATAGTCTAACCTATTGACATGTTTGGTCAAATCGGGATAATTATTGAGTTTTTATTTCAACCCAAAGAGATTTACATAATTTGTATACACAGTCTCACAAAATTTGTATACAGTCTTACAAAATTTATATACATAGTGTACAAAATCTATTACAAATCTCTATACATCATATTACTTCTGCAGGGGTCACGTCGTTCGCTGTCGTCTAGGTATTCTTTTCGTTTAAGATTTTTTCTCTTCCGCAATTAAAAACTCTATCAATTTGTCACATAGTTCTTTATAGAATCCAGGTATATCATCCTGCAACAAAAAGGTAATGTGAAACCAATATATAAATTGAGTCCCCAATAATATAGGATAATAAAACATGTCTAAGTGTAGAGCATAGAGCGTTGAAATCAGGTTCTTGTTCATTATATATTGCTTCAATATACTTCATTACAAATATGCCACAATCGACGACATTATTTTGTAAAGGAGCATCGTGTGCGCAGTCAAACCTCCACTCGCCAATGTCGACACCCAAGACGTCTTTGACGAATCTCTCCTATGGTTAATGCAGAAGCAAGTAAATTCTTACCCACCGTACAAGATACACTACACTTATAGATAGAAAATTATCAAATGCATAATGTCACATTGTACACCAATGTGAAAGTTCAATGAGTTGTAGCACCATAGTTGTTTTTTATGTAAATCCATCATATATAAGACCCAATGCTTAGAAGATTTCTACAATGTAGGAATCAATATCTGGAAATCAATATTAAAATATCTTACAAATCGATATGGAAATTCCTATTGATAGCTTAGAAATCGATATTAAGAATCATCTTACAAATCGGTATTAAGAATCAAAACACTATCTTAAATCAATATAATATCTTACAAATTGATAGTATAAATCGTGTTAGGATTGTTATGCCTCATAAACCTTGGATAATAGGTTTCTTCACTTACCTTTTCATTTGACCAAAAGTTTCTACAGTGATCATCGTTACCTCAGCATTGTAGTCCATCTTGAAATCCAATGGCGTATGGCAGTCGGCGAATGAAACTCTGTTGAACGAAACAGTGATAATAGTAAGGTTGAAATACGAAGCAACAAGAGTAAATCAAAAAAGATAATAAACATATATAAGAACCGATATACCATGAAATAAGGGGTGACGACGCATCTAGTATTTGTTGTTGTGTTGCTTGGAATATACATAACGAAATCATATATAGTCTGTTTGCAACAAATATGCACGTGTTAACATACATACCCATGGCATACATAAATGTATAACTGATAATGGTTTCATATGTACAAAATTACTGATAGTGTTTCCTTCTGCAAATTCATCTTACAGCCGATTAATGTTCTCTTGGAGCTCTTTGCTGAGTTTTCGGGCACCTTTTTTGTGCATGTTCCACTGACAATAATATAATATTTAATAAATGATCTATCGCATTATATTGCAATTCCTTTCTACATTATACAAAACAAATCGAATATATGACATAAAAGAGACAAATTTTGAAGAAACTTGTTACGCGGTTTAGAAAATATATGCCTGATTCACTGTCGTTGGTCGTGTAGCTGTCGTCGTTTCCTTCCTTAACATCGATACCCCCTTTGCGATAAAGAGGTTATATGTCCGGCCCACAAAAATGTCATTTATAAAGGAAACATTGGTTTGTCTGTTCCTTACTCTTGAAGCAAAGCAAAGCAACAGCCTCCTAAACTTGTGCGACATGTCATTCACTTATAAAGGAAATGTCATTTCACATCCCACTCATTTTCAAAAATCGCGCCCAAAGTATATAATAAACAAATAAATTACATTGCACAAGAATTAAAAATGTCATTTAGAAAATCATGAAAAAATAAATCGTTATAGAAAATAAATTAAAAAACATCATTTCGATTTGTTTATTGTTTTGCTTTTATCCCTTTTATGAATCAGTAATTGGATAAATCGCTATAGGACATATCATTCACATAGACAAAGCTCGTAAAGGCAAATCACGATAGAACATTACAATGATTTGTTCAGTGGAAATTGTATGTTACACTTATTAAAAAAAGGATTTATACACTTATAGAATGTCACGTTACAAAAAGGTAAATTGATTTCTATTTATGAAGTTACCTCAATTTGTAGTTTACTAAGTCTAAACATCGTGTCGATTTGTTTATTATTTTTCTTTTCTACCTTTTATGAATCAGTCATTGTGGAAATCAATTTAGGGTATAGGGTTTAGGGTTTAGGGTATAGGGTTTAGTAGGATATAGGGTTTAGGAATTAGGGTTTAGGGTTTAGGGTTTAGGGTTTAGAGCTTAGGGTATAGGGTTTAGTAGGGTTTAGGGTATGCGGTTTTGTAGGGTTTAGGGTTTATTATTTAGGGTTTTAAGGTTTTAGGTTTAGGATTTTAGGGTTTAGGGATTAGGGTTTAGTAGGGTATAGGGTTTAGTGGGGTATAGGATTTAGGGTTTAGGTTTTAGGGTTTAGGGTTTACCGTTTAGGTCCCAAGTAAATCATTTTACCTTCATGAAATCCATTTAGGTCCCTAGTAGATCCAAAAGCCTTATTTACTTATTGGAATCCAATTGGAACTCCAAATGGGTCTAAATGTTAGTTTACATAATGGGGTCTTATTGAGTCTTCTAATAGATTCGATATCTTATTTCCTTTGTAGGATCCAATTCGGTCTCTAAATGGATCTAAAATACTTTTTACATTATAGGAGATCTATTTGGGTCTTAAAATGATCAAAATCTCTTATAGGTCCAGTCCAAACCATAATTTTTAGAGTACACAATGTGTCGATTTGTTTATTAATTTTTCTTTTTGCCTTTCATGAATCAGTCATTATGTAAATCACAATAGAACATATCGTTCACATAGACAAAGCGCGTAAAAGTGCCATCATTGCAAAAAAATTCCTCTTGTTTCCTTCTTTTCCTTCTCTTTTCCTTTCTAGCCTCTTTTCCTTTTTTTAAGGAGAATAAAAGATAGAAAAAAAGAGAGAGGAACTCTTTTGTAAAGGTCTCACTTGACCATAATTTTGAAAATATTTTGAAATTATTCGCCTCCACTTTTGAAATATTTGCGGAAAAAATGGAGAGACGGATTCGCTCTTCGGTATGAGGTTCGATCGTTCTTGGCACCTTTACCAAGGGTAATCGAACCAAGGATCGAACTTATGCCTTTTGCTTAGCCTAAATATTGTCTAAAAATTTATTCTAAGTCTAAAATGCACATTGAATCATGCTTGTGCAATGTAAATGCAAAGATGTATGCTTTGAAGAATATTTTTAGAAATTTTTGGGTTTTTATCCAAGTGATTTTGAAATAAATTTGAGAATATTGAAGAAATGATTTTTGAAAGTTCAAGATTTTGAATCTAACTTAAAACTTGAAATAGTTCTAGAAAGAGATATTTGAAATTCTAAGACTTGGAATAATCAGAGATTTGAAAATAGATCTTGAAATAAAGAGAAAAGGGGAATTTGGAGTTTGAGATAGAATTCGAAGTAAAAATGAAATTTTTCAAAGTCCTTTGAATTTGATTTTGAATCTAGAATTCGAAATTGAGATGGAATTTAAATGGAATTGAATTCTGGATTTAAAGTTTTAAATCAGAATGAAATTTGGAAATATAATTTGGATTTAAGAAATCCAAATAAAATTTGAAAATGGAATTGGTTTTGAAATCTAGAATTCATGATGGAATTAGATTTGAAATCTGGGATTCAAGATGGAATTGGATTTGAAATCTGAGATTCAAGATGGAATTGGATTTGAAATCTGGGATTCAAGATGGAATTGAATTTGAAAACCCAAATGGAATTCAAGATAGAATTTTGACTTAAAACCTAGAATTCAAGATGGAATTGGATTTGAAATTGGTTTTGAGAAATCCTGAATTCATCTGAAACCTGCCTTGAATTTAGAGAAAATCAAATTTTGAGATTCAGAATCAATCTCAAAACCTTGATTTTGGTTAAATGAATTGAATTGAGAATCAAGACTCAATCTTTATATAGAACTTTGGAGATTTTGAAAATAAAGAATGAACTTGATTTTAGACTTGAATTTTGAAATCAAGAGATGAATCTGAGAATTTCAAAGTTAAATTGAACTTTGAAATTTGATTTGGAAAATTGAATTGAATCTCGATCCTGGAAATGAATTTGGAATTTCAAAGTTGAATTGAACTCTGAAATTTGATTTGAGTTGGAAATTGAATTTTGAATTTAAAAATGAATTTGAATTTTCAAAGTTGAATTGAACTTTGAAATTGGGATATTAAAGTCTGAATTTTGAAAATAAGATAAAATTAGAAATAGAAAGATGAATTTGAATTTACAGATAAGAATTGAAGATTGATCTGAAAAATGAGAGAAATATTTGAAAATATATCTCAAAATCACTTGGATTTTGAAGATAACTTGAAAGAATGATGCAATTCTATCTTAAATGATGAATGAATTAAAAGAATTTAAAAATTGGATATTGAAAATCATATTACATTCTTTAAGTGAATTGAAATAAGATTGAAGATATAATACATTCTTGACTATGGTCATAAAATGTACTATATAATAATCTATATTTAAATTCAGATGAAGAATAAAACACATTTTTGTGCCTTTATAGAGTTTGAAATGAAAATAACTCTCAATATATCCTGACTATGGCCATTGATATATATTTTAAGTTAATTTCAAGTTAAACTCTGATAAAGAAAGAAAATATTTAGAAAAATATGATGATTTTTTAAAAGATATCCAGTGTGGATCCAATGTTATTCCATAAAAGATGAAAATCCTAAGTTTTGTTCACATTTTGACTATGGCCATAAATGCAAATCGTCAACTTAGAATTTAATCACCTTTTATTAGAATGGTGCATGTGCCATTCGTGTTCCCATTCGTGATTTTTTTGGAGAATAAAAGAAGAATGATATGAAAATGAGTAATTCTAGAAAATATGCATGCCCATACATTCTAATCTAAGCTACAAATGTAAAATTCTCATTATTATCTAGCTATTGCAACTTGAATTGGATTTACAATTATGAAAGCTTCTAATTTAAGGAGGAATTTAACACTTTAGTCTCTCCAGCAAAACAAAATTAGTGAAGCAAGGATGCAATCTAAGGAAGATAGTGGAAAATATCACATCAAAATCTATATGCATTTGACTAATAAAGAAATATATGCATATGTGCCTAAATTTAACTAGACATGAATGCCTAGACTAGAAAATATATCAATGTCTAGAAGGACTGAAGACTTGTGCAAAATGGAGCACCCATGCATGACTAAACTGAAAATATACACACGTTGAAGTGTCAATGCTGATATGCAATTATAGAATGTGAGTGCAACAAGATGGCTAAGTGTAAGTGTTGAGCATAGGTGAATGGTGAAGCAAGGGAATGAGTTTGCAGTGAATAGTTGCTTGTAACTGGAAAGTGGTTATACCTATGAACAACAAAGTTAAGAGGGTTGAAGAGCATTGTTGCTGTGTAGTAGCATCAATGTATATACAGCAGGGTGCAGGTGAAATGCAAGAGGGTGTGTTGGAGTGATAAGTGTTGTAGATGTGAGTGTTGGTACACCGTTGTTGTGAAAGCAACAGGTGCAATGGATAGAGTGAAAGTAACAGCAAATGCATGGAAGGTGAAACACAACAGCAGGTAAGGAAGGAGTGCAGGAAATGGGCGCAATGTGGATGCTACCACAAAGTATATGCAATAGGGCTGAAGGGATGGTAATGGTGTCGGTTGTTTGTTGGTGACAGGGCGCTACCCTGCTATAGCAGGTAATGATGACATGGGTAGGTGAATGGTGATGCTGAAATGTATATACAACAGGTTGCTGGAGGATATACAAGGCAGCAGAGGCTATGGCAGGTGAAGCAGTGGAGTGGGTGGTGTTGTAACGGTGCAACAGGTAAGTAGTGGGGAAATGATACTATGTGTTGTTGGGGGTTAGTGTAATGTATGTATAAGTGGGGAAGCAATGTGTTGTATAATAGATGATGATTTTCAGTAATTCAATTTCCATGACTGGAATCCTGCCAATTGCTTCCAGCAGCACTTGTAAATGGGTTTCAATAGCACCAGCGAATTGATTTTGGCAGTACCAACAGGTTGGTTCCAAACTGCGTATCCAGGTATTTCCTCCATGACAGAACATACATGTATATTTCGGAATGTGTCTACATCTTGACATACAGGAGGACTGATGTAAATGTGAGCATACGTTGAGATGAAATACCAATAAGCATATGTACACACTGAAATAAAAGAATTTGAATTTACAAGAAGAATTTAATGTTTTTGCAATTAATCTGAAGGAAATTTGATGGAATTCCTCCAATCCAGATCACAATTCATACAGCATCACATATCAAATTCAGTGTGGCAATATAGATACAAAAAGGGGATAATTTTCTATACTTCATACCTTTGGGAAGTAAAAAAAAATGAAGGGAAATCATGCCTCACTTATGGATATCATGTCTTTCATCAAAAGGTTAAAAACCGAAGTTTATATTAGCTTTAAGAACAAGGATTAGCAACGGATTACTGAAATAAGACTTTAAGCAAAATTAGGCCAAGCTTCATTTTTTTGTTTTTGCAAAACATTCGGTTACTATCCACGGAACAAAGTCAGATACTTAGAGAAAAGAATATATATATATATATATACATATATATATATATATATATCACAACTTCCAATACATTGAATATTATCAATATATGAAGAAAATACTTAATATATGCAAAGGGTCAGCAAATCTTGTTGGAAGTAGTTGAGGCTTTCACTTGATACAGTGAACACAATTCTATGACATAAAGGAATCACAGGGGAAAAAAATCTACACAAATACAGGAATCTCGGGAAATCCTGTGGCCATATAAAAATAAAATTTCCAGAGATGCTAATAGCACAGAGTACACAGAACAATATGATTAGTATGACAAATCTGAAGAAACAGAAGGTGGAAAATGGAACTTAAAACAGAGAAAAACACTGACTATGTTAAAAAATGGACTTGATACAGGCAGTCTGGATCGTTGTAAGCACAGGGTGACTGCGATCTAGTTTTCATATGCAGGTGAGCATAGTTCCATCTAATTCCTGATAGAACTAAAAGTTTGCTAGCTTATGCAGAATGGGTTTATTGGCTTAAGGGTCTTGAGATTCTTCTTGAAGTACTCTCTTTGTGATCGCATATAGGGGATAACACAGCAGATGCCAGCTGAATATCTTTATTTCATCACTTGGATCATGGTAGAGCCCTGGATTTGCCCACCATACCTTTGAAGTAACCTCTCAATTGAGATTCTTTGTGAACAAAACCCTGTTCACAGGCTCGCACACAAGGGACATTGACAGACACGTTTCAGGGATTTCTTAAATGCTAAATGGAAGGCAGATAAGCGCAAATGAGATGGAAAATCAGTAGATGCAACAGGTAAAACAAATTGAAATTGTCATAAATTAGAAATCTCCAGAATAGTGACTTAATGCAGACGACTTTCTGCAATGAAGCATGTAAACGAAAATTAATAGCAGATAACTGAAATTCAGATTTCATCAGAGTATAAATAGATGCATATAAGCAGAGAAAGAAAATTAATAGCAAATCAAAGTACCACTGGGAAAAATAATGAAACTGGAGAATATGACATGATAATGGTATGGCGATGGTGTGGAACACGATCCTAATATGATAAAAAGAAAAGCAACATATCACCAAATATGATAAATGAACAACACTTGAACAATAAAAATGGAATGACAGGGGTGAAATACTATGAAACAAAATATATGTCTTAAGATATCGGGGATGCATCAATGTCTTCTTTGATCATAACAGTTGAACAAGACTATGATATAAGAAAACTAGTATAACAGGGGAACGAATGGTATTAGAGGTCTTCAACACACTAAGGCTAACAGTATGCCCACTCAACGATAGTTCTAAATTCTTATTCCTCCCACGCCAGACCTCTTCAAGACCTCAACTCTCTTACCATTCTCTTCAAAACTCAAAAGAATAGGAGAAAATAAGCAGAACAACTCCATGAACCACCATCTTCGTTTTGGTTTCTTCTCTAATACACACATTGACCTCCCTCCCCCCCCCCCTTCTTTTTTTTTTCTTCTGCCTCTGACGGGGCATCACTTATCGACTGTTGAACCTTGCTCTTTTGCTCAAGAACACCCATAAGTTCCACAAGTCCAATTGGGGAATTAGGATCAGCATCCATATCCCTGGTCATTTGAATCTTCGTTCTTGACTGAAGTTGAAGGTATTCGATTGAAAGTATCTATACCCATGACCACATTATCTGAACTAGGAAAGCTTGTAAGTATAATTTTCTGAAGACATAAAACTCAAAAGCATTTGAGATGCATAGGGGATAGATGCAGAGGTGGTCTAACGTGAAGGGCTTCATAGTGAGCCAACGCTTCACCGTGAGATCAACCTCAAGTCTGATTCACGGTGAATCCGACTTTCAATATATCTCTACAGAAGCAGAAGATTCCGAAGACGCTGAAATCGGGAACCACTGAGTGAATGCAAATTGTGGTAATAAAAGGGGGAAATGCCATGGCCCATCCAACACCAAGAAATAAGATATAGCTACCATGCAAAACATATCGAACAAGATGAACGAAACACAATTAAATGTCATCAAAACTGGAGGTTAGATACAAACAAGGGATCAAACATAAATCATGAAAATCAAAATAAGAAGAAGAAATAGGATACGAATACAGGGAATTTTATGATTCTAATGCCAATGGTTTGTTACGTCAAAGTGAACTGGTGATATCATTGCAGGATATCACTGATTACTAATGCACGTTGTTGTCATAGAAGCAAACCAACTCGGCAAATGGTTTCCGCAATATGCACAATTCCTAATGGCAATGGTTTTTGCAATATGCAACAAGAGGCTAATTACCCCAAAACGACTATATGATGCAGTAGGCATCCAAAATCGATGAATGATCGAAACATGAATATTAAAAGGAAACTGAAAACCAAACCTGAAAAAGAAAACAAAAATGAGAAAAGAAATTAAAACAAGACATGAATTAGAACCATAACCTATAGTGTGATAATGAGGGAATTGATATACGTGAAACCACTGAAATTCGATAATCAACAGAACGGAAAGCAAAAACAAGATAAAAGAAATAAATAAACAAATAAATAAATAAATAAAACAAAAAAAATATCAGAATGATTAGTTCCTTTTGTTATTGCAACAGGTGGATCAATCCTGCTATATACAGGTCGATCCCACCCTCTATGCTTCTTGGTGAAATGAAATGAGGGGAACTGAACTAAAATGATAAAATGAAACTTCTACAGAAGATTAAAACAAAAGGAAGGAAACTCAGAAAGGAAAATTTCAAGAAAGAATGACGTAAAACCGAAAAGGGGACAAACAATGTAAAAGAGAAGGGAAGAAGATGGGCTACCTACCTCTAACTGCAGTGGAATTGATCTTCTTCTAGCGACTATAGAGGAGGCGCCTTTGAAGAGGGGTCGATCTTCAGTTCTTAATCGCAGGAACTCTGAAGGAGGGTAGAATGCCTTCTTCAGTAGCTCAGAAGAGAGCAGAGAGAAAGGGGAGAAGAATCGAGAAGAAGAAGAGTGGTGGAGGGGTGAAACGCGTTGCGGATGAAGGGCCTGCAACTCTCTTTTTATTATGGGAAACCGTTTGAAAGTTTTCAAAATCAATCCTTCCTACTTTCGAAAATTTTCAAAATAATGGTTGTTTTCAAAAAGGTTTCTCAAAAGAGTGGTTTTCACAAAAACTCGATTTTTAAAAGGGGCTTTAAAATACCGTTTTTTATATTTTCTTTTTCGATTTCCTTATTTTTTTGCTCTTTTCTTTATATTTTCTATATTTTTTTGTGTTTTTGAAATAAAAACTTCAAAACTATGAGAAAATGAAGGATTTTAAACTATTTTTTCAAAATTTAAAAAATATTTACAAAAGATGGGTTTTTTGAGAATTCGGGTTATCCTTTAGAAATTTCTTCAGAAAATGGGTTTGGATCCGGGTTTTGAGGAAATATTCAAGTTTTGGGTCTCAAATCGAGAAATACAGAGCAGTGGATCCAAATGGATATCGGATGGACTGTCTGAGCCATTCAGAAATTATTTTTGGTATTTTTGTAATTTTAATTTAAAAATTGGGTAACAAGGCTCAGATTTTTATTTTGATACTGGATCCGGATCCAAAATTGAGTCAGATATATAAAATGTATTTGATTTCAGTAAAATCCGAGAAATAACTGGAATTTAATTTGAAATTGACTCAATTACTCAGAAAATGGGGGCTAGGGGCAAAAGGGGAATTTTTGCAAAATTTTGAAAAAATTGGGTTGTTCACAGATGTCCCTCTTTGCTACTAAGCTGATTGAAAGTCGAGCTTAGTGGCAAAGAAAACACTCCAAATTTTAAAAATGCCTCAGTCAGCAGATCTAAACTAGGTGTGGAAGAATTTATTTTGAAAAACATGGTTTCTCAAGCTTGACACCTTATCCTGAACGGCTTTGGGAAGATGAAATCCTCGAATATGATATGACTGGATAACAGAAATGAGAAAATCGTGATGGGACTTTGGATGGAGATCCCGAAATGGTGGGAAATAAGAATTTTGATCAAGTCTTATGGATGAGACAAGATCAGCTTTTTGGAATGATTCAGGTTTAGCCCTTAACCTGGATGGGACGAAGATATATCAAGATGAATTTTAGGTTCTACCCTTACCTGAATGAGAAAGGAATACATGAGGACTCTGATAGGATATTTTTGAGAAAAATGTCTCACGAGATGAAGCTCAAGCATGATCTTCTCCTGGATGGGTATATAAAGCATGGATTTCTTGATGGAGAAAACCATGATGGGACTGGAAGAACTACCTCATTGAAATGAGGAACCTCGTCGTAACGAGGCTCAGGTTTAACCCTTAACCTGAAAGAGAGAATACCTCATGGGAAAACGAGGTTCAGGCTTAACCCTTAACCTGAAGGGGACGATACCTCATGGAAAAATGAGGTTCAAGCTTAACCCTTAACCTGAAGGGGATGCTACCTTGTAAAAAAAATGAGGTTCAGGCTTAACTCTTAACCTGAAAGGGACGACAACTCAAGGAGTGAGGTTCAGGCTTAACCCTCAACCTGAAAGAGACGACCATACAAAATCCTCGAACGAAGAAACCATGATGGGACCTTCGAAGTTTGGACAAACAAATCCGAGAGGGGTTTGCGAAAGGAAGAAAGGGGGTTCCCTAAAGCTTGGAAAAAGGATGATCTTGGGTGCCTCATTGCTGAGACTAAATCAGCTTTTAAAATAGATGACCTTTCCCAGAAAGTTCAGGTTTGACCCTTAACCTAAGTGGGTGAACCCTTTTTGAAAATATAAACAACGCTAGGTTGCATTAAAATAGATATTGAATATTTATTTCATTCTTGGATAACTAGAAAATTTTGCCAATAAGATGAAACTGTAGTTGATTCAAATGTTTGAAAGATGTGCACGTATGTGCAAAAGATATTCCCTCTCTTATCTAGAGTATTTCCTTCAAAATAAGGTTAACTCCCTGGATTCTAGAGTCAGATTCAAATTTTTATGTTGTTGAGTTTCTTCAAGAAAGCTATCTGTTTTCTTGGTATAAAGAGAAAAGAAATATTCTCAATTTCATAAAAGCAATTAGTGAAAAGATATTAATAAAAGAATTTTGCATAATAAAAGATGATTTCTGGCACTTTTGGCAGTTTGATATCTGGGGGTTTTCCCATGATCTTTTTGCACTCTTTTTGAAACATTGAGCTTTCTTGGGTTTTGGGAAGAAGTTTATTACATCATCCTTCATTTTGGAGATGTCCTGACTTTTCTTTTTTTCGGGAAGGGTACGTCACAAACTTCTTCAACTTGGAGATGTTCTCATCTTTTTTTGTCTCAAGAATTATACTGATGATATTGGCTCATTTGTCAAAAATCTCTTGATGATAGCAGAAATCAAATATCTTTTAGGGTTTGTCAGGAGGTTCGTCGCATCCGCCTTCAACTTGGTGGTGATCTGAACTTTCTCTGAAAGGATCCACCACAAACTCCTTCATCTTGGAGATAATCCTAATCTTCTTTGGCCCCGGGGGTCTAACTCATCCATCATTCTTCAACTTGACAATGATTGAGAAGTCCCTTTTGCAGATATTTAATTGCAGCTTAAATGAATGAGGAGATGTGGACTGAGTAGATTCTTTTTATCGCTCAGGATATTTCCACTGCCTGATTGCCAGAAAATTATCTTTAAACATGCGTCGTAGCTATGATCAATATCAATTCGCTTTTGGCTTTTCAACATCGTTGAATATTTCTTTCGCTAATCATACCAAAGATATTTCTCTTATCCTTTTGGTTGATCAATAGGGAAAAGATTTGAATTTTATACTTTTTCGCAAAAAGCTTCACCTTTTTGGAAAGAATACTAAAGGTAATCTGAGGTGATTCTTTTGTGCAGTAAAATATTGGAATCAACAAATATTTTTAGCAAATTGGCAAAGTTTTTGAGAATCCTTTGTGAAATAATCACTCAATATAGATTTTGATAGGACCTCAAGCTGAAATTTTGGAAGAAAATAACATGGAAACATTGGTTTTATTAAGAACAACATTGGTTCAACCGGATTCAACCTAAGAACCGCAAAGAATATTGGATCAGCAGAGATTCAACCCACAGATCAAATTTTTTTGGAAGAATGGAGTTGGTTCAATAAGGGGTTCAACCTAAAAACCAGGGATCAGTAGGAGTTCAACCTACAGATCGAAACTTTGAAAATGAGATCGGTTCGAAAAGGGGTTCAACCTAAAAATCGGGGATCAATAGGAGTTTAACCTACGGATCGAATCTTTGAAAAACATTGGTCCAAAAGGAGTTCAACCTAAGGATCAAATTTTAAAAAACATCAGTCCAACAAGAGTTCATTAGTAGGAGTTCAACCTAAAGATCAAATTTTAGGAAAACACTAGTTCAATAGGGGTTCAACCTGAGGACTATGGATCAGTAGGAGTTCAACCTAAAGATCGACTTTTGAAGAAAAACATTGGTCCAAAAGGAGTTCAACCTAAGGATCAAATTTTTGAAAAACACCAATCCAACAAGAGTTTAACCTAAGGACTGTAGATCAGTAGGAGTTCAACATAAAGATCAAATCTTGGAAAACATTTGTCCAAAAGGAGTTAAACCTAAGGACTGGAGATCAGTAGGAGTTCAACCTACAGATCGAATCTTGAAAAACATTGGTCCAAAAGGAGTTCAACCTAAGGACTGGAGATCAGTAGGAGTTCAACCTATAGATCAAATCTTTGGAGACATTGGTCTAAAAGGAGTTCAACTTAAGGACTGGAGATCAGTAGGAGTTCAACCTACAGATCGAATCTTTGGAGACATTGGTCCAAAAGGAGTTCAACCTAAGGACTGAAGATCAGTAGAAGTTCAACCTACAGATCGAATCTTTGGAGACATTGGTCCAAAAGTAGTTCAACCTAAGGACTGGAGATCAGTAGGAGTTCAACCTACAGATCGAATCTTGGGATATACTAGTCCAAAAGGAGTTCAACCTAAGGACTGGAGATCAGTAGGAGTTTAACCTAAAGATCGACTTTTGAAGAACATTGGTCCAAAAGGAGTTCAACCTATGGACTGCGGATCAGTAGGAGTTCAACCTAAAGATCGACTCTTTGAAGAACATTGGTCCAAAAGAAGTTCAACCTAAGGACTGTGAATCAGTAGCAGTTCAACCTAAAGATCAACTTTTTGAAGAACATTGGTACAAAAGGAGTTTAACTTAAGGACTGCGGATCAGTAGGAGTTTAACCTAAAGATCAACTTTTTGAAGAACATTGGTCCAAAAAAAGTTCAACCTGAGGACTACGGATAAGTAGAAGTTCAACCTACAGATCAACTTTTTGAAGAACATTGGTCCAAAAGGAGTTCAACCTAAGGACTGTGAATCAGTAGGAGTTCAACCTAAAGATCAACTTTTGAAGAACATTGGTCCAAAAGGAGTTCAACCTAAGGATTGAGGATCAGTAGGAGTTCAACCTAAAGATCGTAGATCAGTAGGAGTTCAACTTAAAGATCGACTTTGAATGGTCCGAAAGGGGTTTAACCTAAGGACTGAAAAGTAGGAGTTCAACCGAAAGATCGCGGATCAGTAGGAGTTCAACCTAAAGATCGACTTTGAATGGTCCGAAAGGGGTTCATTCTAAGGACTGCGGATCAGTAAAAATTCAACCTAAAGATCGTTGATCAGTAGGAATTCAACCTAAAGATCGACTTTGAATGGTCTGAAAGGGGTTCAACCTAAAGACTGCGGATCAGTAGGAATTCAACCTACAGATCACATTTTTGAAAATGACATTGGTTCGAAACGGGTTCAACTTAAGAACCTTGGATTAGTAGGAATTCAACCTACAGAACCACTGGGTTGAGCAGGAATTCTGGTTCATGAAGGGATTCAACCTGTGAGCCACATTGGTTTGACAAGGGTTCAACCTACTAATCACATTGGCTCAGCAGGGGTTCAACCTACAAACTATTGATTCCATGGGAGTTCAACCTAAGGATCACAATTTAAGAATGAAGGGTTCAACTTATGGGTTAAATGAACCATCATAGTTAGCTATATGTGGCCTAATTTTCAGGATTAATCCCTTATCCTGAACGGGGATGAATAGAATTAAGGAGAACTGAAGGGACAAAAATTGATGAAAGATTGATAGAAATAGAGAAAATTGAGGAAAGATTGATGAAAGTTCTGAATTTCGATAGGCCATTATATTTAACTGTATGTGGCCTAGTTTTCAGGATTAACCCCTTATCCTGAATGGGGAAGAAGGAAAGAAATACCTCATTAGAAGGCGGCATCAGTTTATCCCTTAACTTGAAAGGGAAGAAGAAGAAAATACCTTGAAGGTTGAGGTTTAGGTTTATCCCTTAACCTGAGAGGGAAATTCAGGTTTATCCCTTAACCTGAGCGGGAAACAACAAAATTGAGGAGAATTGATGAAATTGATGAAAGATTGATAACAATTGATGAGATTTGAGAGAATTATGGAAAATGATTCAGGTTTGTCCCTTAACCTGAAAGGGAATACCTCGAAGAACAAGGTTCAGGTTTATCCCTTAACCTAAAAGGGGGAATGATAAAGTTTGACAAAAATTTAATAAGATTGATGAGAAATCAATAAAATTGATAAAAATGATAAAAATGAAAAAAGAAAAAATAATATTAAACAACGATTGAGGGAAAAGAATTTGCTTGATCCTGCCTGCATGCAGGGTTTTGAAAAAAATAAATTTTCATAAAATAAACAAAAGAAATACCCCATTATAGCAAGGAAGAAAGAAACATTGAATCATCAAAGATATGGAGAAAATTGGCATTTCATTGATAAGCAAAAACTGATAAAAAAGACTGAAATATTTACAAGTTTTTGACCAAAGGTCACAAAAGACTGGGACTGACTTGCTCCTCTAAGATGACTGACATAAAGGAAGAAAGCAGAAAAACTTTGGACATCATCATTCTCTCGAGTAGTTCGGGAAAGGCTCGGTCAGGACGGTCGGTTGCTCTTCTTCACCTTCTATCAAAATCTTTTTATCAATGCAGTCCTGGATGATGTTCTTGAGAACGAAACAGTGCTTTGTGTCATGCCCCACTGCTTTGTGAAACTTGCAAAACTATTCTTTGAAACTGCCCAATATTGTTGGAGGATAGGCAACTTTTGGCAGACGGATCATATTTTTCGTGAGCAAATATTCCAGAACATTCTCGAGTGTCTGATCCAGAGGGGTGAACTCACGATCGGGATTCCCGTCCTTGTGCTTCGGCTTCTCCTGATTTTTCTCCTTTTGCTGAGGATTAGATTTGGAAGGCTTATCATTGTTGAAAAACTTCCCTTTTGACTTCTGAATTGGGGCCATGATCATTCTGATTACCCTTGTTGCTGAATGAATTGGCAGAAAGAGTGAAATAAGTTTTCTTTTTCGCATCTTGACTGCCTCTTGCCAAAGTGATGCCGTCATAGGTTTCATTTTCTAATCCCATTTCGAGTCATTCAACTCGCACTATTAATTTGATGAAGGATTTATATGGAGAAGTGGAAATCAGACCCTTCAGAGGTTGAGAGAAATTGTTCAGGATTATTGATAATGCGTGCCCCTCTGATATAGGGTCCTTAATCCTGTTGCAGGTGGATCTCTATCTATGAATGAAATCCCTCACCTTTTTATTGTCATTCTGTCTCAGATTGAAAAGATGATTGAGGGTGGGCGAAGCCTCGGTATTGAAGAGAAACCTTTCGATAAACAGATTGATAACTTTGTCAAAGTCTCGCAGTTCAATAGGATTAACATGCTTTGTATACCATCTCGCTATTATTCCTTCCAGACTGCGGGGAAAGCAGATGAACAAGGCCCTGTTGTCTTTCCTGAAACGGCTGCATTCTGTATAGAATGTAGCTAGATGAGCCTTGGGGTTGTCGGTCCCATCAAACTTGATAAATTTGTGAAAAAGATCCTTTTGATTATCATCCCCTTCTAAGCCATCATAAAAGTCCTCATCGGTGTAAGTTTTCTTTCCTTTTTCCTGAGCTTGTATATCTTTGACTGCGCAGGTTACTTCTCTTAGTTGTTCATGCATCAGATCTTCTACTTGGATCTGAGACTTGGTTTTGCCTGTTGACTCATACCCCTCACTGATTTTTCTGGGCTGATATAAGGGATTTTGGAAAAAGGCGGGTTGCTCTTCCTCTGATTCTTCTTCTGCTGACTCTGAAGGACTATCATATTGAACTTGCTTCTTGCTGACTTTGACGAATTTTCCCTTGATCTTGTTTTTGGAAGATTTTTCTTTCGGGTTTTCTTCAGCTTGCTCAGACATCATCTTGGCCATCACCCTCTAAAACAACTTGTATGTGGCCGGATCAACATTGCTTTCTGTTTCCTGGCCCCGCTCCTTGGATGACCTGGGGGAATTTGTTTCCTCTGCTTCACTGTCACTTTGTTATGGAACTGTTTCCTTTCCAGTCCTTGTCTGAATCATGATGGAATGCTAATGCTTTCTGCAGAATAAAAGGAATGGTTCAGACTGAAGAAAGCGAGATGATGAAGGAGACATTTAAGAATTTGAAAAGAAATCTCTCGATAAAAGTTATTTTATATGAGAAGATAGAATTTGACAAGTATATGAAGAAAAAATTTTGAAAAGATATGACAAGACTTGAATATTTGGAAAAATCGCAGGCAGGATAAAAAATAACTGAAGGAATCAGAAGTAGAAAAAAAATATACACCTCGACCTTTGAGAAATAAAAGAAGACTTCAAAACAGACATCTAGGGTTTTCAAAAAAAATGATTCTGAAGAAATATGGGAAGAGAAATATATACCTAGATTTTGAGAAAAGTTTTAAAAGAATGTCCAGGGTTTAAGAAAATTATGAAAGAATAAAGAATGAGAAATACATAATTCTGGATTTTGAGAGATATAGAGAAAATTTTAAAAGAATATCCAGGGTTTTTTAGAAAGAATAAAGAATGAGGAATAGACAATCTTGGATTTTTGAGAGATATAAGGGAAATTTTGAAATAAATATCCAGGGTTTTGAAAAAGGTAAAGTAAACACGAATTTATAAGATAATATCCACAAAAGAATCAAAACTATACAAACAATGGTGCACAGAACAACACTCCCTAGAAGCTGACTCTAAATGCAATATTTGAAAAGGCTGGTAGGACCTTAATCCTAACTCTAAGGTTCAGATCATCTGATTCCAATCAAGGTATGCCGATATACTTAAGCCAAAGCTTGAAGTACGTGGCGTAGAAATATTTCTCTGGTTCTAAGGTAATGGCTCCCTGACATCCTTGAGCACCTACCGATATGCTTCGAACTATGACCCTTAAGTACGTGGTAGGGGGGTGTTAACCCAAATAAGTGGTCCAGTTGTGAGACTCTTTCCCGAACTATGGTTTAGTGAGACAGCCCAGCAACGTGAAGACCGGGACAATATAGGTAGGGATGTTTTTGAAAACATGTTCAACATGCAATAAATCAGATGGCTCTAATGCAAGTCCTAAAGAGATAGATTTTAATAATAAAGAAGCATACACTTGCATACATTGTTTGCATTCAATCCCTAGATTTGAGGAGAGTTGTATTTCAGACCTAAGTCTAAGTGAGCATGAATAGATCTCAATATGGTCCTACCAAACCATACTTAAATCCTATATTCATTATGTCAGCTAGGACAAAGTCTAGGCTCCTAAGGTTTGCATGGAAATGAAGATGACATTTGTAGAATAAAGACATAGATAATATCAAAGCAAAGCAAAGGCAAAAATCTGACCGGATGAAGACAGGTCCCATCACGGTCTCCACTTCTATGATCATTGCAAAAAATTTCCTCTTGTTTCTTTCTTTTCCTTCTCTTTTCCTTTCTAGCTTCTTTTCCCTTTTTGAAGGGGAATCAAAGATAGAAAAGAAGAGAGGAGAAAAGAAAGAAGAGAGAGGAACTCTTTTGCAAAGGTATCACTTGACCTTCATTTTGAAAATATTTTGAAATGATTCACCTCCATTTTTGAAATATTTGCGAGAAAAATGGAGAGACGGGATTCGCTCGTCGGTACGAGGTTCGATCGTTCCTGGCGCCTTTACCAATGGTAATCGAACAAAGGATCGGACTTATGCCCTTTGATTTGCCTAAATATTGTCTAAGAATTTATTCTAAGTCTAAAATGCACATTGAATCATGCTTGTGCAATGTAAATGCAAAGATGTATGCTTTGAAGAATATTTTTAGAAATTTTGGGGTTTTTATCCAAGTGATTTTGAAATAAATTTGAGAATATTGAAGAAATGGTTTTTGAAAGTTGAAGATTTTGAATCTAACTTAGAACTTGAAATAGATCTAGAAATAGAGATTTGAAATTCTAAGACTTGGAATAATCAGAGATTTGAAAATAGATCTTGAAATAAAGAGAAAAGGGGAATTTGGTTTGAGATAGAATTCGAAGTAAAAATGAAATTTTTCAAAGTCAAAATGAGCTTTGAAATTGATTTTGAATCTAGAATTCAAAATTGAGATGGAATTTGAAATGAAATTGAATTCCAGATTTAAAGTTTTAAATCAGAATGAAATTTGAAAATAGAATTTGGATTTAAGAAATCCAAATGGAATTTGAAAATGAAATTGGTTTTGAAATCTAGAATTCATGATGGAATTATATTTGAAATCTAGGATTCAAGATGGAATTGGATTTGAAATCTGGAATTCAAGATGGAATTGGATTTGAAAATCCAAATGGAATTCAAGATGAAATTTTGACTTGAAACCTGGAATTCAAGATGGAATTGAATTTGAAATTGGTTTTGAGAAATCCTGAATCGATCTGAAACCTACCTTGAATTTAGAGAAAATTAAATTTTGAGATTCAGAATCAATCTCAAAACCTTGATTTTGGTTAAATGAATTGAATTGAGAATCACGACTCAATCTTTAGATAGAACTTTGGAGATTTTGAAAATAAAGAATGAACTTGATTTTAGACTTGAATTTTGAAATTAAGAGATGAATCTAACAATTTCAAAGTTAAATTGAACTTTGATATTTGATTTGGAATATTAAATTAAATCTCAATCCTAGAAATGAATTTGGAATTTCAAAGTTGAATTGAACTCTGAAATTTGATTTGAGTTGGAAATTGAAATTTGAATTTAAAAATGAATTTGAATTTTCAAAGTTGAATTGAACTTTGAAATTGGGATATTGAAGTCTGAATTTTGAAAATAAGATAAAATTAGAAATAGAAAGATTAATTTGAATTTACAGATAAGAATTGAAGATTGATTTGAGAAATGAGAGAAATATTTGAAAATATATCTCAAAATCACTTGAATTTTGAAGATAACTTCAAAGAATGATGCAATTCTATCTTAAATGATGAATGAATTAAAAGAATTTGAAAAATGGATATTGAAAAGCATATTTCATTCTTTAAGTGAATTGAAATAAGATTGAAAATATAATATATTCTTGACTATGGTCATAAAATATATTATATAATAATCTATATTTAAATTCAGATAAAGAATAAAATACATTTTTGTGCCTTTATAAAGTTTGAAATGAAATTAACTCTCAATATGTCCTGACTATGGCCATTGATATATATTTTAAGTTAATTTCAAGTTAAACTCTGATAAAGGAAGAAAATATTTAGAAAAATATGTTGATTTTTGAAAAGAGATCCAGTGTGGATCCAATGTTATTTCATAAAAGATGAAAATCCTAAGTTTTGTTTACATTTTGACTATGGCCATAAGTGCAAATCATCAACTTAGAATTTAATCATCTTTTATTAGAATGGTGCACGTGCTATTAGTGTTCCCATTCATGATTTTTTTGGAGAATAAAAGAAGAATGACATGAAAATGAGTAACTCTAGAAAATATGCATGCCTATACATTCTAATCTAAGCTAGAAATGTAAAATTCTCATTATTATCTAGCTATTACAACTTGAATTGGCTTTACAATTATGAAAGCTTCTAATTTAAGAAGGAGGAATTTAACACTTTTGTCTCTCCAACAAAACAGAATTAGTAAAGCAAGGATGTAATCTAAGGAAGATAGTGGAAAATATCACATCAAAATCTATATGCATTTGACTAATGAAGAAATATATGCATATGTGCCTAAATTTAACTAGACATGAATGCCTAGACTAGAAAATATATCAATGTCTTGAAGGATTGAAGACTTGTGCAAAATGGAGCACCCATGCATGACTAAACTGAAAATATACACATGTTGAAGTGTCAATGTTGATATGCAATTATAGAATGTGAGTGCAACAAGATGGCTAAGTGTAAGTGTTGAGCATAGGTGAATGGTGAAGCAAGGGAATGAGTTTGCAGCAAATAGTTGCTTGTAACAGGAGAGTGGTTATACCTATGAACAACAAAGTGAAGAGGGTTGAATAGCATTGCTGCCATGTGGTAGCATCAATGTATATACAGCAGGGTGCAGGTGAAATGCAAGAGGGTGTGTTGGAGTGATAAGTGTTGTAGATGTGAGTACTGGTACAATGTTGGTGTGAAAGCAACAAGTGCAGTGGATAGAGTGAAAGTAACAGCAAATGCGTGGAAGGTGAAACACAACAGCAGGTAAGGAAGGAGTGCAGGAAATGGGCACAATGTGGATGCTACCACAGAGTATATGCAGTAGGGCTGAAGGGATGGTAATGTTGTCGGTTGTTTGTTGGTGACAGAGCACTACCCTACTATAGCAGGTAATGATGACATGGGTAGGTGAATGATGATGCTGAAATGTATATACAGCAGGTGGTTGGAGAATATACAGGGCAGCAGGGGCTATGGCAGGTGAAGCAGTGGAGTGGGTGGTGTTGTAATGGTGCAACAGGTAAGTAGTGGGGAAATGATACTATGTGTTGCTGAGGGTTAGTGTAATGTATGTATAAGTGGGGAAGCAATCTGTTGTATAACAGATGATGATGAGTTGCAATAATTCAATTTCCGTGACTAGAATCCTGCCAATTGCTTCCAACAGCACTTGTAAATGGGTTTCAATAGCACCAACGAATTGATTTTGGCAGTACCAACAGGTTGGTTCCAAACTACGTATCCAGGTATTTCCTCCATGACAGAACATACATGTATATTTCGGAATGTGTATACAGCTTGACATACAGGAGGACTGATGTAAATGTGAGCATACGTTGAGATGAAATACCAATAAGCATATGTGCACACTGAAATAAAAGAATTTCAATTTACAACAAGAATTTAATGTTTTTGCAATTAATCTAAGGAAATTTGATGAAATTCCTCCAATCCAGATCACAATTCATACAGCATCACATATCAAATTCAGTGTGGCAATATAGATACAAAAAGGGGATAATTTCCTATATGTCATACCTTTGGGAAGTAAAAGAAAAGGAGGGGAAATCATGCCTCACTTATGGATATCATGCCTTTCATCAAAAGGTTAAAAACCAAAGTTTATATTATCTATAAGAAGAAGGATTAGCAACGGATTACTGAAATAAGACTATTAGCAAAATTAGGCCAAGAACAAAGATTCAAATGACCAGAGATATGGATGCTGATCCTAATTCCTGAACTAGACTTGTGGAACTTGTGGGTGTTCTTGAGCAAAAGAGCAAGGTTCAGCAGTCGATAAGTGATGCCTTGTCAGAGGCAGAAGTAAAAAAATAAGAGGAGAGGGGGAGCAATGTGCGTATTAGAGAAGGGACCAAAACGAAGATGGTGGTTCATGAAGTTGTTCTGCTTATTTTCTCATGTTCTTTTGAGTTTTGAAGAGAATGGTAAGAGAGTTGAGGTCTTGAAGAGGTCTGGCGTGGGAGGAATAAGAGTTTTCAACTATTGCTGAGTGGGTCTACTGTTAGCCTTAGTGTGTTGGAGACCTCTAATACCATTCATTCCCCTGTTGTACTAGTTTTCTTATATCATGGTCTTGTCCAATTGTTATGTTCAAAGAAGACATTGATGTGTCCCCGATATCTTAAGACATATATTTTGTTTCATAGTATTTCACCCCTGTCATTCCATTTTTATTGTTAAAATGTTGTTCGTTTATCATATTTGGTGATATGTTGCTTTCTTTTTTATCATATTAGGATCGTGTTCCACACCGTCACCACACCATTATCATGTCATATTCTCCAGTTTCATTATTTTTCCCAGTGGTTCTTTGATCTGCTATTAATTTTCTTTCTCTGCTTATATGCATCTATTTATACTCTGATGAAATCTGAATTTCAGTAATCTGCTATTAATTTTCGTTTACATGCTTCATTGTAGAAATTCGCCTGTATTAATTCACTATTCTGGAGATTTCTAGTTTATGACAATTTCAATTTGTTTTACCTGTTGCATCTACTAATTTTCCATCTCATTTGCGCTTACCTGCCTTCCATTTAACATTTAAGAAATCCCTGAAACGTGTCTGTCAATGTTCCTTGTGTGTGAGCCTGTGAACAGGGTTTTGTTCACAGTGAATCTCAATTGAGAGGTTACTTCAAAGGTATGGTGGGCAAATCCTGGGCTCTACCATGATCCAGGCGATGAAATAAAGATATTCAGCTGGCATCTGTTGTGTTATCCCCTATATGTGATCACAAAGAGAGTACATCAATAAGAATCTCAAGACCCTTAAGCCAATAAACCCATTCTGCATAAGCTAGCTAACTTTTAGTTCTATCAGGAATTAGATGGAACTATGCTCACCTTTATATGAAAACTAGATCGCAGTCACCCTATGCTTACAGCGATCCAGACTGCCTGTATCAAGTCCATTTTTTAACATAGTCAATGTTTTTCTCTGTTTTAAGTTCCATTTTCCACCTTATGTTTCTTCAGATTCATCATACTAATCATATTGTTTTGTGTACTCTATGCTATTAGCATCTCTGAAAATTTGATTTTTATATGGCCACAAGATTGCCCGAGATTTTTATATTTGTGTAGATTTTTTTTCCTTGTGATTCCTTTATGTCATAGCATTGTGTTCACTGTATCAAGTGAAAGCCTCTACTACTTCCAACAAGATTTGTTGTCCCTTTGCATATATTAAGGATTTTCTTCAGAAATTGATAATATTCAATGTATTTGAAAGTTGTGATATGATATATATATATATATATATATATATATATATATATATATATATTTCTTTTCTCTAAGTATTTGACTTTGTTCTGTGGAACTGAAGTTGAAGGTATTCGATTGAAACTATCTATACCCATGACCACATTATCTGAACTAGGAAAGCTTGTAAGTATAACTTTCTGAAGACATAAAACTCAAAGGCATTTGAGATGCATAGGGGATAGATGCAGAGTTTGGCTAACATGAAGGGCTTCATAGTGAGCCAACGCTTCATTGTGAGATCAACCTCAAGTTTGATTCACGGTGAATCCGACTTTCAATATATCTCTACAAAAGCAGAAGATTCCGAAGACGCTGAAATCGAGAACCACTAAGCGAATGCAAATTATGGTAATAAAAAGGGGAAATGCCATGGCCCATCCAACACAAAGAAATAAGATATAGCTACCATGAAAAACATATCGAACAAGATGAACGAAACACAATTAAATGTCATCAAAACTGGAGGTTAGATACAAACAAGGGATCAGACATAAATCACGAAAATCAAAATCAAAATAAGAAGAAGAAATAGGATACGAATACAGGGAATTTTATGATTCTAATGCCAATGGTTTGTTACGTCAAAGTGAATTGGTGATATCATTGCAGGATATCACCGATTACTAATGCACGTTGTTGTCATAGAAGCAAACCAACTTGGCAAAATGGTTTCCGCAATATGCACAATTCCTAATGGCAATGGTTTTTGCAATATGCAACAGGAGGCTCATTACCCCCAAAACGACTACATGATGCAGTAGGCATCCAAAATCGATGAATGATCGAAACATGAATATTAAAAGGAAACTGAAAACCAAACGTGAAATAGAAAACAGAAATGAGAAAAGAAATTAAAACAGGACATGAATTAGAATCGTAACCTATAGTGTGATAACGAGGGAATTGATATATGTGAAACCACTGAAACTCGATAATCAATAGAAAGGAAAGTGAAAACAAAGATAAAAGAAATAAATAAATAAACAAAAAAAATATCAGAATGATTAGTTCCTTTTGCTATTGCAACAGGTGGATCGGTCCTATTATATGAGGTCGATCTTACCCTCTATGTTTTTTGGTGAAATGAAATGAGAGGAACTGGACTAAAACAATAAAATGAAACTTCTACAGAAGATTAAAACAAAAGGAAGGAAACTCATAAAGGAAAATTTCAAGAAAGAATGACGTAAAACCGAAAAGGGGACAAACAATGTAAAAGAGAAGGGAAGAAGATGGGCTACCTACCTCTGGCTGCAGTGAAATTGAACTTCTTCTAGCGACTGTAGAGGAGGCGCCTTTGAAGAGGGGTCGATCTTCAGTTCTTAATCGCAGGAACTCTGAAGGAGGGTAGAATGCCTTCTTCAGTAGCTCAGAAGAAAGCAGAGAGAAAGGGGAGAAGAATCGAGAAGAAGAAGAAGGGTGGAGGGGTGAAACGCGTTGCGGATGAAGGGCCTGCGGCTCTCTTTTTATAATGGGAAACCATTTGAAACTTTTCAAAATCAATCCTTCCTACTTTCAAAAATTTTCAAAATAATGGTTGTTTTCAAAAAGGTTTCTCAAAAGAGTGGTTTTCACAAAAACTCAATTTTTAAAAAGGGGCTTTAAAATACCATTTTTTATATTTTCTTTTTCATTTTTCTTATTTTTTTGCTCTTTTCTTTATATTTTCTACATTTTTTTGTATTTTTGAAATAAAAACTTCAAAACTATGAGAAAATGAAGGATTTTAAATTATTTTTGCAAAATTTTAAAAATATTTACAAAAGATGGGTTTTCTGAGAATTCGGGTTATCCTTTGGAAATTTCTTCAGAAAACGGGTTTGGATCAGGGTTTTGAAGAAATATTCAAGTTTTGGGCCTTGAATCGAGAAATACAAAGCAGTGGATCCAAATGGATATCGGATGGACTGTCTTAGCCATTCAGAAATTATTTTTGGCATTTTTGTAATTTCAATTTAAAAATTGAATAACGAGACTCAGATTTGTATTTTGATACTAGATCCGGATCCAAAATTGAGTCAGATATATAAAATGGATTTAATTCCAGTAAAATCTGAGAAATAACTGGAATTTAATTTGAAATTGACTTAATTACTCAAAAAATGGGGGTCAGGGGTAAAAGGAGAATTTTTGCAAAATTTTGAAAAATTTGGGGTGTTCATAAAAAGCAAATCACGATAGGACAAATCTTTTCTGCTTGATGTTCATGGTTGTACAAATCGTGATAGGACACTTCCTCTATAATACACAAGTTGATATTTGTTATAGAAAGAATTATATAATTATAGAATCTTACATTACAACAAAGAATTATAACTGGTTGCAAGCCAATCGGTATCAAGCAAATCGTAATAGCACGTAGCCTTCATACGTACACATTGTTTCAAATAGTGCTCATTTTAAAAAATTACGATAAGACATATCGTTGACATAGATGTAACCTTCATACGTACAAATTGTTTAAACTTTTTATCAATCATTGTGTAAATTGTGATAGGAAGTCCATAAAAGCACATCATAATTTTCACTGTACACAATGCCAATCGCTTTTACGATTTTTATTTACGAAGGCCAAACATTACAACGATTTGTTCAATGGCCTTATACGTGCTCAATCTTAAACAAACGAGGAGACCACGACTATGGCGTATTTGTCGTGAAGTATATCAAAGTTTACACAGAATATAACAATGACAAATATGCCACAGTCGTGCGGTTCCATCTTCTCTGCCTGTAGAAACATATCGATGATGATGGGATCCATACATTCTGCAGCTTCGTCAGCTCTGTCTCGAAGCTTTCTGCACTAGCAAGTTTACCTTGATTTATATCGTTGAAGTTACATCGATTTGTATCATTGTTGTTACCTCGATTTGTATCATTGAAGCTACCTCGATTTATATTGTTGATGTTACCTCGATTTGTATCATTGAAGTTACCTTGATTTGTATCATTGATGTTACCTCGATTTGTAGTTTACTAAGTCTAAATTGCAATAGGACATATCGTTCACATAGACAAGGCTCGTAAAAGCAAATCGCAATAGGACAAATATTGTGATATTATGAAACTTAAAGAATTTTGGTTGTAAGTCGATTTGTATTTATCAAGTTACCCAGATTTGTAGTTCACCAATAAACATCGTGTCGATTTTTTTTTCTTTATCTTTTTCTCCTTTTATTAGTCGTTGTGTAAATCGTGATAAGACAAATCGTTGTACATATATTGTATTTGAATCGTTATACCAGATAGTGTCCTATAGCAATTTACACAATGACATCTATGTTTTATCAGTCATTGAATTTTTCTTTTAACCCTGAGAGATTTTTATAATTTATATACACAGTCTTACAAAATTTGTATACAGTCTTACAAAATTTGCATACACAATCAATAAAATTTGTTACAAATCTTTGTAAATCATATTACTCCTGAGGGGGATCGCGTCGTTCGTTGCCTTCTAGGTATTCCTGCCGACTCAGTTTTTTTCTCTTCCACAATTAGAAACTCCGTCAAATTTTTGCATAGTTCTGTGCGAAATCAAACAAAAAGGTAATGTGAGACCAATATATAAATTGAGTCCCCAATAATGTAGGATAATAAAACATGTTTAAGTGTAGAGCATAGAGCGTCAAAATCAGGTTCTTGTCCATTATATATTGCTTCAATATACTTCATTACAAATACGCCATAATCGATGACATTATTTTGTAAAGGAGCATCGTGTGCACAGTCAAACCTCCACTCACCAATGTCGACACCCAAGACGTCTTTGACGAATCTCTCATATGGTTAATGCAGAAGCAAGTAAATTCTTACCCACCATACAAGATACAATACACTTATAGATAAAAAATTATCAAATGCATAATGTCACATTGTAGACCAATGTGAAAGTCCAATGAGTTGTATCACCATAGTTGTTTTTTCTATAAATCCATCACGTATAAGACCCAATGCTCAGAAGATTCCCATAATGTAGGAATCAATATATGTAAATCGATATTAAAATATCTTACAAATCGATATGGAAATTCCTATTGATAGCTTAGAAATCGATATTAAGAATCATCCTATAAATCGGTATTAAGAATCAAAACACTGTCTTAAATCGATATAATATCTTACCAATCGATAGTACAAATCGTGTTAGGATTGTTATGCCTCATAAACCTTAGACAATAGGTTTCTTCACTTACCTTTTCATTTGACCAAAAGTCTCTGCAGTGATCATCGTTACCCCAGCATTGTAGTCCATCTTGAAATCCAATGTCGTATGGCAATTGGCGGACGAAACTCTGTTGAACAAAACTGTGATAATAGTAAGGTTAAAACATGAAGCAACAAGAGTAAATCAAAAAAGAAAATAAACATATAAGAGAACTGATATACCATGAAATAAGGGTTGACGATACATCTAGTATTTGTTGTTGCGTTGTTTGAATATACATGACGAAATCACATATAGTCTGTTTGCAACAAATATACACGTGTTAACATACATACCCATGACATACGTAACTATATAACTGATAGTGGTTTCATACGTACAAAATTACTGATAGTGTTTCCTTCTGCAAATTCATCTCGCATCCGGTTGATGTTATCTTGGAGCTCTTTTTTTAGTTTTCGGGCAACTTTTTTTGTTGATATTCCACTGACATTAGCATAATATACAAAAAATGATTTGTCGCATTATATTGCAATTCTTTTCTACAGTACACAAAACAAATCGAATATACGACATAAAAGAGACAAACAAATTGTCACGAGGTTTATAAAATATACCACTGATTCACTGTTGTTGGCCGTGTAGTTGCCATTGTCTCCTTCCTCGACATCGGTACCTCCTTTGTGATGAAGTAGGTTATATATTCGGTCCCCAAAGCCATCATTTATAAAGAAAACGTCAGTTCGTCTGTTCCTTACTCACGAAGCAAAGCTAAGCAACACCCTCCTGCAATTGTGAGATGTGTTAGTCATTTATAATGGAAATGTCATTTCACATCTCGCTCGTTTTCAAAATCGTGTGCAAACGTCATGTCAATAAACATCGTGTCGATTTGTTTTTCCTTTCTCTTTATCGCTTTTTATCAGTCATTGTGTAAATCGTGATACGACAAATCATTTCTGACTTGTACCTTAAAGTTATCAAGTAACATGCCAACTTATGCTTTCAGATCCAGGTAGCTTGTATTAATCCAAGCTAGTTGTGAGATATAGATGTAAAAACAAATATCGTGATTTATGTAATGACGTTTATGTCTACCACAACGATTTGCCTTTGTTACTAAAATTATGTTATAGTATAAAACTTAAATCGATGTGGTTGTAAGTCGATTTGTATTTATCAAGTTACCTCGATTTGTACTTTACCAATAAAAATCCTATCGATTTATTTTTTCTTTTTCTTTTTCGCCTTTTATCAGTCATTGTGTAAATCGCGATAGGACAAATCGTTTCGGACATAAGAAGAAGGAGAAGAAAAAAAAACGACATAAGAAAAAGAAGATGTTGATGACCATCTATTTGATCTATTCCTACTGTCGAATCCTCCATCGTTCGCAAACTATCCTTCGCAATCGAAAAAATATTTGTCTAATCTTCGATATACTAAGTCTAAACATCATGTCGATTTGTTTATTATTTTTCTTTTCTGCCTTTTATGAATCAGTCTTTGTGTAAATCACGATAGGACATATCGTTCACATAGACAAAGTTTGTAAAAGCAAATTGCGATAGGACAAATCGTTTCCGATTTATCTCCGTAGCTATACAAATCATGATAGAACACTTTCTCTTTAAAAACAGATTGCGATCTTTTATAGAAATAATTATATAATTACATAATGTCACATTATAACAAAGAATTATAATTGGTTGCAAGACAATCAGTATCAAGAAAATTGTGATAGTACGTAGCCTTCATACGTATAAATCATTTTAGCCTTTTATCAATCATTGTGTAAATCGCTAAACACGATAGGAAGACAGCTCGTAAAAGCAAATCATAATTTCTACAGTACACAATGCTAAACAGTTCTTTGATTTTTATTTATGAAGGTCAAACATTACAATGATTTGTTCAGTGGCACTTGTGTGTTACACTTATTAAAAAAAGAATTATACATCTATAGAATGCCATGTTACAAAAAAGAATTATAGAATTACAAAAAATAATTATCAGGATACAAAAATCATATAATGTTTATTCAGTGGAGCTTGATGACTCAGATGGACTATGACATACAAACCGTCTCTTTCTTTTTCTTGGTAGACTCTCTTTCCTCGGTGGCGTCTTGGTTTCCTGGATCTTATTAAAACCACTAGTAATCATCTCTACCAATATATCATATTGTGACCACATTTGTCTCCCCAAATTCTGTAACTCCTTATTCTCACTCTCCAACATCTCTAACCTTATGGCGAAGACTACCTTCTTCTTTGTGAGATGTGTTGGATCCTTATCGTGTACTACAATTGAAAGAATAGTAGTTATAGTCAGAAGGACACAGTGGCTGTTATTTCTATACTGAGAGACGACATGCTGGGGGACAGGATGGCCCTTACTTTCACGTTGCTTCTTTGCATGGGTTCCCAATAATTTTTGAAATAGTTGGGGTCATATTATCGTTCTTTATAATCATATGCTATGGCATGAACACCTCCTTTGTTTAAGCTATCCAATTGTTTCCTGAAGCGTTTGTGTCAATTCACGTTCTTCGCCCTACCACTATTCGTCTTCTTTCTCACAAACATAGGCTGCTTTGGGGTCGACTATCTTAAGCCAACTTGTAGGAGAACTCAACTACCATGCAACAATTCGGCTTCAGATTTGTTAAACATCCAAATATCGTAGCTAGACAGTCTTATAGCCTTAGCAACAACCTCTTGGTTCTCGTCCTCTCCATACGGTCTCCACACAACATGTACATTGGAGATTGTGGTTTAGGTATAGACATAATTATACTATTGAATGCTAAATGCTAATGCAAAAATGATTTATCCTAACAAAGACAAAATCCTGCATCGATGATTACTTAAGAATGCTAAACATTATGATGATTTACACTAATGACAGTTAAATGCTAAGGCGATAACGATTTGTACTAAGGAATAAAAAATCTTGCAACGCTCATTACTTAAGAATGTTAAACATTAGAACGATTTATACTATTGAATGCTAAATGCTAATGCAATAATGATTTGTACTAACGAATACAAAATCCTACAGCGATGATTACAGAAGAATGATAAACAATACAACGATTTACACTAATGAAAGTTTCATGCTAAGGTGATAACAATTTGTACTAAGAAATACAAAATCCTGCAACGATCATTACTTAAGAATGATAAACATTAGAACGATTTATACTAATGAATGCTAAATGCTAATGTGATAACGATTTGAACTAACGAAGACAAAATCATACAACGATGATTACTTAAGAATGCCAAACACTTCAACAATTTATATTAATGAATGATAAATGCTAATATGATCGAAAATAATTTTAAACTACTTACCTCATTTAATTGCAGACCATCTAAAATGAATAACGCATTATTCTCCTTGACATTTATTGTAGCCCACCGGCCGATCTTGGAAAAACCATAAATCACAGGGCCACACTGAGGATGCAGGGCGACAATATGCTCCCACGTTCAGGCCTACAACAACAATATATTAGTAAGACTATAACCTTCAACAATTTTAGTCTACAACTACTAAATATGTCAAAAATAATTACCTGGACAAATGGTCAAAACCCTCCAACGGATTTTGTACCCTTACTTCCACGGTAAAGTTGACTGTACAAGTGTGTGAGTATAGCAGCACCCCATGCATAGTTGTCGACTTCATCTAAGTCTTCCAAGAAATGCAGCCACGGGTAACTTAACCTCAAACCAAACAAATCCGAAAATAAAGTAAGTCCAAAAAAATAAAGAAGGAAGCTGTGCAACTCTTGGTCAGCTCTTTCAGATGCATATGTAGCGGACCGACCTTCCCATTTATTACGAAAATAAGAAACTTTCATCAATGTGGAATTGCTTCCACCAAAAATGCATCGACCTTAGTCCTTTATCGACATTCCTAGAAGGGCCGTGCACTTGTCCCTTGCGTTATAGTTTGAATCCCGTGCTAGGATAGCACTTCCATGGCACTTAAGACCAGTAATCCACGTCATATCTTCTAAGGTCATGGTGATCTCAAAATCAGAGAACTGAAATATGTTCGTTCGGTGATTCCACTTATTGACCAGATGGGTCATGGTGTTCCAGCACGTTTCAAAATAATGTTGGTTCAGAAGGCCACTGAAGTGCATATTTTGTAATCGGTTCTTCTGATATTCACTCAGTTGTCCATACCAGTACAGAATTACGAGCCACTAACACCGCCCTTTGAGCTTTTCACCTAGTACTATATTTCTCTTTTGACCTCCCTGTAACACAAAATAGCATATTATTCTTATCAAATCATAATTAGTCTCATTTGTACTTCTACACGTTGTTGTACACAATAATCGTTATACATAGTAATCGCTATTATAGTAATCACCATGCATAGTAATCGCTGTCACAGTAATCGCTATCACAGTAATCACTATACATAATAATACCTATTACAGTAAATCATGACAGACATGAGCGATTTACGTACCATGGTCCCTCTTTTCTCTTCTTCATCCCCTCCCTCCTCGAACTTTCTTGTTGTTCCATCATTCTCTCCTCCTCTTCCTTTCTTGTTGCTCCTTCGCTCTGCCGCCTCCCTCTGCTTTTCTACTTCCTTCCTTAGCTCATTCGCCTCCCTCCTCTACTTTTCTACTTTTTCTTTCCTTTCCCTTTCCTTCTTTTCCTCCTTCTGCTTCTTCATTTTCCTTTCCTTATCTTCCTCGTCCTCCTTCTCCTTTTTTTGCCTTTCCTTCTCTTCCTCGTCCTCCTTCTCCTTCCTTTGCCTTTCCTTTTCTTCCTCATCCTCCTTCTCCTTCTTTTGTTTTTCCTTCTCTTGCTCATCCTAATGCTTCTTCATTTGCCTTTCATCTTCCATCTTCATCATTTGTCTTTCCTTCTCTTCCTCATCCTCCTTCTACTTCATTTGTGTTTCTTTCTCTTCCTCATCCTCCTTCTCCTTCCTTTGCCTTTCCTTCTCTTGCTCATCCTGATGTTTTTTTGTCTGTTGCTATATGTAGTTTCTTTTTCTATAGCTTCTTACATTTTTATTTTTTATTTTTGTTTTCTATCTTGTTTGGTTCATGGGTTCAACATTTTATTGATCTGCGTGAGCGGTAATGTTGATCTCTTTGGTCTCTCTCTCTCTCTCTCTCTCTCTCTCTCTCTCTCTCTCTCTCTCTATATATATATATATATATATATATATATATATATATATATATATATATATATATATATATATTAGCCATGCTCTGCTAAAACTACAGAATAGGCCTCTCTATAGCGAGTGCCAATGGTTGCTTCTGCTTTGTTGCTCATGGCATTGCTGATGTTCACAACCCAATTCTGGACAAGTGTATTAGGAGCAAGAGATGTATACATTGTCCACATGGATGCCCCAGCCATGCCAAAGGCCTTCAGCAGCCACCACCATTGGTACACTTCCCTCCTTTCAACACCACTTTATTGCTGCTGATGATGATGATAATGCATCTACTGCAACACAACCAAGCCTTATTTACTCTTATAGCAATGTGATAAATGGTTTCAGTGTTGTCCTCTCCAAATCTCAACTTGAGTTCTGAGAATTGTCCTGGTTTTGTTCATTCTTTCTCTGATATTAAAGGCACAAAGGACACCACATACACGTATAAATACTTGGGCCTGAATCCTGCATTTGGGATCTGACCAGCTTCCAAGTATGGTGAAGATTTCATGATTGGAGTGATCAACACTGGTGTCTGGCCGGAAAGCTTGAGTTTCAGAGAAGACGGCATGCCGGAGATTCTGAAGAAGTGGAAGGACCAGTGCCAAGCTGGTACAGCCTTCAATGCCTCTATGTGCAACAGAAAGCTCATTGGAGCACACTGTTTCAATAAGGGCATATTAGCAGAAGACCCCAATCGCACAATATCCGTGAACTCTGCAAGAGATATTGATGCCCACGGCACACACTGCATCAACTGCTACTGGCAATTATGCCCGCGGGGCTTCATATTTCAGTTATGCTGCAGGCACTGCAAGAGGCATAGCTCCGCGAGCTCGATTGGCGAACTATAAGGTCATTTGACAAGAAGGAATCGTTGTGTCCGATACGCTTGTGGGGATTGATCAAGCAATTGCCGACGGTGTGGATGTGATCTCACTATCCATGAGCTTCCCACACGGTCCTCTCTATGAAGACCCCATTGTTATCGCATCATTTGCAGCAATGGAGAAAGGTATTGTAGTCTTTGTGGCTGCTGGAAACAGGGGACCTGATTTCAAGACGGTTCGCAAAGGCACACCATGGATACTAACGGTCGGTGCTACCACCATAGATCGGAGGTTCTCCGGGATTGTCACTCTGAGAAATGGAGTTTCCTTCATTGGTTCATCCTTGTATGTTGGTAGCTGGTTGCACTTTTGGAGATGGTATTTTTAAACAATATTTTGCAATGAAAACAAGGGAAAATCGTCAACCAAAGATATAAAAACCGACTTTCCACAGAGTGGCGAGTACGGGTTGAATCCACAGCGAACGGGATAAATTCTGATATAATTCTAAAATAACACTTTATTAATAAAACAAAGGTTACAACTATGTCAATATTACAATTTGAACTCAAATAACAATCTAAACTATGAAAATAAACTAAAATAGGAGGCTAAGTCTTCTGCAGGTCTCCAGGGGCAAAAGTGTCTTTTCACCACAAGTGCAGTTGCACTTCATAATTGAATTACACCTGTGTACCTGTTCTAACTTATCAACCTACACAATAAAAACACAAAGTTAGTAATCTAATAAAAATTAATTCTAATTTACATCTACAACTAGTGTTAAACTACTATAGAAATTAAATTACAATTAAATAACTACAGAAAACTAAAATTACACTAACTAACTAAACTAACTAAATAAAACAACTCGAATTAATCTAACTGATGCTCATTCAATTACTACAAGGCTAGAAAACACGAAAACTGCACTAAATCAGACAATTAAATAAAAGACTGTTTTGTCCCTAAAGAAGGCAAAAATGGACTCTGACAGCTTTTCGCAATTTACAATTTTGATAGATCAAACGAATTCCAAAAATTATGAAACCAATTCTATTCTGTAAAAGACAGATCCAAGAAACTGACACATTTTACAGATTTGAAAAATACGTTCTGGATCTCCAGATCTAAGCATTTCAAAATCCGGATAATCTGGGAAATCGCAGGACCCGAAATTTGAAAATCCGAAAAAACTGTTTTTATAAAACGCTTAAAACACAGACCAAATCAACTCGGATCGAGCTGAAATTTGGTCTGCAGACAGTTAACACACCAATGTGGAGAATAGAAAAATAATTTTTATAATACTCAATAAAAATCCACATGAAATGATGAGTGCACGATCAGGTAAAAATTAGGGTTTTGGTTCAGTGCACTATTCATCTATTTGAATCCACCAATGCATTTTACACATTAAATAATACTGCAAAACAGTCCTAAGTTATTCTAAAATACTGCTAAATTACAGCAAACAATAATAATTAAACTAAGTTATAAAATCTAAGAAAACTAAACATGCATATTAAACCTAATCTAAACAAATCAATAATTCTACTTTACAAAGACTAAATCCTATTCTAATTAACTATCTAAATGAGTACAAACCTAACTAATTATAATATGCTCTAGCTAATATAACTAACTAATGAACTAATTAATTTAATGTTAATTCTAACATATCAAAACAACTACTACCCTACGGTTAAGCTAACTAGGGTTGACCAAGGTTCGAATCAACTAACTAACTAGGTTAGTTACCTAAGGTTAACTAATGCTAATCACTAACTATGACTCGCTAGGGGTTGGTTAACTAGGGTAGCTAAAATAATTAATTACTTAGGGTACTAACTAAGGTTCTAGGGTACAGTTAGAGTAACTAACTACCTACGGTTAGTGAGTAATTAACTAGGGTTAGGTATTAGCTAATTGAGGTTAAACTAGGGTCGACTAGAGTTAATTAATATTAACTAACTAACTAAGGTTTAATCTAACTAGGTCTATCTAATTAGGGTTAATACCTAGGGTTAGGCTAGGATTTAACTAGAGTTAGTTCCTAACTAACATAACTAGCTATCTAAGGTTAGTCTAACTAGGGCTAGAGTACGGTTAGGGTTAAATACTAGTTATGGTTAATAGGTATTAACTACTAAGGTCGGTTGGGGTCATTAGGATTAACTAAGGGTATGGTTAGTCTAATTAACTATGGTTAGTTGGGTTAATTAACTAACTATGGTTAGGGTCAAGTACTAACTAAGGTTCACTATGGTTAGGTATGGGCGGTTAGGGTATGATTAGGATTAATTACTACCTAGGGTTAGGAACTAACTATAGTTAGACCAGGGGGTCGGTTATGGATATATCTTTAAATTACATGCCCCCCCTATATGGGCCATTATCCTAATACTATATATATTATTTACTAACCATAATAAATACCTAAGTTAATTTCTAAATTAATCTATCTAAGTAACACGCATAAATGAAATATAAACTAAGGTTACAACATACCTAATTAGGCCTACACGACTTTTACAATCTAGGCTATTGCTATACTTGCCAAATTAACTAACATCTAATTAATGTTAATTCAAATTAGACAATAATAAATAGGGCTTTAAAAATAGAAATCCACGAATTTGGTAGAAGCCAACTCCTCTTCTTCTTGCCATAATTACACCTTGGGAAAGGGTAATCTTCAAAAACCGTCCAGCCTATAGATTCACACATTTTTTCATATTTGCATTAAAAGCAATAAATCTTTTTTAAACCTTTCCAAAATAACAAGGCACGATTTTGGATTGAATACAATAAATAGCATACTTAAAATCCTTCCCAATTCGTGTGAACCATTTTAGAAAGCCTTTTGAAATTCCAAGCATTAAATCCTCTTGAAAACCTTTCTCAAAGCCCTCTACACGTTTTTATGAAAATCTTTGGAAATCCCAATTGCTTCCAAAAGTGTAAGAGGGACCATTTATTACACCTTGCTGAATACAACTCATTACACCTTCCTTAACTTACACTCCACGAATTTGGAAGAGAAAAAACCATTAAAAGCTAAAGATCCTTTTTTAAAACATTTCACAAATCATCACACACGATTTTGGTTGGTTTTAAATGAAATTCAACATGACAAATCTTTCCCCAAAATCGTGTAAATACATTTAAAAGGACCTTTAAAATTCAAAAGGGTTTCTACATTGAAAGAGGTAACTCATTTAAAACTTGGCTGGAAAATAGAGCTTTCCTTAAATGCGATTCACGAAATTAGAGAAGAGGTATTCATACCAAAAACGAATTTCAATAAAATGACCTCAATGCCCATATCTAAAATCTACATTAATTAAATAACTAGGCTACAATAAAATTCATCTAACTGCATTAAAATATATACATGTCAACCAAAGGGCATACAGGGAAGGAAAACAAAAATCACAATACTAAGTTAATGCTACATTGACTAAAACGAAAATTAAGAGTTATAATTATTCTAATTGTATTTTAGTTAAAGAGCGGACTTTGCTTGATTCCATGCCACGAGGAACCTCGTTGATGCTGGAAATACACCATGGAACCATGTCCTACAGCTGCAACACGTTGGAAATCCACCGAAGATGGAGGATGAACCGATTCTCGATCGGGGGGCATAGAAGACCGGATGGAGGTAGAGTCGGCCCTTCTCGTTGGAGTGTTTCGTACTTTCACATGAAAAAAGTGTTTCCCACCTCTGCTGCACCTGCAAAACACAGCAACAAAGTGATTAGCCAACAGGGAAGATAAAGAAATGAAAAGATTTAAAAGAGAGACAAGGTAGAAGGCTTGGATCTCAAGCTTTTCTTTATGTCTTCAATGGAGATGGAAGGAGGTGAGGGTTGAGAAGGGGGCTGGAGTTAGATTCGTGCCCCTAGGGTACGAAAACCAAAGCAAAGACAAGGAATGGCTGGGCGTCCCTCACCCCTATACACGATTTTGCCTCTTTGGGCGTTTTTACAAAAAGAGGTTTAAAAATAAAATAATGTTTGGGCGCCTCTTTCTACAGGGGTTTTTTGGAAAATAATTTATGAAAAACATGAATGGGTATGCTGGAGTGGATCTACATCAATATTGGCCCAGATCCAAGGCCCAGATGGGTGGTTTGGATCCTGAATATCCGATTCAACTCCAAGGTTTGACCCGCAACACTAGAAATGCATTAATTTCCTCAAATTAACTCTGATTTTGATGAAATTCGAACCAGAGCTCTATAATATCATTATGCACCTAAGTGTATGCTTTAAACCTATAGATGATGCATTTATGCAGTGAAAATGTGTTAATAAAGCATATAATTTATGCATCATCAGTAGCAAATCAGTGGAAGAGTTACCATTGTATTACAATGAATCTGTTGTTGAATGCAATAACCGCGAAGCACTCAAGGATGCGAGAAATAAGGTTTGTGTATGTGAAAGTTTTGTTGATGAATCCTTAGTATTCGAGACCTCTGTGGTTGCTGCTGCACAAGGAGCAGGTGCTTTACTCCTGACCAATTCCTCAATTATGGTGAGAGCAAAAGACTTTTAGTGTCCAGCAGCTGTATTGAAGCCCACTGATTAAGTACCAGTAAGGAATTATATAAGAACCAGCAAAAATACAACTGTTAGCCTAAAGTTCCGCAAGACATTTGCCAGCATCAAGCCAGCACCTCAAATAGCAGATTTCCGTTCGAGAGGGTCGTCTTTTGGCAGTTTAATGATTCTGAAACCCGACATTATAGCACATGTTTCTCTTATTTTGGCCGCTTATCCTCTTAACTCATCTGTCACAGTATTGCAGGACATATATACCTGGTATTGGCTATAATTTACAAGAACATTATGTAGTATTAGTAAGAGGAGGAAGGGTTAAGAATTTACCCGGTGTGAGATATCACATTGTTCGAGGAACCCTAGATGTTGTTGAAAGTGCACTAGGATCGAGGAAACGAGCACTAGAGGGGGGGTGAATAGTGCTTTTAAAACTTTCTGCGGAATATTGAAGGATTTTGCAAATCTCAAAGCAAACACACAAAGAACACGAGATTTTATCCTGGTTCGGTCAAACCCGACCTACATCCAGTCCCCAAGCAAAACCCGCTTGAGATTTTCCACTATCAACCTTGTAAACTACAAGATCACACAGACCATAACCGGTCCCACTTTCAATAACAATCCTACTGAAAGCAAACAACTCCTTTACACCAAGGAGTCCTTTTTACACAAAAGAAATAACAACTTACAATACAACCTATGAGCCTTCCTTTTGAATGCAAATGAGATGCAATTGGCTTTTGAGGTTGTTGAAACACTCTACTCACGAATTCACTATCTCTCAAAGTGATTTGAGTGAAAAACTGAAGTGAAAATATCACGTGAGTGAGAAAACAAATACTTGAATGAATAGGAGTGAAAAGCAAGAAGTAATTCAATATAATTCTATTGAATTTAATGTTTTTGAGTGTAGAATGCACTCATATTTATAGTTAAAATATTCCATACGTTGAGAGTATGAAAGGGTGTCAAAACTGTCCATTTCGAACGATCAAAACGTTTGAAAAATGAAAAGACACACCTTTGTGAAGTTTCAGGAAAATAGCAAAATTAGTCGACTGAAACATCAGTTAGTCGACTAATAGTTAGTTATTAGTAGACTGACAGTTATCGTCGGTCGACTGATCTGTTAATCGAGCCGTTTGAAAATCTGAACTTTTGAAACTTAGTCGACTTGAGAAAAGTTAGTCGACTGATAATATCATCAGTAGACTGAAAAACCTTTTAGTCGACTGCTGTTAAAAACTTCTGAAAAACAAATATTCTGTTCGGTCGACTGAAAAAAAACATTAGTCGACTGCTGCTAAATTTTTCAGAAAACACATGTTTTGTTCAGTCGACTGAAAAACCATTAGTCGACTGCTACTAATTTTCCAGAAAATATACATTCTGTCCAGTCGACTGATAAAACCTTCGGTCGACTAATTTGACAAAAATAACTTTTTAGAAAATATGGCGCGAAAGGATTAGTCGACTGATAAGTCTATTGGTCGACTAATAAACATGAAAATTTAAGAAAAGAGTTTTCTAAAAAGATTTTCAAAAGAGTTTCTTTTAGAAAAGTTTTTCTAAAGACTTTTAAGGTGAAATGCAACCTAAATATGCACTCTAAGTAAGGCTCTTACAAGAATCTAAGACTTTTAATGAATTAAACATATGCACACTAGTCTTCAAAGATTCTTCACTGAATTCTTCAATTTCTTCATAGCCTTAGCTGAAATGCAGTTGATTTCACTTGCTCATCATCAAAACCTTGTACTTGAAGTATCATGTATGGCTTCATAGTCGTAACAATCTCCCCCTTTTTTATGATGACAAACTTAATCAAAGATGAAACTTTTTAGATGCATAGATGAAGATTTTACTCCCACTATCAATATGCTGCAAAACATTAAAAGTTAGCACATATATCACATATTGATTGGTTTGCATTTCCATTCATCATTTTTTCATGCATTTAGAAATACATTCATTCAAAGCTTTCTTTTTCTCTTAATTGTGCATTTCTCATGCAAGATCTCCTGTAATGTTATCTTTATCTTTTTCTCCCCCTTTGTCAGAATCAAAAAGAGTAAGGGCAAAAATAGCATAAGCAGAAATAGACTTTTAACTCGTATCTCTATTTTAAAACACGGCAAGAGAGTTTCGGCGTGCTTTGAAGATGCGCCAATCACTACAAGAGGATTCCGGCGTTTGAAGATCACGGCCAGAAGATTCCGGTGTCTCCCTGTTACGGTAAGAAAATTCCGGTGATGATGGAGTCGAACGGCACTCCGAGGGTTTTTTGGAAGAGAGAGAGGCAAGAGAGAAAAAGGGGTTTAAGGGTTTCGTTTTTAAGAAAAACGAAAAGGTACGAAGTGAAACGATGCCTCTTTTAAAAAAAATGGGTTTTAAAACAAATCCAAGGGGTGTCGGGTCCCTTCACTTAAATTTTTTTTAAAAAAAAAAAAATTAGTCGACTAAAACTTTATTGGTCGACTAAAAAAGTGCGACTTATTCTAAAAATATCATCAGTCGACTAGAACTATATTGGTCGACTAATATGATGCGATACATTCCAAAATATAAAAACACCAGTCGACTAGAATTTTATCGGTCGACTAATATAGTGTGATTTTGAGATTTTGTTCAAAAATCAGCATTTTTATAAATCCAAAAATGAGCAAATACCTAGTTCTCTCCTAATTCTAATAAAATCTTCATTTTTAAGAGGTTTAGTGAAGATATCGGCATGTTGTTCTTTAGTGAAAATAAAATTTAACGAAATATCTCCTTTTAACACATGATCTCTTAAAAAATGATGTCTAACTTCAATATGCTTAGTTCTTGAGTGTTGAATAGGATTTTTCGAAAGATTTATAGCACTAGTGTTATCACAATAAATAGTTGTTGTGGAGTAGTTTAAACCAAAATCTTTTAAGGTCTGTTTCATCCAAAGTACTTGTGAACATGCTAAACTAGCCGCTATATATTCAGCTTCAGTTGTTGAGAGTGATACTGAATTTTGCTTTTTACTAAACCAAGAGATTAAGGAATTTCCCAAGAAATGACAAGTTCCACTAGTACTCTTGCGATCAGATTTACTTCCTGCAAAATCTGCATCACTATATGAAACTAAATCAAAGGAAGATGATTTTGGGTAAAACAAACCGAAATCTGAAGTATCTTTCAAATAACGAAGAATTTGTTTTACTGCAGTTAAATGAGATTCCTTTGGATTAGCTTAAAATCTTGCACACATACAAACACTAAACATAATATCAGGTCGACTAGCAGTTAAATATAATAGAGATCCGATCATACCTCTGTAGAGCTTAGTATCTACACTTTTACCATTTTCATCTTTATCAAGAGAAGTAGTTGTACTCATAGGATTCCTTCTTGATTTTGATGAGTCCATTCCAAATCTCTTGAGAAGTTCTTTTGTATACTTACCCTGATTGATGAAGATTTCTTCTTCAGTTTGCTTTATTTGAAGTCCAAGGAAGTAGTTTAATTCGCCCATCAAGCTCATTTCAAACTCTTCCTGCATAGCCTTAGCAAATTCTTTACAAAGAGAATCATTAGTAGAACCAAATATTATGTCATCAACATAAATTTGCACAATAAGAATATCTGAATTAAAATGTTTAATAAATAAAGTGGAGTCTACCCGACCAATGGAAAAACCAGATTGTTCTAGAAAATTTCGTAGTCTTTCATACCACGCTCTTGGTGCTTGTTTAAGTCCATACAAAGCTCTTTTCAATTTGTAGACCTTTTTCTGGATATTTCTCATTTTCAAAACCTGGGGGTTGCTCTACATAAACTTCTTCATTGATGTGTCCATTTAAAAATGCACTCTTAACATCAATTTGATATAACTTGAAGTTCATGTAACTAGCAAAAGCAAGCATCATACGAATTGACTCTAATCGAGCCACTGGTGCATAGGTTTCATCAAAATCTATGCCTTCTTCTTGATTATAGCCTTGTGCCACTAGCCTTGCTTTGTTACGAATGACTTCACCATTTTCATCCAGCTTATTTCGGAAGACCCATCTTGTTCCAATTACTGGATGATCCTTTGGTTTATCAACTAGATCCCAAACATCATTCCTAGTAAATTGGTTAAGTTCTTCAGACATGGCTAAAAGCCAAAATTCATCATCACATGCCTCATTGATATTCTTTGGTTCTAATTTAGATATGAAAGCAACATTTGCAATATATTTTTCTAACTGCCTTCTAGTTTGGACACCACTCTTTATTTCACCAATAACTTGTTCATGTGGATGATTAGGAACTTCTTTCCAAACCGGTTGAAGAGGAATATTTTCTTGAGAAGTACTCGCTATCAAGGGTTCTTCTTGAAGTATTGCTTCTTCTTCTTCGCTTAGAGGTATAACCTGCTCACAATTCTCATCAAATGCAACATGTAAAGATTCTTCAATACAAGATGTTCTTTTATTGAAAATACGATATGCTTTACTTCTAGAAGAATATCCAAGAAATATTGATTCATCTGATTTTGAATCAAACTTATCAAGATTATCTTTGGTATTTAACAAGAAACATTTACTACCAAAAATTTTGAAATATGAGATCTTTGGTATACGATCATAATACAATTCAAAACATGTTTTATGTAAAATTGGTCGAATAAGAACACGATTTAAGACATAACATGCTGTATTAATTGCTTCAGCCCAAAAATATTTTGGTAAATTTTTATCTTGAAGCATGGTTCTAGCACATTCTTGCAAAGTTCTATTCTTTCTTTCAACAACTCCATTTTGTGGAGCCGCTCTAGGAAAAGCAAAGTTGTGAGATATACCATGTAAATCACAAAACTTTAGAAAAGATTCATTTTCAAATTCACCACCATGATCATTACGAATTTTAATAATAGATGTAGATTTTTCATTTGTAATTCTTCTACAAAGTTTAGAAAATTTTGAAAAAGCATCATTTTTGCTTTTTAGAAAAATCACCCATGTAAACCGAGAATAATCATCTACTATAACAAAAGCATACTTGCTACCATTCAAACTTTGAATTCTAGATGGTCCAAATAGATCTAAATGTAAAAGTTTAAGAGGACATTTTGTTGAAACTATATCTTTAGCTTTAAAAGAACTCTTAATTTGTTTACCCCTTTGACAAGCATCACATAAGTGATCCTTTTTATATGGTATTCTAGGTAGGTCTCTTACAAGATCATTCTTGGATAATTTTGAAATAATTTTAAAATTAACATGTCCAAGTCTCTTGTGCCATAACCATTGAATTTCATTTGAAACAATAAGACATTTTTCAGTAAAAGAGGGTAATTCATCTAGATATAGTTCATACACATTGTTTCTTCTTTTACCTTTAAAAATGATCTTTTTAGATTGAAAATAAAAAATTAAGCATAAATCATTTCCAAAAGAAACATGAAAACCTTTATCACATAATTGACTAATAGATATTTAAACCATCCACTAAAAGAACATTTTCTATCAAGGGAAATTTTGGATTACCAATATTACCAATACCTATCACTTTTCCCTTGTTATTGTCACCAAAGGTGATGGTTCCTTCATCCTTATTTTGGAGGGTGGAAAATAACTCTGGCCTTCCAGTCATATGTTTGGAACAGCCGCTGTCCAATATCCATTTGCTCCTTATGTTGTGTACCTACAACAAAATCAGAAAACAGAGCATTTGACCCCTTTCTATTTTTGGGTCCATGAGAGTTAGTCTTAGGAACCCATATCCATTTGGATTTTGGTTTCCTTTGATAATAAATATTCTTTCTATAAAAGGATTTAGAATAAACATTTCTAGAATAAACATTTCTAGAATAATCATTTCTAGATGCATTTCTATTAGAACTAGAAAGTTTAGTTTTATGAACAAAAGGTTGAGAATAATGTCTTTGATTTTTTACCACATAGTTTGGTCTATTTTGAGTATCAAAGAAGCTATATCCCAATCCGGTTTTATTAACCGAGCATCTTTGAGAACCAAGAAGTTTTTCTAGATTCTCTTGACCATTTGTGAATTTGGTCACTATAGAAAGAAGATCATTTGACTTTTCTTTAAGACTAGATATTTCATTTTGTAAGAGATTGGTTCTAACTCCAATTTCTTTTATCTCAAGTGCTTGGCAAGAATTTTCCTTCTTGAGATCTTCTATTTCTTGAAGTAACACTTTATTTTGAGAGTCAAGAGTTAAATTTTCAGTTTTTAACTCTTTATTTTTAGAACTAAGACTCTTAAATTTAGCATATAAATCATTAAATGCTTCAAATAACTCATCATAGTCAAATTGACTTACCGAATCTTCTTGTGCTACAAAACACATGTTGGCGACTTCTTCATTTGATTCTTCATCGGAAGAGGAGTCACTATCATCCCAACAGGCTTGAAATGTCTTTTTCTTCTTGAATTGGTCCTTGGGCTTGAATTTGAGAAGAGGACAATCTTTCTTGATATGTCCTACCTTTTTGCAGTTAAAGCACTTTACTTCATTGGGAATGGAAGAATCTGCTTTCTTTGCCTTTCTTTGAAATCTTCCCTTTTTGATGAATCTTCTGAATTATCTTGTGATGAGGGCAATATCTTCATCTTCTTCAGAATTTTCTGAGTCAGAAGTAGCCTTGAAAGCAAGAGATTTCTTCTTGGGCTCTTCTTCATGTCTGTCTTGATGTTGGACCTCATATGCCATTAGGTTACCAACTAAGTCTTCAAGAGTGAGAGTATTGAGATCATTTGCTTCTTCAATAGCAGTGGTTTTTCTCTCCCATTCAGAAGTTAAACACCTTAGAATCTTTCTGACTAAATCCACTTGTGAATATTCTTTTCCAAGGGATTTCAAAGTGTTAGTTATATCGGTCATTCTAGTTACCATGTCCGATATAGATTCATTTTGCTTCATTTTGAACAATTCAAATTTATGAACTAAAGAAGCAATTTTAGATTTCTTTACCTTTGACGTACCTTCGTGAGTTACGAAAAGAGTATGCCAGATTTCATTAGCTGTAGAGCATTGAGAAATGCGATTGAACTCTACCTTGTCAACGCCACAATATAAGGCATTCATTGCCTTGGCATTAAGTGAAGCAGTCTTCTTTTCATCATCGGTCCATCGGCTGAAATCAGTTGATGGAGTTTGGTACTTTTCTGAAACAACTCTCCAGATATCGAGATCCATGGATTGCAGAAATATTGTCATTCTTACTTTCCAGTATCCATAGTTTGTTCCGTCGAAGAGAGGAGGACGAACAGAGGAACTTCCTTCTTTGTGCTGAGATGTTGTAGTTGCCATGCTAGATGATGGTCAAAACAAAGTAATAGCAAACCTGTGCTCTGATACCAAATGAAAGTGCACTAGGATCGAGGCAACGAGCACTAGAGGGGGGGTGAATAGTGCTTTTAAAACTTTCTGCGGAATATTGAAGGATTTTACAAATCTCAAAGCAAACACACAAAGAACACGAGATTTTATCCTGGTTCGGTCAAACCCGACCTACATCCAGTCCCCAAGCAAAACTCGCTTGAGATTTTCCACTATCAACCTTGTAAACTACAAGATCACACAGACCATAACCGTTCCCACTTTCAGTAACAATCCTATTGAAAGCAAACAACTCCTTTACACCAAGGAGTCCTTCTTTTTACACAAAAGAAATAACAACTTACAATACAACCTATGAGCCTTCCTTTTGAATGCAAATGAGATGCAATTGGCTTTTGAGGTTGTTGAAACACTCTACTCACGAATTCACTATCTCTCAAAGTGATTTGAGTGAAAAACTGAAGTGAAAATATCATGTGAGTGAGAAAACAAATACTTGAATGAATAGGAGTGAAAAGCAAGAAGTAATTCAATATAATTCTATTGAATTTGATGTTTTTGAGTGTAGAATGCACTCATATTTATAGTTAAAATATTCCATACGTTGAGAGTATGAAAGGGTGTCAAAACTGTCCATTTCGAATGATCAAAATGTTTGAAAAATGAAAAGACACGCCTTTGTGAAGTTTCAGGAAAACGGCAAAATTAGTCGACTGAAACATCAGTTAGTCGACTAATAGTTAGTTATTAGTAGACTGACAGTTATCGTCGGTCGACTGATCTGTTAATCGAGCCGTTTGAAAATCTGAACTTTTGAAACTTAGTCGACTTAAGAAAAGTTAGTCAACTGATAATATCATCAGTAGACTGAAAAACCTTTTAGTCGACTGCTGCTAAAAACTTCTGAAAAACAAACATTCTGTTCGGTCGACTGAAAAAAAACATTAGTCGACTGCTGCTAGATTTTTCAGAAAACACATGTTCTGTTCAGTCGACTGAAAAACCATTAGTCGACTGCTGCTAATTTTCCAGAAAACATACATTCTGTCCAGTCGACTGATAAAACCTTCGGTCGACTAATTTGACAAAAATGACTTTTTAGAAAATATGGCGCGAAAGGATTAGTCGACTGATAAGTCTATTGGTCGACTAATAAACATGAAAATTTAAGAAAAGAGTTTTCTAAAAAGATTTTCAAAAGAGTTTCTTTTAGAAAAGTTTTTCTAAAGACTTTTAAGGTGAAATGCAACCTAAATATGCACTCTAAGTAAGGCTCTTACAAGAATCTAAGACTTTTAATGAATTAAACATATGCACACTAATCTTCAAAGATTCTTCACTGAATTTTTCAATTTCTTCATAGCCTTAGCTGAAATGCAGTTGATTCCACTTGCTCATCATCAAAACCTTGTACTTGAAGTATCATGTATGGCTTCATGGTCGTAACAGCTGTTGGAGTAAAGGATCATCAACAAGGATGTTCTAGTGTGTTGTGGATTCTTATCCAAGACATGTATCATTTGATGATGATGCCATATGAATTGCTAGAAACATGTAAAGTATATGGCTAACCCAATAACGAAAGTTTCGTAAGGGGACTGGAGCAGGCTACCATGAGACCAAAGATCTTCTTTCTAAAGAGATTCAGAACTATTATATTAATATGTCCAAGGTCCAATATTGAAATCATTTCAGAGGTTTTCCCTGACTTTGTCTGTGTCAAAAAAGAATTCGAAATACCTCAACTTTTTTAGAACAGGTCTGAGTCAAATAGCAATGATTCGAAACACTTCTTTTTAAACTATTTCGGAAACTGAATGACTCAATCGTATGGATATGTAAAATACAGGATTTCCAATCCTAGCAGGAAAAGGAGGAAAACAGATACTCAATTTCAAGTGAGTAAACAGAATTCCATACTCGATCTCATAGATACATGTAGAATTCTGTGGAAAGTCGTATTCGATGAAAGTCGTATGTACGGCTTGGAGGGAGATCTTTCATATCTTTCGAGATCCACCCTACAATATGGGGTAAAAAAGCCAAAATAAGTGATTCATTTTTAGCCCTTATAAAACTGATTCTTGAACCTTTTTCACGCTCATGTCACGTCGAGGTTATTTAGCAACTTCAATCTCATCTGTGGAACCTCCATGGCATGCCCTCATGCTTCGGGACTCGCAGCGCTACTCAAGTTCGTTCACCCCAACTAGAGCCCGGCCGCAATCAATTCGCTCAGCCATTATGACAACTACTGATATTTTAGACAATACATGAGAACTGATTGGCAATGGTGTGTCCCCACTGCAAACAGGTTCAGGTCAGATCAATCCAAGCAAGGCTATTGACCCTGGTTTGGTCTACGATGCCAATCGGCAGGACTATGTGAAATTCATTTGTGTCTTGAATTATACAAGAGAACAATTTCAGACAATTGCCAGGAATTCTTCAGAATATGGTAGGTGTGCGGGGGGACGTCGATCTGAATGACCCATCTTTCATTGCTTTGGTAGACAGGGGTCAGTCTTCCGGTGTGCAAAGATTCAAGAAGACTGTGACCAATGTAGCAGATGATGATCGTTCAACTTACAGAGAAAATTTGACAACAATGAGAAGCTTTAAAGTGATAGTAGCTCCTGCAAAGTTTGTATTCCAAAGGAGATACCAGAAGGCTTCTTTCACTCTTACATCGGAGGTGAAGCAACCAATGACTGAAAGCACAGTTTTTGGGTCACTGACTTGGGTAGATGATCAGAAAAATCATGTTGTAAGGAGTCCAATTGCGGCTACCACAGTCAGAGAGACAGAAAATTAAGAAAAAAGTGGTATTGTAAGAACCATTTTATGCACTGGTGGAGGGTTGATGGAACAGCATTAGCATTGTGGATCCATGTTCATCCTAGCAAGAGATTGTAAGTTGGCGGCACATTGACGACATAGAACAGGACGGTGTGCACTGAATAATTGATGAAAATTTCCAAAAAGATCTTGCCCTTGGCAGTCTGCCCGTGATTGTCGAAGTCGTAGATGGTGATAGGATCAGGCACATATTCTTCTTCCTTCAATCCTAAAGCCTTTGCTGTTATTTCTGGGCAAATGTTAAGGTTGCTGCCTCCATCAACAAGTACATGCGGGACAGTCATGCCCCTAGTCCTTACCACGATGTATAATGCATTGTTGTGGAATGAATGAGGCTTTGGCAAGTCCTCATCAGAAAAGGTGATAGGTTCGCCTGATTTATAATTTGTGCCATATCTTCAGGCATAGTGTCTGACTTCACCTTAATCTTTCTCAACAAATCATCTAGCTTTTCTTGATGCTTAGGAGAATCATGAGTCAATTCGAAAATAGAAATGTTGGAGAGCATTGTAATCGGCTTCTGGAAATTATCGGCCCGCTCTTCTGCTGCCTTAGAGGTTTATGCTTCCTCTGCGCAAGCTTCCTTCTTAAGGAATCTTTTCAGAAAAACTTGAGTTTTTTCGTTCTCAACTGACATATTCCTTTGGTTCAAAAATGAGAGGATGTTCATCCTATGAGACGTAGGTTGATCCTGATGTAGAACCATTACCTGATGCTGGATACTTAGTTCTTCAGTGGAGCATGGATGTATATGGCTTTGCAGAAGGAATGCATGCTCTGAAATGGTTGAGGCGGAATGTTTTGGGAATGGGGCGGACAAGATTTCCATTTTGCCTTCCTCTTCGTCTTCTATAAGGATGCTTTTATCAATGTAGTCCTGGATCAAATTTTTCAGGACAAAGCAATATTCTGTATTATGCCCTGTCGCCCTGTGGAACTTGCAATACTGCTCCTTGAACCTTCCCATGATCACTGGCGGATCTGCCACTTTGGGAAGTTTCACCATTCCGTGGGATAGTAAATATTCTAGAACTTTTTCCAAAGGCTGATCGAGAGGAGTAAATTTTTGATCCCTGCTCCAATTGATGTGCTTGGGCTTTTCCTGAAGATCCCCTTTTTGTTGAGGACCGTTTGAGAGAGGTTTATCATTGTTTTTGAAGAACTTTCCTTTTCTACCTCTATTCTGCTCAGGCTTCGTGCCACTGCCACTGCCATTCTTGCTGCTACTGCCCTGATTATCCCCGGGAGCATCGATTGAGTAAGTAAAGTGTGCCTTCTTCTTTGGATCCTGGATATTTTTGGCCAAAGTGACCCCATACATTCCATTTTCCGCTCCCATTTCGAGTCATTCTGCTCGTTCCGTCAATTCAATAAATGATTTGGATGGGTATGGGAAAATGAGGTTTTTCAAAGGCTGACAGAAGTTATTGAGGATAATTTGGAGGGCGTGCTCCTCAGAAATGAGATTTCTCATCTTATTACAAATACTCCTCCACTTATGAATGAAATCTCTGGCTTTTTCATTGGGTTTCTGCTTGAGGTTGCACAGATGATTGAGCATGGGCAAAGCTTCTGTATTGAACAGAAAACGCTCAACAAACATATTGACAACCTTGTCAAAATCCCTCAATTCAATGGGATTGACATGCTCAGCATACCATTTAGCAGCTATCCCCTCCAAACTGCGGGGGAAACAGAGAAAAAGGGCACTGTTATTCTCGCTGAACCGGGCGCATTCTGCAAAGAACATGGCAAGGTGGGCCTTAGGATCTCCGGATCCATCAAACTTAATGAACTTTCTGGGAGGTTCTCCAGATTGTTATCCCCTTCCAAGCCAAGGTAGAAATCCTGCCTGGTGTATGATCTTTTTCCCTTGTCCCAGATTTGCAGATCCTTGACTATCTTCGTCAATGCTTGAATCGGATCTTCCGCAGGTGCCCCGTACTTGGGTTTGCTTACTGGCATGGGTTCTTCAACTGTTCTCTTAGGCTGCCGCATATGCTTGGGAATATAGATCAGCTGCTCTTCTTCTTCAGAGTTCTCTTCTGCTGATTCTGAATCATCAAAGGTGCTATCACGTTGTACTTTCTGTTTACTGATTTTGATGAGCTTTTTCATGGGCGTCTTCTTAATCTTGCTTTTAGAAGCTGCTTTCTTTGAACCAGCCTTAGTCTGTTCTGCCATCATTTTGGACATCATCTTTTAGAAGACTCTGTACATAGCAGGATCAACATCGCTCTCGTCCTCTGAGTCGTGTTTCTTGGATAATCTGGGAGAATTCATTTCTTCTTGCTTGCTATCGTTGTGCTGCTGAACAGTCTGCTTACCAGCTCTAGTCTGAACCATTTTTGAGATGGCAAAGTTTTTTTGCAGGATACGAGAATGGTTAGAGTATGGAAGAGACTTTTTGAAAATCATAATTCTTTGAAAAAAAACAAGAATGAAGAGCTTTGGTAGACAATTTTCAAAAGATTATCCCATTACTCGGGATTGGGTTATCACAAGATTTGTGATAATTGTGTTACCATTTTTATGATAACGGAGAAATGTGTCTTGTTACCTAGGCGAGGTCATCAACCATGATAAAAGATATTTGAAGAGAAGTAGGAGGAATGTCCCATTTACCCGGGATAAGGTCGTCACTAGAATCGTGACCATTTGTGCTATAAAATAATACAAGAAATAAAATTTGGCCCAAAAAGTAATTTTTATTGATAGTAATATTCAAAGACAAAGAGAGGGTGGGCAGACAGTTTGCCACCACTCTTGATATTCAGAAAATACATTTGATCCCGGAAATACAGATAGGGAAATTAAGGAATCTCAAGTATATTTGGTGACATGGTATGCCCCAGACCACTGATCCGACTGCAGCTTGAACTCTGGCATGTTGCCCGTCGGGAAGCGGATGTTGGCACGAGCCTGTCGCTGCAAAAACTGTCTGAGACATCTTTCTGGCTGATAATCAACACAGAAGAAAGGGCCAAGCAATCTGTAGTGCTTGCTGCGAGCATAGGTGTAACGAGGAACTGTCTCTTTTCTGTCGAAGAAGTCTCAAACAATCTCCTCCTGATGCAGTTTCTTGATCAAGGCTCGATATTGAATGACCGACTTTGGCTGCTTACTGCTGAATCTGAAGGAACTGACATTTGATAGAACATGTCGCAGGAACCACGACTGCAGGGCATAAGTGCATCCTTCCACTAGAATGATCTTTTCAAGGGCGAAACCAGCCAAGACTTGGTAAAGAAAAGCCAAGGCTGCCATAAAAACTGATAGTTGATGGGTCTGCTTGCTTTCCCATCTTCGAAAGATGTATAGCATCTTAATGAGGATGCTAGAATTATGAATAAGTGCGCTGGAATGTTATTCCTTCCAAATTAGTTTCTGGTTCTTTGTGATCTACACTCAAATGGTAGGATACCAAGTGTGCTATTAGACTTAGAGCCTTACAGAGTCTGCAAAATCTTAGCCCAAGTCCAGGCCTGGATCCAATGATGCTAAATTTAATATGTTTGGGTTCGGTTCTATTGATTACAAAATTGAGCTAATTAGACTTGAGCCTTCTAAATCTCCAAATCTGAGTCAAGTCCAAGTCTGGCTCTAATAATAGTAAACCTACTTTGGTTCTGAGCCCTTGTGGGCTCCCTTGCTTATTTTGCTTGGCTATGTTGGATTGCAACTTTGCGGTCAAAATTTTTGTTGGTCTCATTTGGGGGGCCCACTTATCCGTTGGTTTGGCTCGTACTTTTCTAACAAAATGTCTTTGGCACGTGCTCGTGTGACGCTGCAATTATTCAAGGCTTTTGGACAATAAGCATGCACTGTGACCTCCGTTCATCTGAATGTCACCAAGTTGACGGACATCACAAGATCGAAATGAATATGTCTAGGCCGCTTGGTGACGTGGCTAGCCACTGTGCAGTCAGTGATAGGGTTTTTCTATTTAAATTATCGGGAGCTTTTGCCCAAATATCTACGATATTTTAAAGTCCAATACATTCTCGAACAACATGCAATATTTTTCAAAGTGTCACCTATTCCAAAAATATTGTGCTCTTATCTAAACGATTAAAAAAATTTATTTTTATTTATTTTAGACTTGTGTCTTTTTTTTACAGTTTTATATATACATATACCGTCACGCTAAAAGACTAGGTGTGTGAATAAGTTTTTTTACTGTCATTTACTCAATTCTTTTGGTTTGTATGTTTTTTAAATATATCATGTTTTCTTTTTATTTTCTAATTGCTATTAAGCCTGTTACAGCTTCCTTTTCCACCACGTAGTACCCCTCCGTTTTTGTTTTTTCTTGGTGGTTCCGCTCCCTCGTATTCAATTCCGAAGATTGCCTTTCTCTATTGTTCTCTTCAAAATCAATATGTGATGCAAATCGAGTTCATGATTTGCGAAGAAAAACTAAGTTATGCTATTTTTATGGAATTTATGTTATGAAAGCAAGAACAATAGAAAAAAAAGTAATTTATAAAACTCGAAAAAAATAATAATTTTATTCATCAACTCTAAATTGTCAATATACAAAGCTTCCTCATCTATTTTATAGATGAGATTTCTTAATTCTAATTCAACTAAACTTCTTAATTCGATAACTCTCTTAAAAAATAAAGTTATCTTAATCTAATAAAACCTTAATATTGGATCCAATCTCTTTGGCTCATGCGACATTCTCTTCCGGTTGAAAAAGACTTACCCTCAAGTATAGATCCCTCTTATGTTTCTTCCAATTTTATTGTACCTTGTGGGTTATGAGCTCATAATATAAAAATGAATATCATTGATAACAGCTTGGAATTGTTATGGTATGTGTCCAGAAGCCCAACATATTTTTCTTGAACCTCTTGTAGTCATATGGATCCAGATATTGGTATGAGTCAAATGGTTATAGGGCTGATTTTATTAGCTCTAAATAAACTTTTGGAGTAGGTTTTGAGAAAGATTTATGGATTCAAGAACTAGAGGATTTAAGTTTTGGATCTAAAAATAACGTGAGGTGAGGTAAGGTCCAAACAGAAGGAAAAATCGAGTTTTGAATGGGGGCTTTGGATCTAAGAAACCAAGAAAATTGGGTCGTCTGATGAACGAACCAAGATTTAAAGGCACAAACTGATGTGCACGACCACCGAACCAGTTCGATTAAGATTTGAACCCGCTTGAATTAGCCCCAAGCCGGTGGAAAACTTGCCCAAATTGGGTTTTGGCACTATTTCTAAGACAAACCAGTATTTCAAACGGGTTTGGTATCTTAACAGACATGTTGGTTGGTCAGTAGTGGAGGCAACCCCCAGTGCCATCGCGCCATCCTCACTAGTGTCGCCTTTGGAAGGCAGGGGTGTGTCTGCCTAATATGGCCGACGGATAATCATCGGCCGGGATTTCACTAGCAACGAGTCCATCATTGGAGTGTTGCTGCCACCCGAAGGTGGGGGAGGCAACCCCTACTGCCTCCATATCATCTGCGTTGACGTCAACTCTGGCAAGAAGCGGAGGCACCGACCTGCAGAAGGACGTCGATCAGATCCCTGCCGGCATTGGGGCTCTGCTTTGCCGGCTCTTCCTCCTTGAAGGGGAACTCCACAGAGGAGCGGGGCACTGCAGAGGCGCTCCCACGTCCTCTGGTCGACTCGGGGTGCGACAACATAGGGAATTTAGCTAGCGGACAAACACTGATCGGGATCCCATCGACGCGAGATCTCTGTGATCTGTATTGACTACGGCATGTCCTCTCGTGCCTCTTCGTCTCCTTTTCTGAGCCCACGAACGGACAGATCCAAGTGGGTTGCAGGACCTCCTGCCAGAGGGACTGGCGGCGCCTGTCTGGTGCGAGATCACTGATGGGATGAGGCTGCCCCACCGGAATATGGAAGGATGGAGAGGGGAGAAGACCGCCTTCTCGCCCTCTTCCTTATTGACGGCGAGATCTCTATGATATGTCTTGACTACGGCACGTCATCTCGTGCCTCTTCGGCTCCTCCTTTTCCGAGCCCACGAACGAACTGATCCAGGTGGGTTGCAGGGACTCCTGCCAGAGGGACTAGCAGCGCCTGTCTAGTGTGAGATCACTGATGGGATGAGGCTGCCCCCACTGCAATATGGAAGGATAGAGATGGGAGAGGGAGGAAGACCGCCTTCTCGCCCTCGAGTTTATTTTTGGGAAAAACTTTTTTAAATGAAACTGCCGAAGCAGGTTATATGTTCCCCCCGAAAGACGGTAGTTAGCTACATCTTTTGTTCGAGGGCCAACGAGCACCACGTACGTAATCATGTGCGGCTCGTATCCCCATGTTTGTCAGCATCACTTAGCGTTGAAGTCTGATGCGGTTGCAAAGACTTAAGTACCCTTTCCTCCATTGGTGCCAAAAAAAATGACGATTCTAGAAAAGGAGTGGTTGCAAAGACTTAAGTACCACTACAAGAAAAACTCCAAAATAGCGATGGATATTGGCGACGGATTTTTTTCGTCGCCCATTAGCGACGGCTTAGCGAGAGCAAAATATCTGTCGCTACCATTCGAATTATTTATGGAATTAGCGACGGACATTAGTCTGATGCTCATCCGTCACTAACTAACGACGGATTAGCGACATACAAATTATGTCGCTACTCCGTCGCACAGTTGCAACGAAATAGGCGACGACATTTGGCCGTCGCTAAATTTTCCATAAATCCCTAATTCGAGCCACTTTTTCCTTTCTTTTTTCTGTTGTCGGCCGTCGAGCTCCAGTCGCCCGCCCACCCATCGACCTACTGTCGGCTGCCCGCCGCCCCATGACCTCCCATCGACCGCCCCACGTCCTCCCATTGCCCACCCACCGGTCGCTGTCCTCTCGTCTGACAACCGGAGGTGACCCTTCACCTTCTTCTTGGTCCCGCCCCCCCTCACTCTCTTTCGGGTTGCTGGAGGGTTGGCAACCCCTGCCATGCCCTCCCCTCTCTCTGTTTCGGGTTGTTGGAGGGTCGGCAACCCCTGTCGTGCCCTCCCCCCTCTCTGTTTTGTTGTCGGGAGGCCGGCAGGAGGCCGGTGGCCCCCTGCCGCGTCTCTCGCCCCCTCTCTCTCTTTCGGGTTCTCGGAGGGTCTGCAACCCCTGTCGTGCCCTCCCCTCTCTCTGTTTCAGGTTGTCGAAGGACCAGCAAACCGTATTGTGCCCTCCCCTCTCTCTGTTTCATTATCGGGAGGCCGGCAGGAGGCTGGTGTCCCCCTGCTGCGTCTCCCCCCCCCCCCCCCCCCCCCGCCCTCCTCTCTCTTTCGGGTTCTCGGAGGGCCGACAACCCCTGTCGTGCCCTCCCCTCTCTCTGTTTGGGGTTGTCGGAGGGCCGACAACTCCTGTTGTGCCCTCCCCTCTCTCTGTTTCGGGTTTTCGGCTCTCCGACAACCCCTGCCATGCCCTCCCCTCTCTCAGTTTTGTTGTCGGGAGGCCGACAGGAGGTCGGTGGCCCCCTGCCGCGTCTCTCGCCCCCCTCTCTCTCTTTTGGGTTCCCGGAGGGCCGACAACCCATGTTGTGTTCTCCCCTCTCTCTATTTCAGGTTGACGGATGGCCGACAACCCCTGCAGTGCCCTCCCCTCTCTCTGTTTCGGGTTGCCAAAGGGCCCGCAACCCCTGTTGTGTCCTCCTCTCTCTTTGTTTTGTTGCCGGGAGGCTGGCAGGAGGTCGGTGGCCCCCTACCGCATCTCTCGCCACCCTCTCTCTCTTGCGGGTTCTGGGAGGCTGGCAGGAGGCCGCTCAGCCCCATCTTTTTTTTTTGCAAGGGAGGGGTCGAGCCCCTCTCTGTTAATTTTTTTGCCAGGGAGGGGTCGAACCTCCTCCCTGTATTGTTTTGTATATATGTTCTTTGCAGGTACATTGTTGAGCAAATTGCGCGATGCTTATTGCTAAGCATCACATGCTGTAAAAAATGCAATGCAAAAAGAAATAAGAAAAAAATTGAAAGGCAAAAGTAATTCAAATCGGGTAAATACCTGTGGTGAGTAAGTGATGCAAGCGCATCACGTGTTATTTAATTTTTTGGATGCAACATTTTTCTGTTCACACACTCACTTAGTTGTTGATATCTAGGACTGTTTTGATGGAGTTTGGAGATCATGTTGAGCATGATTTTAATGTATGTAAATATAAGTTTTCTTATTTTTGGAGTACGGATTTCATGCTAGGCATGGTAGTAGTTAGCAGGATATTGGAGTGTGTTTGTTGCAGGTACATATTTTACTTTTTTTTTATATGAATGATTTGGATGTATTGCAATGTTTGATGTGATTGTATCCATGCTTGCATGTAGTTACTTTCAATTTGATTATGACTTCCATGTGAAATTGTATAATGAAAGCATGCTTCAAATGAATGTATGAAAATATTAAGTTATCAATGCATGCATCATAGTTCTTGTGATTGTATGACATTATATATATATATATATATATATATATATATATATATATATATATATATATATATATGTGTGTGTGTGTGTGTGTGTGTGTGTGTGTGTGATATATATCAAATATATAGCATGCATCATATATTGCATGATAAATTTGATATTTTCTTCATCATAGCATTCTGATGATTCTCTTTTAATTAGTTAGAATACTATTCATAACATCATACGATAAAATGACTGCAAAGCGTGAATGAATATATCGTAGGATAGTTGACAATGAGGTATCGCATGAATATATGGATGGTGTTGAAAGTTTTATTAAATTTGCAACGGCAAGTGTCAGTATAGTGGATCTCATAGGTCGGATTAGGTGTCTCTGCAAGATTTGTAAGAATAATCGATTTGTAGAACCTCATGGTGTTAGACATCACCTATACAGAAAGGGTTTTGTGAGTGATTATCAGAATTGGACCTTTCATTGTGAAGAATTTAGGAACAATTTTGACGCACAGGTGGATGTAGTGCACGATAATTCATATATGGATTTGATATTTGATGCCCCAGGAACAGAAGTGGGTTCTGCTATGGGTCCTAGTGATGTAACAATTGGGGTAAAGGAAGAAGCACCAAACGATGCAGCTAGTAGATTTTATGATTTACTTAGAGATGCTGATGAGCCACTTTAGAATGGTTGTGAGAGTCACATTATCATGTCTGCAGTTCTTCAACTACTGAATTTGAAGTCCGAGTATAATTTGAGTCAATCATGTTTTGACCGTTTGTGCATGATAGCGAAGAGTATGTTGCCCAAAGATGAGAAATTGTCACAAAATTTCTATCGTGCGAAGGTTATAGTCAACGCTTTAGGTATGGGGTATCAAAAGATAGATGCTTATCCAAATCACTGCATGTTGTATTTCAAAGATCTGGAAAACAGCATATCATGCCCATCATGTGGGCATCCTCGGTTCAAGCCAAAGACAAGAGACAATGGTAGCACGAGATCAAAAGAAGTTTCATACAAGTCACTCCGCTACTTTTCTATCACCCATAGATTGCAATGATTGTATATGTCTTCAAGGACAGCTAAACACATGAGATGGCATGCAAATAAAGTTTGACATGATGAAGACAAGATCACGCATCCTGTTGACGCGGAAGCTTTGAAGCACTTTGATTGTACTTATCAGAACTTCGTTATAAAAGTGAGAAATGTTAGACTCAGTATATGTACAGATGAATTTAATCCATTTGGGGGTAGATCAACTCCACGATTATGTTGGCCAGTATTTATAACTCCATACAACCTTCCACCAAGCTTGTGTATGAAGCATCAGCATCTTTTCTTGTCTCTATTGATCCCTGGTCTGACCTCACCTGGCCAAAATCTTGATGTATATTTAAGGTCATTGATTGATGAACTAAAAGTACTGTGGGATGACGGTATTATCATGTATGATGCCCATAAAAAATAAAATTTTAATATAAAGGTCATTGTTCTATGGACAATCAGTGACTTCGCTGCATATGGTATGTTATCTGGTTGGAGCACACATGGGAGGTTGGCATGTCCGTACTGCATGGAGGACATAAAATCATTTAGATTGATGCATGGAAGGAAGCTGTGCTGGTTTGAGTATCATCGTCGATTTCTATCCAACGACCATCCGTTCCGAAGACAAAAGAATGTGTTTTGAGCAGGCACAACTGAAATGAAAGGTCCACCGACAAGATTATCTGGCATAGATATTTTAAGAAGAATGTGATACTTTCCAAATGTATTAACAGATGCTCGTAGTCTGACGCCCTTCCTTGGATTTGGGAAGGACCACAATTGAACAAAGAAATCTATATTTTGGGAACTACCATATTGGTTGACCTTATTGATACGACATAATTTGGATGTGATGCATATGAAGAAAAATGTGTTCAATACAATAATGAATGTTAAAGGGAAAATGAAGGATAATCTGAAGGTCCGTATGGATTTAAAAGTAATATGTAAAAGACCAAAATTGAAACTCAAAGAGTATAATGGCAAAGTACTAAAACCAAAGGCAAGATATGTGCTTCAACCTGATCAAATAAAGCAGGTATGTCAATGGTTGAGACAGTTGAGATTTCCAGATGGATACATCTCTAACATTGCTTGGGCTGTGAAGATCGACGATGGACAATTATATGAGTTGAAGAGTCATGATTGTCATATCTTTATGCAACGATTGATACCCCTAGCATTCCATGATATGTTAAACAAGCCTATATGGGGGGTATTATCTGAGTTGAGTAGATTTTTTAGAATATTGTGTGCATCGGAAGTCGTAGTATCTGAGGTAAAGAATCTCGAGCATTCTGTCATCACTACTATTTGTCAGCTAGAGAATATATTTTTGCCAGCATTTTTTAATGTTATGGAATATTTGATCATACATTTGCCATATGAACTAAGGGTTGGTGGTCCTGTGCAATATCAGTGGATGTATCCATTTGAAAGGTATATTTTTTCTTATATTTTTCTCTTCAATGACAAATATTTCAAATTTAAGATATATATTTTTAACAGATGCATGTTTGACCTCAAAAAAAGGTTCGGAATAAAGCAAGAGTAGAAGGCTCTATTCGTGAGGCATACACTTTAGAAGAGGTTTCAAATTTCTCATCTATGTACTTTGAACCTCACATTCCAACACGTTATACATGTCCACCTCGTAACGATGATGGAGAACAATTTACTGTAGCTGACAAGCTGTCGATATTTCAACCACTTGGGCATGCATTTGGTAGTTGTCGATTAAGACTCTTGGCATATCGAGAGCAAGACGCAACACAAATCTATATTCTTTTTAATTTCTCTGTGATCGACCCATACATCGAGTAAGTACATGTAGACGCAACACAAATCTAAATCATTTTATGTTCTATATGTGCATACATGGTTCGGTAATATAAGTATTTGTTAAGTGCAGACGATTTGATCTGGAGTTGCGAAGAGAAGTTTCATATCTCACTGATGCAGAAGTGCAAAAAGAACGTTAAACTAAGTTTATGGAGTCGTTAAAAGACTTGGTAAGGACGATGACATAAATTGTCTACGTGTAAACAACACTAAGTTACTTAATTGGTTGTGATCATAAATTGTCTTCTTCATTGTTTATGTTTGTAGGTTCGCCATGGTGATGTTAAAGATCAAGGAATATGTGATTTACAAAATGGTTCGACCAAAGTTATGCAATGTTACAACGGGTACATCGTAAATGGTTATCAATTCTATAAAAAAAACTATGGTATAAACAAATCAATGATGAATAGTGGCGTGTGTGCCAAGGGTAGCAGTTACGGTGAAAATGAACATGATTACTACGGTGTTATAGAGGAAATAATGGAGTTGACTTACTTAGGCATAAATAATAGGGTAATTTTATTCAAGTGTCATTGGTTTGATCTAACTGCAACAAGAGTTGACAAAGCCTCAGGCATTATGGAGGTGAATCATAAATCAAGGTTTGGAACATATGAACCATTCATATTAGCCTCGCAAGCTCAACAAGTTTACTATACTTCATATCCGAGTACAAAGAAGTCATAGAAATGAATGGTGGGCAGTTTGCAAGGTGAAGTCCAAACTATACACTAAGTATGATCAGTTACAAGAAGATAAGTTAATTGAAAAGAGTAACTACTATCAATCAGATAATATCTATAACTTCTCTTATGGTCACGATGTCGTGCATGATATGCATGTTATATCTCCATTGGTCGATACTCTATTCATGAAAGAATGTGATCCAAATGATATATCAAGTGGATGGGCAAACAATGAAGAAGATGAAGAAGAGGAGGAAGAAGAAGAATATGAAAGTCAAACAAGTGTTAAGGAAGAATTCTTGAGCTAGTGAGCAAATTTTTGTAATACAAATCTCTATTGAATGTATTGTAACGTGTTTGAATGATTTGAAAGTATTGCAATACTTGATGTGAATGATTTGAAAGTATTTGAATGCATTGAAATGTATTACAATGATGTGAATGATTTGAAGGTATTTCAATGTTTTAATGTTATACAAAATCATTTTTTATTCTTTGATTATGTATCTTCGATACGTTTCGAGTTATGATTTGAATGTATTGTAACGTGTTTGAATGATTTTAATGTATTGCAATACTTGATGTGAATGATTTCAAATTATTTGAATATATTACATGACATTTTTTATTTGTTAGAATATGGTTCATGGAGGTTACAGTGGTCGTTCATCCAGTGTTAGTCAGTCTCAGCCTTCATCTTCACGGGCTGCTTTGATAGGTATATCATTTAACTAATTGTATACTTGATTGGTTTAAATACGTATTCTGAGAATTTTTAACGCATTTTTCTACAGATAATGTTTCGCCTATACATGACCCACCTACACCAGTTGTTCATACAAGTCACGAGCCAACGCAGGATGCAGAGTCTTCTCAGTCTGACACAAGAAGACTTATTCAAATAGTGTATATCGATAATCGATCGTAAGTATTTCATTTTCACTTATTACTTATCTTATAAATATTGTATATTGATAGTTAATGTGTACCAATTCATGTGCAGTGCAAGGTTCGAGCCACATGAAGTAATATGAGATATTAGAAATTCACTACTTCAACATCTACTAGGACCAGTCGCTCAATGAAAATTATACCCGAAGGAGATGTTGGACAGATTGTGGTCCTCATTCACTGTATACAATTGTTTCTTATAGTTAATGTGTTTCATATTTAATTTTTTGTTATAGTCATGTCTACTAACTTTCTGAAAATATTTGTAGGCTTCGAATCGCTTCGCGACTACGATAAAGGAACAAGATGGAAGAAAAGTGTGGCAGAAGGTGGTTGTTAATCGATTTGCAGACATGCTGCACAATATGAAGACTGCAGCAAGAAAAACATCTGGCAGGATAAATGATCCACTGCAATGGAAGGGCCATGAACCTCCTACTATCAAGTCAGATGTTTGGGATGCAATGTGAGTCAAGTGGGCGGGGCATGAATTTCGAAATTGCTCAGCAAAGGCTGCACAAAATCAAGCAAAAATGCCTGATGCCCATCTACACACAGGTGAGTCTAGGACTTTTGGGAGCCACCTGAAGAAAATGGTAACTCATCAATATATATTGTCAATTTTATAAGTATTGTTGCAAACCTGTTAAATAATTCTTTTATCATTTAACTTCGCAGTAAGCAGAAAAAGGAGGCATTGTGCCATACAAGGATGTGTTTGTTGAAATACATAAATGTAAGACCACGGAAGAGTTTGTATCAGAGAAGGCGAGAACGACAACGATATGTATTTATTGTATTAATAATCATTATAATATACAAGTTATCATAAATATTATAATTATTAATTATTAATTCATACTGTAATCATTACTTTGTAGGAGTCATATAAGCAATAGATGGTAGAGCGATATGGCGATGACTCCACTCAACATCCACCTTTTGATCCTGCAGCATGGGTGACTGCAACAGGTGAACCTAAAAAGGGTCATGTGTTCGGGTTTGGGAGTAATATGAACACCTCACTAGTCGTTGCTTCCTCGACTCACGGCTCACAGAGTTCTTCCGTCAGCATCAGCTCCAACCATCCGACTGACCTACCTAATTCTTGCGATGGTGTACGCCAGCTCGTTAAGGACATAATGCATGACTACTTACATGAAGCAATTTCCGACGTTGCCCGTAATGAGTTGAGCAGTTTTTTTTTCAAAACAGGAGAACTTCGTCTGCAAGTGAATCTCAGGTATGAAAGTTTCATGTTATGTATTATATGTCGTTAGTATTGATTGCCTTAACTTAGGTACATTGCATATAATTTATTTTGGTATATTTTGTTTATCAATACTAACCTTTCTTTTCTCTTATAGGTTGTTGGCTCTAATCAGCGTAGTGGAGCTGAAGGCGCAGATCGAGACAATGAAGAAGAGGACGCACAGAATCTTGGTGATGATTAGATTCATGTGTTGTATTTGTTGTACCTTCTTTTTGTTTAAAAATTTTAAATGTTCAATTGTAAATAATTAGAACTTGCGAATTTTATAGTGGATCGATTAATTGTTTTAGTTTCCTTTTATATGTGTTTTGATGTGTACTTTGTATTTTATTCACAGGAATTATAAATTGTATAGGAAATATAAATTGTATTACGATAAATTTTTTCTCGATATTTATGTTTTAAACATTTTTTTTATTTTTTGCAACGGATTAGCTACGAAAATATTCGTCGCTATTTGGTACCGCCATGCAATTTAGCGACGGATTAGGGATGGATTTGATTTGTCGCTATTTACTAGCTGGTCAATGTTTTTACGACGGATCTTAGTTCGTCGTTGAGTTTGTCGCTATATTAGTGACGGCATTAGCGACGGATATTAATCTGTCGTAAAACAAAAATCTTCGTATAGTAATGACAACTTTGCAATGGAACTTGTCGTTCACTAAGTCATCGTAAATTAGCGACAGAACGAGCAACAAATAGTTTCTGTTGCTACTTAGCGACTATAATTTTGCAATGAAAGCTATCCATCGTTACTTTGACGCTAATCCGTTGCTTAACACTTAAGCAACGAAGTAGGGTCGTCGTTAATTCACAGATTTCTTGTAGTGTACCCCAAAGATGGTTATTTAAGACCCAGTCCCTGCACTGTAGGATTATCTGAAAAAAGGAATCCCCCCTGGAGAAGGCCATGAACATCAACCCTCTCTCTCTCTCTCCCTTCTCTTTTTGCTTCTGTGCACATCCAGCAGACGATCCTACACTGCTCCATCAAGCACCGACTGACCTGCACACTAACTATAGCATGGTTCAACTTGATGAGTTGTGGAGCCTGATTCAGAGTTTTTGCCCTTACAGGAGGGGGTCCGGGGGCTCCCCCCGGCGTGGGTCCCTTGTAACTGACCAATTTTTTTTTTGGGCCTTGTATAATTTTTTTCTTTTGTTTCCCTCTTGTAACTATCGAAAAAGAGCAATAAAGTATTTTGTTTAATCGTTGTTCTCATGTTTCCTTCGATTGTTTCTTGTTCAAGGTTTTCGTAACACCTTTTCCCATGATTTTTTTGCTTTTTTTTTGCTATGTGATTTTCATAAATTGCTACTCAATTTAGCGATTTGTCATTTTTTTCGTTGCGCAATTTTCATAAATTGCTACTCGATTTAGCGATTTGCTATTTTTTTTCGCTACGTGATTTTTGTAAATCGCTACTCGATATAGATTTACGAAAATTGCATAGCGATTTACGAAAATTGCATAGCGATTTACGAAAATCACATAGCGATTTGTCATTTATTTATTTTTTTTGCTACGCGATTTTCATAAATCGCTACTCGATTTTGCGATTTGACATTTTTTTGAGTGATGCCTCCTTGACCACGATCTTCACCATGATCAGGCTATAGTCGCTAGCCATCCCGATGGTAGTCTTGAGGTTCATGATGGGGAAGTCGGAGGTTGTACTCCATTGTAGGTGTACTGGAGGAAGATTCCGTTGTAGGTGTCCCTCAGAGGCGGAGGAGGAGTCGCCGAAGTCGGTTGCCCGCTGGATGAGAGCAGCATTCTGGCCACTACTAACAGAAAGAAGATGACGATCACCATCGGATCGTCAGCTCTTTGCTTCCCTTGATTTCTTCTCTAGAGAGAGAGAGGGTTTTACAATGTTTTGCGGAGAAGGAAGAAGAAGAAGATGATGACGAAAAGTTCAAACAGACATTTTTGATGGCTCAGGTTCGTTTCGCCGGATCACCATCAGATCGCTGGCCCCGGTTCGTTTTGCTGTTTAGACTTTGAAGAGTCAACATCATCCCCGATTTTCTGGATGGAAGACATGTTTGTCCTTTTTTTGAACCGTTTGTTTCCCTTTTTATGAATGGAGGACATTTTTGTTATTTTCTCAAACTGTCATTTTATGGCAAGAATAGCAAGAAAGGGTACTTAAGTCTTTGCAACCGCACCAAACTCCGATGCTAAGTGATGCTGACATACACGGGAATATAAGCCCCATGTGCTTACATACATGGCACTCATTCGAACCCCCGAACATGAGATATGGGATTCAGTGCATCATCGAAGGAGAACATACACCACCCTCTCTGAAACTGTGAAGGGTCTCTCTCTAAACACCCACCTCTCTTCTTGTACAAATGACAAATATACTACCTACTTGGACGAAACCTTTGTTTGCGCCTTTTATCCAAAAAATTATACATATCCTAAAACTAGCCATTGTGTGACTATTAATTGAGCTTAATCGAGTTTAACTGAACTCTAATGCTTGGTCAAGCTCAGATCATTTATATTTAACAAGATTGAGCTTGTGTTCAAACTCGACTTGTTTATTTACTCGGATGAGTCTGAACCAGACTTAAACGAGCTGAGCTCGAGCTGGTTGTGCAGCCCTACTAGTGGCTCTAGAAAGAAAGCATGTCGAGTGGTTCTATTGAGGAGGAGATGAAGCGGTCAACACAAATATGTTTTTTTAAATTCCTACAATCTTATCGTGAGATTTCTAATAACCGATACAATCCAAAAAATGCTACATTTTCAAGATCGCCCCTATTTTGAAACTATCATTTTTTCATCGCTATGCTATCATGTTATTAATGTGGTATCTGTAAATGTATATATTTGTATTTTTTATACTTTTTGATATATTTATGTGTTTTATTATATATATTTAAATGTTAATATATCGATATTCATGCATTCTAGATTTTCTTAATAAAAACAATACTTTTTAATTTATCGTAAAATTTTCCTTTGCGCAACAAAATCCCAATAGCTATATTTGTGATTATGGAGAGAGAAAGGGTGATGTCAGTTTTTCTAAAATAATTTTTGAAAAGGTTTTTAATTGAGAGCAACGTGAAAGTCAGACTCCAAAAATAAAAACCGGCTCGCACGAGTGGTGGAGTCTAGGTCGATCTCAGGGAACGGGGGATACTTCGTATTCAAACATGCAACTAAACTACGCTTTATTGCCAAAATTATAAAAGTACGAGAAAAATAACTACTTAACTATTACATCAAATGTTTACCCTACACAGACGGTTTAAAATGATTTTATTACAAACCAAGAATTAAATGAAATTCAAATCCTAATTCTAAAAGAAAAGTAAAAGTGTCTTTTGTGCTCGTGCCTCGTGTCACATATCAAACGCACGCCACCACATATTTCACTCGCTTGCCTTCACTCCGCGCTATCCTGCAAAACATGAACACACAAGCAGCGAAAGACGAAAAACTAACACTACGCTAAAAGAAATGTAAAACACGTAAAAATATGCAAAATGAAAAGAGATGCAAAACGTAAAAATCAGAAATACCTAAAATGCATAAAATGTGATGCCTAAAATAAAAATATCTAAAATGCAATATGAAATGTTGCCGTGAAATTCAAAATGAAACAGACGTGAAGTGAAAATCAGGTTTAAAAACTATTATGCAATGAATTTAAAATTGGCGTGAAGATACTGTTAAAAACTGTTTTGTAAAAACAAATAAATGCCTTCGAAAATGATTTATAAAAACAAATTTCCGTTAAAAATGATTTGTAAAAACACTTTTCTGTTAAAAATGAAAATCACTAAGGCATTGAAATGGAATAGGCTGCCATGAAGAAGTGAAGGTGCTGTGAATGATGCTCACGGGTGCCGGATGATGAGTCTGCCAGATTTAGGTGTCGTGAACAAGGATTTCACGGTTTTCACGTTTGAACTTCCAGCAGAGGCAGAGGATTACGATGGAAGGAAGTTTCGGCAGATCTCATGGATTCACAACAGATTTCACTATGAATCAAATTCGATTCACAGTGAATCAACAAAAGAAATCACGGTGGATTTTGAGTTGCTTTCACGGTTGAAATTATGACAGATGCAGATTGATTTCGGATTTCACATTTTGGCAGATTGAATTTGCTAGACTGAGGTGCCGATGATGAGGCTGATGGATTTCACAGCATATGTAGAGGGAGCTTCGGTAGCTATAAGGGGATTTCGGCAGGCCTGCTTCGCGGCAGATGAGATCTGCTTTTCACGGTAGATCTGATCCGCAGTAGATGATTTTGAATCCAGTGAAACCAGATTTCTAATTTCACGACAGATGCAGGTGGATTAATGCAGATGCAATTGATGATGCAAATGATTCAATAATGAAGTGATGCTATGCAGGGATGCAAGGTGTGATGCAACAGGTAAAACTTGAAAATGCAAAACAACAAATTAATGATCATTGATGATGCAAAAAAAAAACAAAATGATGCAAAAAGCTATGCACAAAAGAAATCCATAAAGTAGATTGCAAAAAGTAAATTTAAAGATTGAGATGCGTTTGGAAAATTAAAATCGACACAGTGAAATAAAAAAGAAAACTTAGTCAAACAAAATGAATTAAAAACAGCCTAAATGAGCAAAGAGGAGAAGAGAAGAAGAAAGAAGGAGAGAACGGAGAAGAAGGAAGAAGAGGCTCTACTTACCGTTTCAGTTTGGGTTGAGAGAAGAGGTGGTCTCTCCCTTGCTGCTGCGCCATCCCTTGAGAAGAAGAGGATCTCTGGTGAGGAAGGAGGGAAGAAGAAGAAGAAGAGAAGGAGAAGAAGACCGGAGAGGAGAAGAGAGGGGTTGAGAAGAGATGGGATTTACATATAGCAATGGAGGACAACCCCTCTCAAACCCTACGTAGGGTATTAAAGAAAGGGGCTTTTGGCTCCTTTTAAAATTTCAACCAACATTTATTATAAAATTTCAAAAAGAAGATTAAAACAAAATAATTTCTAAAAAAACTCTAAAAACCTACATTTTGCCTAATCTATTAAACTTCCTAAAAACTATAATGCCGATTTATTTTTTTCTCAAATTTAAACTTACTTAAAATTTAATATCCTAAAGAAATATTTTTAACTAATTCCTAAACGACCTAATTTGCCAAATTGACTTGCAATTTATGCTTTTTTAGATATTTATCTTTTTCGCATGTTTTCTCGAAACTAACGATAAATGTGAGAATTTAATGTGATTATTCATCGAATCATGCATGAATTAGTATGATAAAATGCTAAAATAAATGCATAATCTGAGGGTCAGGACGTGAGTAAGAACCAGGTTGAGAGAGAGAAGGGGTAGCTATATTTGTTTTATTCTTTTCTTTTTTTGGATCTAGTAATTCCACATGTATTTTGGATCTGGATTCAATCTAATCTCCATGGATATGATTTGGATCCATATCTGAATCTATTGTTTGTACTTTGTATTTGAATTCAGATCTAACAGAATCCAGACCAAATCCAAAACATTTACACCCCTACATGACTGGTGAAGGTCACCAAGTTGATTGGATATTATGAGTTTAAACCCTACTAGTGTGAAGCCTTTGCCATGAGGCTAAAGTCAGGTCTACTTCTTAGTGGGCAAGGGGAACATGTGGGGTTTTAGGTGAATCAACTCGGTGAGTGAACACAAAGTGAGTTGGAACTAGTTTAAGTTATGCATCACCTAGGTTCAGATCCAACTGTGATTTTGTCAGACTTGTCAGGCACGATTTGCTCAATAGGTTAACAATCTATATTGATTGACTGCCTCCATTACGCTGTTGCTAGCAAATACCACTATTTTTTGTTTTGGATCTTTCAAACCATTTTGACCCATTTTTTCTGATCCTTCAATAAAAAGATTCATTCTCTTCATAAAAAATATGAGGTAGAACCAATAAAGAATTCTTTTTCGATTCATCCCTTTAGTTGAATACCTCATTCAAGATTTTTTTTTTATCCAACCCATAGGAATCCATAGAAAAGGCAAGGTTTGCTCATGGACTTGTCTGCTCAGAGTAGGCTGAGATGGCTCCGGTATGGATCATGGTGTGCACGACATTGCTCGATCATATACCAACACTTTTCGAATTTCACATATATATTGAATTTAGTGATGTCAACGGATCAGATGTAACTCGATATCCGACCTGAATCCAAATCCGATTAGTCAATTTCGCTTATAACTTTACATTAAATTATGAGTCTGATTAAAACCCAAATCTGACTAAAATCCAAATCTAATCAGTTTTTTATTTTTTCATCTGACTCCGAATCTGATTAAGTCAGATTCAGTCATTCCTAGATCCAACCCGTTGACATCACTAATTGAATTGGAATTTTGTGTGATCTAATCCAAGCTAAGATACACATAGTAGAAAGCCTGACAACGAGTTGGTTTTGTTTCTGGTGCTTGACTTGAACCCAGATTTTTGTATAAGGGTGATACAGATCATTTGAACCTGTATCTGAATCCAACAAGCAATATCCAACTGGGTCATCTCTACAAATCCTCCAAATACTCAAGATCCATATTTGGACCAGCTGGTACATTGGGGCCACCTGGGGAGGTCGACCGCCCCATTTTGGAGGCTTGAAGGACGTGTAGGATGAGTTATGTTGGAGCCTAAATATGGCTTGGTTATTTCTAGCCATGTCAGGAAGGTTTACCTATTTTTGGCCAAGTCAAAATAAGTGATATCTTAGAATGACCATGTGAAAAAATGTATGGGAAGATTAAAGCTAGGCCATAAAACATAGTGAAGGCTTCTACTAAGAATAGCCTTAGACTAAGAGATGATACCTAAGTCCAAAGAGGTGTTACCTAAGGCTTGAGAGTTGTTTGCTTAGAATAGTTTTTAGCTTGAAGGTCTTATCTTGATTTAGCTTGAGTCAAATAGATTTTTTCTATTTTCAGCTTTTGCTTTAAATTAAAATCTTGTAACTTGTAGAGAGTAGTAAATAGCTCTCTAAGGCCTACTGGTGTAAGTTTTATGAAATAGATTTTTAAAAGATATTTTTAGTAAAAATGGTTTTGTGAAAACCAAACACCAAATAATAAAAACCGGCTCACACTGGGGTGAGATTCGGGTCAAACTCAAGGAACGGGAGAAAACTTTGTATTCTACACAATATCAAGCTTTATTGCCTTAAAAATAAAAATAATTAACTATTATAATGTGTTACCTTCTTGCAGAGGGCTAAAAAAGAATAATAAATGGTTTTATTATAAACCTAAATTAATAAATTAAATAAACCTAATCTAAAAGAAATGGAAAAAAGGGTCTTCAATGCTTGAGCTTTAGTCTCTTTTATCTTTACTGCTTTCTTTTGACTTTAGGAGGCTTATAAAGGCTACTAGTATTTAAGTTGTAGGCTCCTTTACTCTTTACTCACTTGATGAAATATTTTTTTAGGGATCTTTTGAGGGGTCGAAGGGCCTTTTGAGGAGACCTCAGAGGGCTCTTCGATGGTACTTTTGAGGGCCTATCGCACGTTCGACCATTTTCCTGCAAAACAAAAACACAAATCGAGCATAACAACGTAAAAAAATAATACCAAAATCTAATATTTTAAACAAGAAAAATCAAAAGCTAATCTAACAAACTAACTAATAAACTTGTAATAAATAACTAACATATAACAAACTGTGTAGCTGACATGTAACATCTAAATCACTACATGACAAAATAATAAACTAACTAACTAATAAATAAAGAAAACAAACAAAACAAAAAGGCACTAACCATATGACAATAATCTAACTAATAAAAAATCTAACTATTTAATTAATAATATAACTAATTAACACTTGTTGTACGTAAGTAACCAATAAACTAATAACAAAATCTAAATTAACAATGAAACTAACTTATGTTATCTACCACTAACTAATTAATAAAGAATTAAAAGAAACAAAACAAGAACCGACTATTGTTATTTAACTAACTAAATTCAAGAATCAAGAAACGTCTAACCAACTAACTATCTAGATTGATAACTAACTAAACATGCTGGACTGAATTCAATCTAACTAATAACAAGCTGAAATAATTAAATGCTATCTACTCTAATCAATAATGAATTAAAAGAAGAAAACAAGAATCAGCTAATGTATTGCTAACTAACTGTGCAAAACAAAGTCAAACCTTAATTCAAACTAATTAATCATGAATCAATTAAACCAACTTGCTGAAGTAAACTATTCTTCTACAACAAAACGTGATTGAAAAATAATGGAAACTATTCTAAAAAATGATAATTGAAATAAAAGAAGGAAATCGGCTAAAATAATTAATTTTAGACTAATTTTTAACAAACTAATCTAAGTTAATCTAATGAAATTGAACTAGTTACTAATCTAATTATTGTAAACAAAAATAAAATGTGAATCAAAATGACTAATTAAAAGAATAATTAAAACTATCTAAATCGGCTAGATTATTCTATTTAACTAAAAACGATGATTGAGAATTTAAACTATTTAATTTCTATTCTAAATAATCAAAGTTCTGGAATTTAAGTTAACATTAACTAACTAATAACAAGAAATAAAATTAACCTATTCTATATGGTTGAATTTAAAAAAAAATCTAAATAACCAAATATTCTATCTACTAATTTCTAATTTAAACAAATAATTGAATAAAAATCAACTAAAGCAATTAAACCAAATCAAGAACATGCATTAAATAATAATTAATTAACCTAATACTAAAAACACACAAGAATTAATCAGATCTAATCATGAACATTAAAAATAATTAAGAAAATAAAAAAACTAAATTGACTACTTTTATTTTAATCTAAATAATTAATCTAATGCATACTAAAAATAAAGAACCTATTCTAAATTAATTCTACACTAAATCTGAACCTAAACTAAATAAAATATAACATGAATAAGGGAAAACATCTAACTACATGCATCAATCCACTTAAAATAATATGATTCGCCACAAAAATCAAGGAAATCAACTAAAACTAACTTAATCTATTTTATTTTTTATTTTTCTTTTGCAATATATAAAAACAAAACTCATCTAAACTATATGCAGCAATTAAACTATGTTATATGTAATGATAAAATACTATTCATGTATTTTACGAAATAAAAAAAACTAATCTAAATAATAAACTATGGAGAGATGGGAGAGAACAAGCAAACCTCGTGATTCACCTTCGATAGCGAGGTTGACAAGAAGAACATGGTCTTCCTTTGGGCTGCACGTAACTCCGACGATGGAGACAAGAAGAGGCCAACGAAAGCAAAGATTAGAAGCAAGATAAAACAAGGAGGGAAAGAAGAACTAAGGGAGAAACCAGAAAAGAGTGAAATGAGGGAAGAAGAGAAGAGAGGGAGAGAGATAGAGCTGCATGAAATCTAAGGGGAAAGACGCCTCCCTCTGCTAAAAAAAATGTTTTTATAACACACATTAGGTTACATAGTTTTTTTAGGAAAAGTCCAATTAGTTTTTGAAAATTTTAAAAAGCCTTCTTCTAAAAAAATATGTTTCCCTAGAGAGCACTCCTAAATAGACTAAAAATAATAATTATTAAAACTTCTAATCTAATTAAACTATAGATTACAAAATTCTAAACTGAGCAAAATATTGAAAAATGCAGGGAAGAGCTTGAAATATGCAATTTTACCTTTATTTTTTTAATTTAAAGCAATTTCTCAAAAATGTTGATAAGAATGTGTTTTTAATGCAATTTTCTGTTGGATCATGCATAAAAATGTATGAATAAGATACAAAATATATACATGATCAAATTCTCTCATGCTTATCTTTTGTTAGTCCTCCAGCAAACTGACCCTGAATAACAAAACAAAAGCAAACTAACAAAGCAAAAACCTAACTCACTTTCGTAGGAATTATGGTTGCATTTAGCGTATACAATAGGCCCTTTAAACCCCTGGGTTATCCCAGTAGACGAGTAAAGTCTCGTGAGGGTATGCAGTGATGCTACCCACAAACATCTTTGTCATGTATGCATAAAGATTTCAACTTCACAAAGTATTAGGCAGTTAAGGAGTTTGTTTTCACAAATATTTCATGTCATTACACTTTTAAAACATATTTAGAATCTTTACCTGCTACCAAAGAATAAAAGTTTTTTCCTTTACTTTTCTAAATATCGTAATTATTTATGCTTTATTCTCAGAAAATCAAATATACACGTTATTATTTATTTCTCATCACTTATATGTTTTCTGCACCGGTTTCTCAAAAATTATTCCTAAGCAATGAACTTTATCTTTATGCTCTTGATTTTCTTTTTCTTTTTTCTTTTTTTTTAGATTTTTAATTTTTCTACACTTTTTCTTTCTTTTTGTTGAGACTATATCAAATTTCCAGTTTTTATAACCCGTGTAACGAGCTTTGGGACAGTGACTCTCAGGTCAAACGACCTTTGGGCACCAGATACAAAGTATCCCTCGTACTTAATTAATGCACGAGTTACTAGACCTTTAATTTTTATAGTTTTACATATAGCTTACTTCTTGTCATGTGCAATGACAACATCTCTTAGACTCTCTATAATGTCCATGTAATGGGCTTTTGAGCCGGTGGCTCCCAAACCAGATGACTTTAGGGCACTAGGCGTAAACACCCCTCAGGCTCTACTTGCTCGAACCAGATGCTTATCAACTTAGACAAGAAAGTGATTTCATTTGTTATCCTCTTCAATATGGGAATCAAACACTTCAACTTGTGTCTGAGCTCAACTATTGGAGAATACGAAAAGATCAAACAACTAAATATATGTTTTTTTTTCACTTTTGAGCTCTTATTTTCAACGGTGTTCATTTGCTTAGTTTTCAAAAATAAACCGTGCATATTCATACTTGTGATTCAAAATAAAACTCTAATATGCATCTACCATCATTTTTTTGAAATCCACTTAAATGACCACGTTTGTATAGATTAGTGTAAAAAAAAAATCATGGGGCTTGAAAATTCTATAAAACATTAGATTGTGTAAAGCATTCATATAGGTTAAAACTCATTCCTTAAAAGCCTAATTTTTATGAGTTTTCATCAGTGTAAATACATAGCCAGAAAGAAAAACTTGGGTGTTCAAACTACACCCTTTCTCATGCTTGAAAGACACTATCCTCAGTGACACTCCCCCATGCTTACATGAAACTAAATGAATGCACACTATAAAACAAAAGATATGCAAGGGAAGGAGTAAAAGTTACCTGATCCGTGCTATGAAATTTATCCTGTCACCTGTAACTCATAAACCATATCTAAACAGAATAAAATGTATAAATGATCTATCATAAATGCTCAAAAATCAAGACAAAGAAATATGCAAAAGACTATGAAAAACTACGAAAGACATCTACCTAAATACTAATGGTACAACATACATACACTATGCACTGCCTCACACATCAACAAGGTCAATGACCTCGATGTCCTGACTAGTAACGACCTCAGAAATGTAGGGCTTCAACTGTTGCTCATTGACCTTAAAATTGTTGACTGTTCGTGGGTCCAAAATATCAATAACACCATGCAAAAAAACTTCCTGGACTATAAACGGGCCACTTCAACTTCTCTGGAAATAGCTGGAGTCGCAAATTGAAAAGCCAAACCTTCTTACCAGGCTTGAATTGTTTCCTTTAAATATGTTGATCATGAAAATGCTTAGTTCGAGTCTTGTAGATTTTGACACTCTCGTACGCATTGTTTCTCAACTCTGCAAGCTCACTCATCTGTAACTTGCGTTCTGCACCAGCTTGGGACATATCAAAATTGAACTTCTTAATCGCCCAATATGCTCTATGCTCCAACTCAAGAGGGAGATGACATGGCTTTCCAAAAACCAATCGGTAAGGGGACATGCCCATCAGAGCCTTGAAAGCAGTCATGTATGCCCATAATACATCATCTAGGCATTGAGACCAGTCCTTTCGATCTAGTTGAACTGTCTTCTCAAGAATTTGTTTGATCTTTCTGTTGGACACCTTGGCCTAGCCACTCATCTGTGGATAGTATGGTGTAGCAATCCGATGATGTACATAATACTTTCTGAGTAAGGAAGCAACATGCACATTCTTGAAGTGCTTACCTCCATCACTAATTATAATTCTCAGGATACCAAACCTACTAAAGATATTGTGCTTGATAAATTGAAGCACCTCTTTGTAACCATTGGTTCATGTCGCCACATCCTCAACCCATTTGGACACATAATCAACCACAACTAAAATATAGACATAACCAAATGAAGGCGGGAAGGGACCTATAAAGTCGATGCCCCAAACATCAAAAATCTCTACGACAAGAATGAAAAGAAGGGGCATCATATCACGCTTGGAAATACTTCATGACTGCTGACAACGTAAGCATCTCCTACAGAAATCATGAGCATCTCTATGCAGTGTTGGCCACCAAAATCTAGACTGGTGGATCTTCGCAGCGGTCTTTCGACTAAAAAAGTAGTCTCCACAGGCCAAGAAATGACAAAACTCTAGAATGGACGTGAACTCCTCCTCGAGAACGCACCTTCGAATCATCTAGTCTAGACATAATCAAAATAATTCTGGATCCTCACATAAATATTGTTTTACTTGCGCCATAAAATGATCTTGTTCATTCTTGTTCCAATGCGCAGGGAACTCTTCAGTCACTAAATAGTTGATGATGTCCACAAACCAGGGCAACCACTTGACATAAAGAAGCTGCTCATCTGGAAAGAAATCATCAATCTGTCTCTAATCAGTGGATGCCTCAATCGTTAGCCTGAATAGATGGTCTGCTAAAAGATTCTTGTATCCACTCTTATCTCAAATCTTAAGATTAGATTCTTGTAGCAGAAGGATCCACCAAATGAGGCATGGTTTGGTATCTTTTTTACTCATCAGATACAGTAAAGTAGCATGATTTAAGTAAATGATAACCTTAGAGCCCAACAAGTATGAACAAAACTTCTCTAAGGCAAATACTACAACTAGCAGTTCCTTCTCAGTGGTCGTATAATTCATCTGAGTATCAGAAAGGGTCCTACTAGCGTAATAGATGATATGAGATCTCTGTTGATCTTTTGGCCAAGAATAGCTCTGATCGCATAATAAAAAATGTCACATATGATTTTGAAAGGTAATGACCAATCAAGAGACCATAGAATATGAGCTGTGGTCAGGGCCTCCTTTAGAGATAAGAATGCCTTCAGATAGTTATCATCAAACAAAAATTGTTGGTCCTTCGCGAGCAGGTTACATAACGGTCTAAAAATTCTGCTAAAATCCTTAATGAACTGGTTATAGAAACCCGCATGCCCTAAAAATGATCGCACTTACCGCACTGAGGTCAGTGAAGATAATTTAGCAATAGACTCCACTTTGGTCTTATCAACCTCAATTTCTTTCTCAGACACAATATGTCCAATAACAATCCTCTATCGAACTGTGAAATGACTCTTCTCCTAGTTGAGCACAAAATTTATTTTCATGTACTGTTTCAGCACTCTCACTAACTTTTGGAGGCAATCATCAAATGAAGAGCCATACACCAAAAATTCATCCATAAAGATCTCCAGGACATCATCGATCATGTGAGAGAAAATGTCCATCATGCACCTCTGAAATGTTGTTGGAGCATTGTAGAACCCGAACGACATTCTCCTAAATGCGAAGGTGTCATAGGGACAGGTGAAGGTAGTCTTCTCCTGATCTTCAGGGTGAACGACCACCTGATTATATCCTGAATAGCCATCCAAGAAGCAAAAATAGTGTTGACCTGCGAGTCTCTCTAAGATCTGGTCGATGAACAATAACGAAAAGTGATCCTTCTGTGTTGCATTGTTCAACTTTTGATAATCAATGCATACTCGCTACCCCGTGATAGTCCTTATGGGGATGCTTTCTCCTTTCTTATTAATCGTAATGGTGAGCCCAGACTTCTTGGGGATAACCTGGGTGGGGCTCACCCACTGACTATCAGAGATGGGATAAATGATCCATGCTTCCAACTACTTGACTACCTCCTTTTTCACCACCTCCTTCATGTAGGAATTTAATCTCCTTTGTTGATGCAATATGATAAGGTAATTGCATATGCTTCTCGTCAATTGAGTGCACGAGCGAAACTACCCTACACATGACTTGGAGCTAGAAGTTGTGGTCTTTACACTTAAAGTATGACAACATTATCTATACATAAAGCAGTTTGAGGTTTTCTTCAACCACAATAGTCTTAATTATATTTTCTTGCAGAAGAATTTGAACATGAGACAAAGACGATAGTTAGAATTTATGAAGGATTATAACTTTTCTATATCCTACCACCTAGGTAAAGCAAATATGGTGGTTGATTCTTTGAGTAGAAATATAGAAAGTTTAGCAAGCATTAGGAACAACGAGTGGAGACTACTCGAAGACTTGATCGCTTGGAGACCTTTTGGTTCAGACTCAAGTAGGATTATGATCTCAAGTCTCGTAGTTTGAATATATCTCATGGACCAGATAATAGCTCAGCAAAAAGATTATCCAAACTTCTCAAAGATGGTTGCAGTCTAGCAACAAGATGAATTGGCTCTAAATCTAGACGAGGATGGCAACATATGGTATAATAATACATTATGGGTATCAAAAGACCCACATGTGTGAAAAGAGCTACTGGATGAAGCACATAGGTCTAAGTACATGATACATTCGGGCAATACCAAAATGTACAAAGATATACAGCGAAATTACTGGTGGCATGAAATGAAAAGAGAGATTGCATAATATATTTCGAGGTGCCTAGTTGTCAACAAGTTAAAATAGAACACCAGAGACCCAAAGATATAATGCAAATGATAGAGATACTCCAATGAAAATCAGAGGACATTACTATGGACTTCGTGATTGGTCTGCCCAAGAAGAGAAACTAGTATGATACTATTTGGGTAATTGTGGATCGCCTTATGAATTTGGCATGCTTCCTACCAACAAGGGGGAATCAGACTTTAGAGAGTCTAGCAGACTTATACGTAGATGAGATTGTCAGGTTATGTGGAGTACTTGTCTCGATTATTTCAAATATAGATCCGTGATTCACATCAAAATTTTGAGAACAATTACAAAAGACTTTGGAAACAAAGCTTAAGTTTAGCACAATATTTCACCCTCAAACATATGGATAGGCAGAAAGGACGATTCAAACACTAGAAGACATGTTGCATGCTTGAACATTGTATTAGAAGGGCGATTGAAGTAAACATTTAAAGTTAGCAGAGTCTGCCTATAATAATAGCTACCATTCGAGCATCGATATGGCTCCATATGGGGCATTATATGGGAGACCCTATAGATCTCTTGTTTGCTGAAGTGAGGTTGGTGACAGTTCTGTCAAATTCTTTATAGTACTGTAGCATTATACCAATCAAGTGCAATTGATTCATAAGAAGCCTTTGACTACTTATAGTCGTCAAAAAACCTACGCAGATCCAAAGCGTCGTGAGCTTGCTTTTGAAGTTAGGGGTCATGTATTTGTCAAGGTTTCAACAACCGAGAGCATTTTTTTATTTGGCAAGAAGGGCAAGTTTAGTTTGAGGTACATAGAATAATTTCTTATTCTTAAGAAGATCAGAGAAGCAGTGTACAAATTGACACTTCCTCTTCAGTTTTTGAATATCCATGACGTGTTTAATGTGTCGATGTTCACAAAGTATGTGTCGGACCCAACGCATATCGTTCAGGACAAAGAGTTTGTGATACAAAAAAATCTCACGATTGAGGAGCATCCGATAGAGATTTTGGACCGATGAGAACAAGTGTTACAAACAAAATTTCTTAAGGAGGGTTCGATGTAATACCTATGATTTTTCAGAAATTAATATGTTAAAATAAGATTTTATATTTAAATTTAGTAAAAATTTAGATATTTGATTTATGTTAGTTTGAGATTAAATTTACATATTAATTAGAAACATAATTGAATTAGATTTGAAAGTGGATTCAAAATTTTAGAGCTTAATTAGAATTAATTTAGACTTAGAATTTAAATTAATTCAAACATAATTTAAGGATGAATTTGGATTTTTAGTTGAATATGGACTTTTGTTGAAATATTAGGTTCTTGGATGAGGTTTGGATTTACCTAAATTGGATTGGATCACTATTGGATTTAAAAATCTAAGGTGAAAATCCATAGGAAATCCAAATAGAAATTTTATGGATTGAAATTTTTTAAATAAGCTATACACTAAATTGTTTTTGAGTCCAATGGGCTGGATACCCCTATGTGCCAACCTAATGGAGATCCTACATGGATAATAATAAGGTAATAACTTTATAAAAGACCTAATAAAATCTTTTTAAATTTGAGTATAGTGGAATCTAAATATTTTCTAAATTAAATAAATTGTTTAATGAAGCAAAGAGCAAACTTTTTTCTTTGATTTGAAAATAGGTGTCTCTCTAGGAGGGGAAGCCCCATCCTAGTGGGACCTCCTATTTTGGGCTTAAATTCCATTTCAAGAAAATAAAGTCAAACTTTCTAAATATTTTAAAAGAAAAGAAAAGGGGTTGAAAATTGTAAACTTCTAAAAACATTTTTAGGAAAGTTTTAAACAAGTGGGGCACCCCCTCTTGTGCTTGGTTGGACCCTCTTTAAAAAGGCAAACCAAGAGATGTATATATATAATGAGCTTAGTAAGATATATAATATAGAAATCTAGGGAAAGAATTAAATTTTTGGAAACTTAGGACAGGAAATGGTTGATGAAGGGGAATGAATGAGAGGCATTTAAAGGAGAAGGCTACACGCCCCCATTCTTTCCCTCTCTCTCTCTCTCTCTCTCTCTCTCTCTTTCTCTCTTTTCACCTCTTCCTCCATATGTTGGAGCTTTATAATGGTGTTGCTGGGCAAGGAGGAACAACCACAGCCGAAGGATGTGGTCAGTTTGAGTTCACGATAGTTAGCTTAGAGTTTGCAAGGTTTCGACTCCGACGATTTTTGACAATTAAGGTTAGGGGTTCTATTCTATACTCGTAGATCATGACTCGTATGCACGAGCATACTCCAAGGGTGAATACATTTGAACCCATACATCGATTATTATATATGTGAATGTCGATGTCAGTTCAGACCTATTGAGCATCAAATCGATTGCAAAATCGTTGACTGAATGCATGGACTGATCCATACTTGGATCAATCATGCACATGAGCAAACAACCAAACTCGGATTGGTCCCAAGCTGAGCTGGGATGGATCAATGATTTCAGTTTTTAGAAAAAAATAAGTTGATCCTACCATTGCAGGTTGAACCCTTATGAGTGTGGGTTCGGTCGAGTATGGGACAACACTGACCCACTCGTGGAGCGGTGATGGTCGGAATCCTAGAGACTTCGAACTGATCTATTTCAGTAGTTTCTCTCTCTCTCTTTCTATATATATATATATATATGAGCTTTATGTATATACATCGAACTAAGTAGCACATGAATATTGTTCATTTTGGATATATGTATTATGATACATATACTCAACTACGAATGCGAATCATGACTGAAATGGTGTAAAACATAAACCATGAGCAAGTTTAGAACATTTTTGAAGAGCACGATTTTTAAATATATATATATATATAATATGTTCACAGTATAACTTGCACATCAGTTAAAAAAAAATAGGGACTAAGTTAAGTCAGTTTGGATTAGTACGCACATAGATAACTTAGTGGTCACATGAAGTCTAGGATTTGATAATGGGTGTGAGTGTTTCATATGTAGGCCCATGAATATTGATGTGATATAGGTTTAGGTGGTGAAAGTTGCCCGACCATAGTTAAGTCACAAATTATTTGAAATTACCCTCCTTAGTTGTGGTCCTGATCTAGGTTAAGCCTGTACGGTACCCACAGAGCTAAAAAGTGGAAGCCTTAATTATTTGTGCATTTATTTAAACATGACATGCATCATGTAAAAAATGAAAAGTAAATAAAAGCAATTACAAGTCACTCATGCATAAAAGACTATTTGTTCTGCATCAGTAAGCGCATACATTATTTACCTGCTCATGAATAAGATTATAATTGTTTATGGATGATATTCTTGTTATGCACTGTGATATTATGCATACATGAATTGGATACTTGCGTGATTAACCGTATGAAATTATCAAAATATGTTCATGTATATTGGCTTTGATTTACCTGTGTTAAATAACATCTCCTATTGTGGACTTGATAAATCTGACCCCATTATATCATACATGTATTGAGTAGGGAGGCCTTGCGATGGTGGGACATTGCAGCGGTGCAAGAGCCAAGTCTTTCCTTTCCTGCAAAGTTTTAGATTTAAACATTTATTTGTCATTTAAATATTTGACTCTGATGTTATTTTCAAACTTATGACACTGAATTCAATTAATTATATGATTGTCAAATTCAATTTAATTTGGTGAATGATTTGATAGATTTGTAATCTGTCCAATCTCTTTATTTGATTTTATTCGTAAATGATTTCCACTATTTTCAAACTATTTAAAAAAAAATCTAGTGAGTTTTGGATTAAAAATTTGGGGCATTACACTAAGCTTGACCTCCTTGCAAGTCCCAATAAGTCAACCAACACTATACCTAAGCCTAGATCACTCTCTTTCTTTTTTTCTAGTCATTTTACCCAAGCCTAGCCTATATTTTGTATGTTGTGAACTATAGAATTTCACCTGACTTTCCTGAGCTATACCTCTATAACCCGACCCGATCTAAGCTTCAAATTCTAATCATGGTGCTCTCACGTGTCCCTAACCAACTCTTTAAAAATCAACCTCGATCCACTAAAAATAACTCACCTTTTTACTGAGCCCTACTAAACCTGAGACAAGTCTTGACCTAGTTTCCTACAGCCTGATCTCAATCATATAAATCCCTAACCAAGTGAAGTTTGACCTTGATTTTTTACTAGAACCTAATTTCATGTACCAAATTTTTATCTGCTCTTAAATTGCAACATTTTATTTGCTCTATTTTCGGTGTACCAATTTTTTTCCTAAAAGCTTTTAGAACTCAAGTTGAACCTAACCTTGATTTGAACTTAGCCAACCTACCTAAACTTAGATATAGACTTTGACCTACCCGTGGGCCCAAGAACATCACAATTGGTATCAGAAAGAACAATCCTTTATTCCTCTAATTCTCTAAATAAAGAAGGCCTCCTCAATGTGTACTATCAAGATGGATTTAGTGTGGCATGACTTAAGTGACACCATTACTGCAACTTCCTGCAAGTTGAAAGATATATCAACTAAATTTAACCACACAAATGGGTTTAGCATGGTTTGTTTGCTAAGGATCAAGCCTTGAATCATTTTTTTCTTATGTAAAATCTGATCTTTTGAATTATAAAATTTTCTCACATTGTGGGCGATTGATTTTTAGACCCTTTCAAAAACCTAATTACTTGTCCTAATCACATGATTCAAAACAAGTTTCCTAATATACAAATCATGTAGGTCACATCCATAGCATTTGATCTATATAAAATTTCAGAATTTTTGAAGAAAAGAGTGATTTATACTCGTTAGTTTCTTACATTCATTAGTAGCCAATATATAGATATATATGGGTTAAGATTTGATACATTTGTTTGTTAATGCAAAGGACCGAGCAAATGGGGGCAAACCTCCTTGCTTGGTTTTTCTTCTCACATCTAATACCACATATCCAACCTACATGTTTTGTTTAGTGAGAACTTGTTTTGACCTGTATACATGTTTTTTTAGCGATTAAAAAATCAAAGGCTATGAAAGCATTAATTTTTCTCAACTCATAAAAACATGTTTTTTCATGAAAAAAATATGATCCAAGAATCCATTCCTACTAAATCGAGCATGTTCAACACATATATGTGTCAAAACTACTCACATTGTGGGATTCAAACTATATTATATTGTAAGTATAAATTGTACCAAATATAAACATATATATATATATATATATATATATATATATATATATATATATATATATATATATATATATATATATATATATATATATCATTGTTGTACTGAACCACCATAACTTATGATGGCATGATCTTGATTTACATAGATCTGAGCTTCAAAAGTGAAATATATTATTTGGATCACGTTTGGCACCTCTGCTAGATTCATGTGATAAATGTTATTCCCTGCGAGGGAAGGTCCTTTCTTCTATAACCATACCTAACAGCCACCTGCAGAGTATGGTTAGCAAGATAAGGGCGTCCACACAACATTTTGAGATGTTTTTTAGTCATCTTAATTTTTAAGAATTTTGAGACATATAATGTTTTTCAACATTTCAATTTTTGAATATTATGATGTTTCAAACATGAATAAAACTACTGACATGGTAAATGAACCATGGTAGGCACATTAGTACAGTTAGATTCAACATGGTGGCTATATCTATGGAAACAAGATGCACTGTTTGCAGTTGAAAACAACATGATAACTTAAACCGCTCCTACCTGGGTCGCCCTAGTGATAGCGGGCCTGGGGAGAAGGTGCTGACTCTTTCATCTCGGGTTCGACTCCTACTGGTTGTGTGGGTGCTGTTTCACAGGTGGGCTTAGTAAGGGCTTGGGTATCGGTGACGATGGAGAATACCCTCTTCAACGGGGGAACTTCGCCGTCAAAAAGACATGACGACTTGAACCTCTATAACATCATGATCTAAATTCAGATAGACATAAAAAGTGTAAAACCGATCAGACACTTTCACAACTCATAGCTGGATATGAAATCTTTTTTCTTAGATGGGTAGTCTAAACAAGATCCAAAAGTACAGTAAAGTCCGAATCATACTTTTGTGGTTGAACTTTGTCGAGTTCAATTCTGAATCCAGTTTAATATCACTCACTAGACCTATATTCATATCCATTTAATTAAGTCGGATTCAATCGGATATCGGATAAAATCCGACCATATTGGACACGTTACGTTCGGATCTGGATTAGAACTCAGATTACGTTCCGGCCCTTTACCTGATCCGTCAGGCACATCTACTTATGAGGCCTAGGGTTTCCTTGAAACCCCTCATTTTTTTTCATCAGAGGGCGGCCACAGAGATAGCTTTCTCACGGTAGGGTTCGTTCCTCTGAGATCTCTCCCGGGAACATAGACTACTCTCCTTCCTCCCTCCCCTCCTTCCCAAAATGGTAAGATCCTCTTCTCCTTCTCCCTATCTTTTTTTACTGTTTTTACTCTCTGTGTGGTGATCTCTGTGCTTCTTTTTCTTTTGCTTCAGTTGATCCCTAAGAAGAACAGGAACGAGGTCTACAAGTACCTCTTCCAAGGTATGCCGCTTCTTCTTTTGTTTCCCTTTCGCCGAATTCCGGATTCGGATAGAGCTACTGCGTTTTTTATTTCCTCTGAAAATTTGGGTCCCTGTTTCTGTTTCGGGAATCAGAGGGCGTTCTCTACGCGAAGAAGGATTTCAACCTACCGAAGCACCCCGAGATCGATGTCCCCAACCTCCAGGTCATCAAGTTGATGCAGAGCTTCAAGTCCAAGGAGTATGTGAGGGAAACCTTCTCGTGGATGTACTACTACTGGTACCTCACCAACGACGGCATCGAGTACCTGAGGACCTATTTGAATCTTCCGTCCGAGATCGTGCCCGCGACCTTGAAGAAGTCCGTGAAGCCCCTCGGGAGGCCCATGGGCGGTCCGGGCGGGGATAGGCCCAGGTAACGCAATGAGTGCCCGCCTTTTCGATTTTTTTGATTCTTTGCAGTATTCGTCAATCTGCGCCTGCCTGCGCTGCTCGCTTTTTTGGGTTTGATTGAAATTGTTGGTGTTAGGTTAAATTTGTTGTTGTTTTGGGGTTTTGGTTGTGGCACGTGATGGGAGTGTATTTTCTTATAGATTGTGTCTTGGTTTTGCTTATTTTTTATCGAATGCAGAGGTCCTCCACGATTTGAGGGCGACAGACCGAGGTTCGGTGATCGTGATGGATACCGTGGCGGCCCTCGTGGGGGTGGTGAATTTGGTGACAAGGGTGGAGCCCCGCCTGAGTTCCAGCCTTCCTTCAGGGTAATTGCATCATGTTCTTTTCTCGTATTCCCCTCAGTTCAGTTCCTAAATTTGAGTTTCTTGTTGACTAAAGAAAGGAGTAAACAACTTTGTTGTGGTATGTGAAGCTAAAATTTCTGCTTCCACTAGCCAATTAGTGGAGGGTCCAGAGTAATATCTTATTTGTGGTGGAATTAGGCAACCCAAACTTTATTTATCAAAAAATAATATTTATGGTGCCATTAAAACTAAATGTGAGAATAATAAAAGAAGGGTACAGCTCATTGTTTCTTAAAATTAGGATAAAATTTGTTACTGCATACCTAATAACCCTCAAATATCACTAATGAAAAGCAAAAGTCAAGTGACTCATAGGTTTTCATGCCATTTTTAAATCCTTGTAATGGAAAATAAACTTTCACCACACTAAGCTTGCATCAACTTAATCGGTGTTTGATAGATGAATAGATAGATAGTTTTTTTTTGTTATATATATTCCAAACATATCTTGATTCATTGAGGAACTTTCTCTTAGTTGGTGTTTTCTTTAACTTATTGGATCAAAGGCGTAAAATTTTCCTCATTGAGTTTAACTAAACTGAAACCACTGATCTTCTTGATCATTTATGTATGTCTCTGTATTTTGATGGAATTTTACTGCAGTTCTTTCGAAAAGGTTATTCAGTTATTTGTTTAACCTTTTTCACATAGAAAACAGATTGAAATGAGGTGGATATGATGCAGGATTGTCAAGTTTGAAGCTAAGATATGATAGGTGTATTGTTTGTTTTTCTTATGACATTTTGATTGTGGGATTTCTTTGGATTGCCTTGGCTCATTCATGGGATTCTGTCTTTGTATTGTTATAATGGCATTTAAAGGCACCCTCGGGAAAATGAGGGAAGCAAAGTTGGCTTCGCCTATAGGAAGAATCTAAAAATAATGGAGGATTTTCACCTAGTTTTAAAATTTAAATTCTAGTTCTTCTGTAACTTTTTTCTTAATCCTTTAACCTTAGGGAAAACATTTCAATGGAACTGATTTTAATTAAGTAAATAATGTTTATTAGAAATAAAAGATGTCATTGGAGCTAAGTCATGCGGGCTCAGCTATAAGGTCGATGCACCCGCATCGACATGCCCCGACACGGGTGCAGCTTCAGACATGGGGCAGACACGGTCAACCAAGTGTCGGATTCGGTTGACGCATCAAGGCTAAGTCCATCCACATTTTGGACTTGGTCAACTTTGACCGAGTCTATTTTTGTCTATTTTTAGGGCAAAAGACGTATAAAAACTAAAAAAAATCAATTTATATATATATATATATAGTCAAGTCTTATTATTGTTATATATATAGCTGTGTCCCCGTGTCCAAAATTTTTGAAATTGCTCTGCACCCATACCCGCACCGGCATCCACACCCATGTGGCATAGCATTGGAGGAGATTGAGGTGTTGATGACTTATGAAGGAGCAACTAGCACAAGAGACAGAAGTTTTAGATTTGAGATAGTTATGATATAAGGAGTCTCTTAACTTAACAGTTTCATTCATTCTATGTGTATCATGTCCTTTCAAAAACGAATCTGAATATGCAATAAAAGAGATGGATGCATTCAAATTTGTTATTCTTTCTGATCGTGGTTCATGAAAATGCACATTGTTTAGAGTCTCATAGCTGCGGAAAACTTTTGTTGTGATCATCCTTGTCTTCTGTGTACTTTGATGGCTTTTTCCATGCCATCCAAGAGGGGAAAAGAGAGATTTAGGGCATGTTTGCTTACACTGCTTCTAGAATCATTTTCTCGTGTGACTACCAACATGATAAAATGGTTCTGTTATAGTTGTTTGAGAGAAAGCGGCGTTAGAAAATGATTCTTCAACTCAGAGGGAAAATATGTCACATGGTTGACCCCCTGATTCAGTATCTTGGGTGTGTACGATTCTCACATGATTCCAGATTCATTCCTCAAAGTGCTTCTAGATGTGCTCTTAATGTAAGTTTAGACTTAGTCATTCACATTCATCTTTAATAACCATGTGCTTTGATGAAATTCTTTCTGCTTCCCAAATACTTCCCATTTTTTGCAGTGTTTTAAAACTCGCCGAGTCAACTTGTTGACTCGGCTCGGCTCGGCCCTCCAGCGAGTCAACCCGGCAAGGCAAACTCGGTTTGCCAAAACTCGGGCTTGACTCGGCCTGACTCGGCTTGACTCGGCCTGACTCGGTTTGACTCGGCCTGACTCGGGCGAGTTTTGGGATGTTTGAAATTTGTTTTTTGAGTTTCAAATTACAGTTTCGAAATATATAAGTACATATATTTTAACAAGGGTTACGCCCAGATTTTGTATAAAAAAGAAAATAAAAATCATTTAAAGATAAAAAAGCATTTAAATCCATAGAATAAAATCGCCATGTTGTTCGAACTACTGTTCACCCTGTGTTATCAACTTATTCTAGTAAAATATTTTAAAGAAATGATTCTCACTATATATGAAGGGTCAACTGTGCCTATGGGAAGTCACATTTAGGTTTCATCATCCATTTGTTATGTGAACAAGCATTGTACATATTCAAATATTAGTAGTCTTTTTATAGTTGTGCCATTAATATATTTCCTGCATAGTTTTATACATGAGAAAATTGCTTATTTATGTTGATATTGGGCATTCTGTAAACTTTCAATATGCACATATATCCCTATTTTACATTTATGGATTTGTTAGAGAGGGAATTAAAACTTTTAAAACAAGCTAGCATATATGATTGGCCATTTTAGGAACCTTAGGTAGTAGCAGACTGAACTCATGGTGACCAAATCCTCTAATTCAAGTCATGAATTAGTCAAAGTGCTTGTATAGATATCAAATTCAATTATTCAAGCAAACCTCTATAGCTCTTTGCAGTTGTTTTTATATTCTTACAGATATTTGGAGACTATGTTTACTCAAAAACATGGTTTCAGACAAATTATATATTGTTTTTCTTTTAAAATCAAAAGTTAACAAAACCCGGTCCGAGTCACCGAGTTGACCCGCTGAGTCACGAGTCAATAAAGAACGAGTCGAGTTCCGAGTCACGGGTTTTAAAACCTTGATTTTTTGCATTATTATATCCAGAATTTGGCAGTACATGAAACAGAAAAACTCCATAAAAGAATGAAGGCATGGTTGACAATGTTTGCATTAAAAAAATGTATTTAAAAAAGTCATAAATGAATTATGAGAAAATCACAAATAAAGTTGGTTTTAATTTTATCAAATGGGTAAAAATGAACAACTTTATGAAGATTTACACCCGCATCGACACGCCCCGACACGGGTGCAGCTTCGGACATGGGGCGGACACGGTCAACCAAGTGTCGGATTCAGTCGATGCACCAGAGCCAAGTCCATCCACATTTTTTGGACTCGGTCAACTTTGACTGAGTCTATTTTTGTCCATTTTTAGGTCAAAAGACGTATAAAAACTAAAAAAAAATCAAATTATATATATATAGTCAAGTCTTATTATTGTTATATATATATAGCCGTGTCCTCGTGTCCAAATTTTTTGAAATTGCTCTGCACCCATACCCGCACCCGCATCCGCACCCATGTGGCATAACATTGGAGGAGATTGAGGTGTTGATGACTTATGAAGGAACAACTAGCACAAGAGACAAAAGTTTTAGATTTGAGATAGTTATGATATAAGGAGTCTCTTAACTTAACAGTTTCATTCATTCTATGTGTATCATGTCCTTTCAAAAACGAATCTGAACATGCAATAAAAGAGATGGATGCATTCAAATTTGTTATTCTTTCTGACCGTGGTTCATGAAAATGCACATTGTTTAGACTCTCATAGTTGTGGAAAACTTTCGTTGTGATCATCCTTGTCTTCTGTGCACTTTGATGGTTTTTTCCATGCCATCCAAGAGGGGAAAAGAGAGATTTAGGGCATGTTTGCTTACACCGTTTCTAGAATCATTTTCTCGTGTGACTGCAAACATGAGAAAATGGTTCTGTTATAGTTGTTTGAGAGAAAGCGGCATTAGAAAATGATTCTTCAACTCAGAGGGAAAATATGTCACATGGTTGACCCCCTGATTCAGTATCTTGGGTGTGTACGATTCTCACATGATTCCAGATTCATTCCTCAAAGTGCTTCTAGATGTGCCCTTAATGTAAGTTTAGACTTAGTCATTCACATTCATCTTTAATAACCATGTGCTTTGATGAAATTCTTTCTGCTTCCCAAATACTTCCCATTTTTGTGTTATTATATCCAGAATTTGGCAGTACATGAAACAGAAAAACTCCATAAAAGAATGAAGGCATGATTGACAATGTTTGCATTAAAAAAATGTATTTGAAAAAGTCATAAATGAATTATGAGAAAATCACAAATAAAGTTGGTTTTAATTTTATCAAATGGGTAAAAATGAACAACTTTATGAAGATTTACAGGTTTAGTAACTTTGGGCAATCAAAGTTGCAACATGATTTGATTCTCGATTCAGCGAATTGGTTCCATATGAGAGTATTTTTTAGAAAATGTCTTCTGTGTTCTAAAAGACTGGAAAACATCATGCTTCATTTTTTTTATCTCGGATTTTGAGAATTTTATTAAAGAAACATGTTTAAATGGAGTTTCACTTTCTATGTCTATACGTTAGTCAGGTGATTAGTGGAAAAGTATAATCTCTGTAACCTCTGACTGAGTTATATAAAGGTGTATGGCTCTATTGGAAAGATTGCTTTACAATCATTTGTTTATTTGCTATATAGCTGGGGTTACAGAAAAACATGGAAGACATTGAACCACTGATTTATTGCCTTTTGATTTGCTCTAGGGTGGTGCGGGTGGACGACCTGGGTTTGGAAGAGGTGGCGGTGGTTATGGTGGAGGTCCTGCATCCAGTTCTCTTGCTTAGGCAAATTAATTTCATGCTCTGTTCCATCTTGCATTTGCATCCAAATACTGTTGGAAATTTTGTAGGGATTTTATTTGCATTTAGAAAGATTTTATATTATCTTAGGCTTGCAGCATGAAAACTTTGGACTGTGGTCTTTTGCTTCTGGTTCCTGTCTGATTGGATATATAGTCTTAAATTTGTTTTGCTTTTGTAACATTCAATGAATGGCAGTTTTAGACCTGAATTATGATCTGCCGTGTTCATTTTGATGTCGTTGCCTTTGTAACATTCAGGCTGCGTTTGAGAACCTTGGATCTCATATCCGAGGATCTGAAATGTGGCTTTTGCTTGGATCCCATGATCCAAGGTTCTAGATCGACTTATTTGAAATCCTCACTTTTTTAGGATTTCTGATGCAGAAGTATAAAGAACCTGAGTTCTAGAAATCCTTGATTCTCAAAACCAAGGATTAAGATCCTTCGGTTTGAGGACAGAGGGTCTCATGCATGGTCTCAATGTGTGGCAGTCTGGTTGGACATTAATTAGGCTGGTCAAGATGCATTTCTCTGTGAGCTTCATAGGAGAATGCTCTTTTGAAGTAGGATGAAGATCCTTCGGTTTGAGGACAGAGGGTCTCAAACGTGGTCTCAATGAATGACAGTCTGGTTGGATATTAATTAGGCTGGTCAAGTTGCATTTCTCTGAGTTTCACAGGAAAATGCTCCTTTGAAGCAGCAAAATGAATCTCATGGGAGGTGTTTTTCGTGCTTGAGAGCATCCTTATGTTGGATACTTGATTTCTTGTGACATATTGAATGAGGTTCATCTAGCAAGAAGCTGAGATGGCAATGAGTAGAGACACTGATGGCTTCCTTGATAGCAGGATTAATGGATTGAGTTTGGTAGGATATGATTAATTTAACAAAAATAGCACAAGATTATTAATCGGTTTCTGATTGGTTATTCCGCTTTGTATCCTTGTCTGAATATGAAATCAAACCGAATCTGAATCCGATGTATAATTCAACCTGATTACATATGACATTCAATTAGCTAATAGGATATGGATTTAGTGTTGTCTTTTTTTCATAGGACTTGAAACCCAAATCTGAATCTGATTAGGCAAGATTTGGTTACTTAGGGTTTTGTAATGCCTAAATCCAAATCAAATCTGTCCCGTTTATATCTCTAATGATAGCGTAAATCGTGGGTAATCATCAAAAGTTTTTTGGATTGGTTAGATAGAAGCCTTTCAAAGAGCAATGTTTCTTCAATTACAAATGGCAATGTCAGTTTCTTTCCATTACACCGAGAGAGAGAGAGAGAGAGAGAATCAACGTTGTGATCCAACGTTCCTGTTCATGATTTATAAATAAAACCTTTAATAACCAACAAGGTTAGGTTACCATTCTTTTGTGCAATGTTATAATTCAGACTTAAGATTCACAAACCAAGAACGAGTCACAAGCTAAACAAAGAAGTGAAGTTTGAAGGTTTAGAATCACTTTCATGTACTTGTCAAGAAGTTGCCATTTTTATGAGACTGAATTGGCAAATTTAGAAAAGTTCTAGCAGCTATTATTAGTTTCTAAGAATTCTTAAAGGTTTAACCACTGATTTGTAATTAGTTGGCCGCTGCACTACAAATCAGGCCCAGTTTGGGAGCCTTGAACAGGAGGTGTGTTGTGAATCTTGTGATTTGCATCAGCGCTCTCTGCTGTTGCTCAATGCCCCGCGACAGCGTGATCCGTTGGGCTGGTCTGCTGCTCTTGTGGCAGCTTCACCACCAGAGATGTCCCCACCGTTGTTCTGATGCCATCCATAGAGAGGTTTCGGTTTTTTTAGGAAGCCATCACGATCAATCAGCCTGACTGATTTGTACGACAATATGATATTGGCCAGTCCATGCTCAATACCACATTTTAGCAACACATGCATATGGTTCTCAATACAAGACCCTCAAACAAAGTCTAGAAATGCAATATCGAGTGATCAGAACCAGGTAGTGGTAGGCCTTGAAAACAAGATGAGTTGCTCTGGCTTGACTCATGCTCATTGAAGTTGCGAACAATAGGTGTGCAGTTTGGCTCGGTTAATATAGACTTTTATTGGGTAGTAATAAATATATTTTACATAACATAGTATGTTCTAGACAAATTGTTGAAGTATTGGTTTGCAACAGCTTAGAGTTGAAATCCTGCTATTTTCAGCTACGAAACAATGTATTTTTTAGGTAAATGAGCCAGCTTAAGCTTGATTCCTATAGCTTGCGTTCATCATGACTGGACCCAACCTTATGGATCTTTCAAAATTGGGATGAACGGTTTTAATTGCTTCAGTGCACTCTTAGAGGACGTTTGAATGTCACGGAATGGGATACTACGGCACTCCCTTCCGTGGATTCCACTGTTGTGGAGATGGAATCGAACCCCCCCACAGGAACCGTTTTCGCGGAAAATCCACCTCCGGCGTGTAAAATGGCACGCCCGTGGTTTTTTCGCGGAAATGCACGATTCCAACAATTGTGTTGTCACTGTGGGCCCCACGGAAACACGTGCCCGTTGATGTGTTTCCGCGGAAAACAGTCCACTTTCCTTGATACACAAACGCGCCATGCAGATGGAAGGTTCAATATCAATGTTAGTATCCGTTTCAAAACTATTCAGAAAATCGACTGATTGGGGACTCGAGCCGAATCGGCCATTTTTCTTTTTTAAATATTAGAACTCTTTAATAAATAAATAAATAAATAAAAAGATTATTAAATTATTGTAAAAAATATTAAAACATTTAAAAATATTAAATTATTAAATATCGGCTGAGGGCTGAATCGACCCATATTGAATCAATTTTGAGCTGATACGATACGAATTGCCCGATTCAAGCCGATCCGCATTGATATTGACAACACTGTTGGATATGGGGTCAGTCAGGCTCAACCTGAGTCTGGATCCCGACACTGAAGATGTGCGTGTGGTTCTAGATCTAGATCCAACTTGAATCTCGCAATGAAGTTCTGGACCCAGTTAAGAAATGAGATCTTGTGGCACTGGACACTGAGAAAAACTGAAAATCAACAACCAAGATTTGGATATACAGTATCCATATTCAGATGTGGGTCGGATCCGGTTCGGTCCAGGTCAGAATTAGGACCCATCTGCAAATGGGAAGAAAAAGAAGGGATAAAAATATACCGAGAGAGAGAGTTTTTCGGAGCGCCGAGCACCCTCTCCCACCGTGGGTCGCCGGATTCCGGCGTCTGTGAGGGCCGTCTAATACGAGGCGTGGTGGAGACAGAGGGGAGGACACTGTCCGTCAGTGGTGCGACCGATCCAGTCGAGTGCCGCCGTTTCCGTCGCCGGAAAACTAGGCCGTGCGGTGGAGCTCAGTCTGCCAAAAAAGGTATGGCCTTCGTCCCCTTTTTTCCTCAAGTAGTTTTCCGGTGCTAAGATGCGGGCAGAGTCGGTGGCGCAGGACCTACGACCCTTTCTCAACAGGGCTAGGGTGCTAGAGTGAACCACCTTTCCTCTATGACCCACCTGCTCCAATGGGGTCGGCCAATTCAATCTGGGCTAATCCCAAAAACAATTATTCAAAGCCCGCTGTTTAATCTGGGAATTTTAAGGCTCGGTTTGCAAACGAATCAAGGCAGATTTGCCTGTTCACTCTTGATAACAATAAATGTTAAGAACAAGTATCTATCAATACATGCAAGGCGGTTGTGAAAAATGAGGCAAAGAAAATGGTGGATTTGGTCATCTTCAGCAACATGAATCTTTTGTTTCTTTTGAAAAGGAAAATATTATTAAAGGAAAAACCTGAAAGGTGTTAAGGAGTCTCTGTGATCATATCAGAGCAGTTCCAAATACAATGGGTCCTAATCCAAGAGACGTTTGTTCTAGGAGTTCCTTTGATTTCTCTCCAACCAGATGAACCACCCGGTGCATAGTAATCACCACCATATTATACACTGTTTGTCATCTCATCCGGTTCCCTAGTAACAAATTTCTTTGGAATGTGCATGGTCTTGTCTCGGCCAAGACATGTTAAAAATTCTTAAAAGTATTGGAAAAATCCATAACCAATAAGAACTCAACCTCCTCATATTTCCAGCACATGATACAGGCGATATTGACAGTTAACAACCAAAGAAATAGTTTTGAAATATCATAATGATGCCTCACAATAGGATGGCTGATGTCCATAAGACTAAAAAGTAGATAATCATCGTTGTGGTGATATTTTACAAGGACTGCAGTTGTACATGGAACCAAAATATGCATAATGAACTTCAGTAAATTTACTTTATTCATTGTGATGAGCTGCGTTACAAATTATCTTCACTAAGTTTCATTCGGATTCACATATCATGGTCATGTATTCTTATTTTTATCATAAGCCGAAGCAGTCTGTAAGTCTATGACAAACAAATATTTTTTTTTTCAAAATTCCCTCTTTTCTTTCTGTTGATTCGTGAAGCTACACCGGTTGTGACAATTCCGCACATAATTGCTGCCATAATGATGCATAAGATATACCTTCAACATTTGTATATAATGGTAGTGATATGCTGATTGTGGATATTGAGAAGTCAAGGTAATCAACTGTGGCTTCTCCCTCTGGGTTATGTCAAGGACTTAAGGGTGGTTAGGCAGTTAAAAGAAACGGTTGAGGTCTCTTCTGAAAAGGTCCTATAACTTTACAGATGGTAGCAGAAAACTGTGGAACATTGTCAAGTTGACTTACGCTCCAAGAATCTTTATTTCTTTTTTCTTTTCAAATTTTGTTTGCTTTTCTTCCCCTAATTTTCCCTGCTATTGGCTATTATTGTTTTTTTGCTGTGTCTTATAAATGATTTTTGTAACATAATATGTTTTAATTTTGTGCATCATACTTCATTTAACAGTTTGATGAATACAACCTCTTCAAGATGGAAGAGCAGTTCATTTTAAGAGTTCCTCCTTCTGTTTCTGAGCGCATTGATCACCTTTTAAGTGAGAATGGAACTTCTGAGGATGGTTCACTTGATTTATCTTTTACTGGTATGGTAATTCAATTCAAGAATTTCTTTCATTCAGTTAATTTGTTTGGCATGCCTTTTTGGATTTGGGTATTTGTAATTTCGTGTTATACATACAATTATTTGGTGTGATGGCTAGGTCTATAGTCATTCTGCCCTTTAAGGATTTCTATCATTTAGTTAATTTGTCTGGCATGTCTTTCTGGATTTGTGTACCTATAGAATTTAGTGTTATGCATAGAAATTATTTGGAGTGATGGTTAGGCCTATAGTCATTCTATCTTTAAGTATTTCTATCATTTAATTAATTTGTCTGACGTGCCTTTTTGGATTTGGGTACTTGTAGAATTTCATGTTATACATGGAAATTATTTGGTGTGATGGTTAGGCCCATTCCATGTCGCATGGATATGGCTGTAGACACGGGGGTACATCCATCTTTTCGACCTTGATCAAACTATCAACTTTGTTCCAAATTTCCAATCCCATATTGGTTGCATCTGGATTGGACCAATTGGGTCAATTATGCCCAAAGGATTTACAATTGATATCACAAATGTATTTTTTGAATAAATGGGTTCATATTTGGTCACTTTTGAGTTCAAATGGTGCCCACAAGGTTCAATGGATGTACTAATGGTTAATATGGATTGACATACTTTGTCTAGTTTAACCTGTTTGAACATACAGACCTACATCAAAATCGAGCTTAACAATCTAGTTCTAATTATCTAGTGGATGTCTGTCTATGGCTAAATGGGTTCAAACCAGAACCATTTTTTAATCCACATGAATGCATTCCAAATTGGGGAATCCAACCTATATCTTAATGAACCAGATTTCTTTAACCTAGATCCAGTTCATGTATGTCCAACTAGGAAACTATTGAAGGCCAACTTAGATTTGACATTAGCACATGGGATATATGATGATCCAATCCAACTTTGGTATAGACTTGGCACCCACTTGGATTCATTTGGGTAGCAATTGGAGGCAAAGTTGGTGGATAACAACTTGATCAACCTAATTGGACTTGTGTATGATAGGTGTCAATATATGGATCCCAATGTTAATTGTCATTGAATTGTATGATTATGATAAATCAACCTGGTTGGATCTATCTGAATTGCTTCACTTCTATCTAAAATGGGTACTTCTGCTAGGCCCTCATACCTGTGTTGTTCCCATGTTGTGCCCATACTAGTCATGGGTCAATTTGGTTTCAAATGTAACTCGACCAATTTTATCTATCTTGTGATTCATTCAAACATGTAGTCTATGCTTGACATCAGAAGTGTCTACCATTAGCTACATATTTGTTCATCATTATATTTTAGTTAACTATATACCTTTGACATTTGGAGAAGTATATGATAGCAAAGAAGGAAGCTAAGTAAGCGAGTGTTATAAAAATCTAAGTAAGAGTCGTGATAATGAGAGTTTGAAGAAGTATATAATAGCAAAGAAGGAAGCTAAAAAAGTAGTTCGAAACGCGAAGGATAAGGTATATAAGGAGGTTTATGACAAGTTAGATACCAAAGAGGGCCAGAAGGATATTTATAGGCTTGCAAAGATGAGAGATAGGAAATCGAGGGATCTGAGTAAGGTTAGATGTATCAAAAATGAAATGCAAAGGGTTTTAGTCAAAGATGAGGAGATTAAAGACAGATGGAAAGATTATTTTGATAAGCTATTTAATGGAAGTCATGCTCAGGATCTTGGAGACTTCTCCATTCCTTTTCATGAGATGAATCGTGACTTCATGCGCAAGATTCAAAAGAAAGAAATTGCAGAGGCTTTGAAGAAAATGAAATCAAGAAGGGCAGTTGGCCCAGATGGTATACCTATCGAGACTTGGAAATGCTTGGGTGAGAAACGTTTAGAATGGTTGACAAATCTTTTTAACAAGATTTGGCGGACAAATAAGATGCCTAATGAGTTGAGGAAGAGTACTTTGGTGCCTCTATATAAGAATAAGGGTGATATACAAGATTGCACAAACTATCGTGGTATAAAACTCATGAGTCATACTATGAAACTTTGGGAGAGGGTGATTGAGTATAGGTTGAGGAAGGTTGTCATGATATCGGAGAATCAATTTGGTTTTATGCCTGGATGATCAACTATGAAAGCTATACATCTTCTTGGACAACTTATTGAGAGATATAGAGAGAGGAACAAAGATTTGCATATGGTTTTTATTGATTTGGAGAAGGCATACGATAGAGTACTTAGGGATGTTCTCTGGGGGACAATGATGAAGAAAGGTGTTCCTCTCAAGTACATTAGTATAATTAAAGATATGTACAAAGGAGTAGTAACCAATGTCCGCACTTGTAGAGGTGTGACAACCAATTTTCCTATAACGGTTGGGTTACATCAAGGATCTGCATTAAGCCCTTTCCTATTTGCTATAGTGATGGATGAGCTTACGAGATCAATTCAAGAAAATGTGTCGTGGTGTATGTTGTTTGCTGATGATATTATTTTGATTGATGAGTCTAGAGCTGGGGTTAATGCTAAGTTAGAATTATGGAGACAGACATTGGAAGCAAGTGGTTTCAAGTTGAGTATGAGTAAGATAGAATATATGGAATGTCGGTTTAGTAAGCAACGAAGTAGTGATGGGAGTGTAGTGAAGCTTGGTGAGCAAGAAATACCGGTGGATGACTGTTTCAAATATTTGAGATCTATCATTCAAAAGTATGGAGAAATTGATGGAGATGTAAATCATAGGATAAAGGTTGGGTGGATGAAATAGAAAAGTGCAACTGGAGTGTTGTGCGATCGTAGAATGCCATTGCGGTTGAAGGAAAAGTTTTATTGGATGACAATTAGGCCCGCTTTACTATATGGTACAGAATGTTGGGCTGCCAAGAGACATCATATTCAAAAAATGAGTGTAGCTGAGATGCATATGCTTAGATGGATGTGTGAAAATACAATAAAAGATAAGATTCGAAACGAGGAGATACGTAAGAAGGTAGGCGTTGCATCCATTGAAAATAAGATGAGAGAGAATTGTTTACGGTGGTTTGGACATATTCAGCGAAGGCCTAATGATGCTCCAATTAGAAGGATGGAGAAATGGGAAAATATATTAGTTAAAAGAGGTCGGGGTAGGCCTAAGAAGACTTGGATGAAGATGATAAGAAAGAATATGAATGCTTTGAACCTCACCGAGGACATGACATTGGATAAAAATGATTGGAGGAGAAGGATTCATGTGAAAGACCCAAAATGATTTTCTTTTTTGGTTCATATCGCCGACCCCAATTGTTTTGGGATGAAGGCGTAGTTGTTGTTGTTGTATATACCTTTGACATGTTTCACACATTTAGTTTGTAATTATCAGTCTGTAACTTCACATCTGGAGCATTTTGTAAAATGTAGCATAATCGTATATCTTTTCATTTGTATATGGTTTTACACACGCACACACACAGAACCCATGTAATCTTTATGTTTGTATCTTATCTCATAACCCTGTACCTATGTGACATAGCTTCATATTCATACTTAATGTAGACCTGTAATGGACATGCCCCATTTGATCCACATCTAGAGCCAGTTAGCCCAATTTAAAATTAGGCTCTTGTATCCAAGGAAACTTATAATTAGTTTCAGCTTGATTGAAATTGAATCTGGTTTAGGCCTAAATTATGGACCTGATAAAGCCATAAAGGATCTAATATCATGCAAAGTTGTTGCATGATATATATAAGTTTATGTTTGAGTTTTTTCCATTTTTCTGAGAGAAAACTTGTCATATACTTGGGTCTCGTCTTTTGGGTGTTTTCAGTTGGAATGTAATGCATGATACAAAATATTTCTACCACATGCTCATCCTTTTCTTATTTTTTACTTTTGGGATGATTTTTCCCTAATTGCAAACTTTATTTGTCAAGGTTGATCTTTGAGTGGATGTCAGCCATGGTTAATTTTTCTTGAATTACCAGATTATTTTGTCCCTGTTTTTTTCCGTTGTTCCTTATGCCATTCGGTCATCATTCTTAAATAGCAAGGCATCTCTTTAGCCATTGATGGGGTGACACTAGCTTCAAGCATATAGTTTCTTCAGTTGAGCTTTCCATGGTGGTTAGGCTACGGTTATATCTGAAGTGCCTTTTAAAGCAGTTTTTTGTTCTATCTTTCTATTTGTTTTGTTTGATTAATAAACATTGCTGGATTTTGACAGTTTTCTTTTTTTGTCAGAGGATGGGCGAAATGGAACATTTGTCATTGGTAGCGATCGTTTTCCTGTCTCCCTTTTGGATCTTCCCTGCATTGTTGAATCGTACAAAACCTATGATGATAATGTGTTGATAAAAACTGCAGATATTGGACAGGTAGGTTTTAATATGATTTTTTCAATCTTCCACTGGTAAAATATTTTATCTTTGTTGGTTATCAAATGTGGGTTGGTGACAGATAATTATGGTGAAAGAAGAGGGTGATCCTGCTCCAGACAATGTTGAGTATAGGCATGGGATCACTCCCCCAATGAGGGATGCTCGCAGAAGACGATTTCGTAGAGAACCTGATATAAATGTAATCATTGATTGTGGGAGTATTCATTGCATTCTTTCTGTTTTTTTCATATCGTATTGAACTCATGTTGATCCTGCATTACAGCCAGAATTTGTTGACAAGGTTGAGAGAGATATTGTCAACATCCTTTCATACCGTGGTACTGCAGACAATGTAGATATCCTTTACCATCCAGTTTTGTTTTCTGTAATGCAATTGTTTGTTACAACATTGTTCAGGCATCTCCCCTGGTTCAACGTAATTATGACCCTCAGAATCAGTTATCTACTTCAGACAATCTGAATAAATACGATCTGTGTCTGGGATTCAGAGCCTACTTGGTCTGTGTCAGTTTTTTAAGCTTATATATTCCTAGTATTTAACTTCATTTAGCATGTTGTTATTAGACCTTGACAAAATGCATCTCACCTGTTGAAGTCATCGAGCATGAAGATGCCAATGATGGTGGCACTAAAAATGCACATGCACCATCAGAGAAGCCAGACAATGCTGGTCCTACAGAGGTTGATGATGACCCTGATAGAAGTGAAAGTGATGATTCCGATGATTAGTCATATACAAAGCAAGCACAAGTCAGCGGAAATATATCAGAACTTGGAACTTGTATAATCTTCCACTTGCTTTAGCTGTACATGAAAAGAAAACTTGCATTAAACTTATCTGTATACATTACGAAATTTGGTGTAAGTTTTATTTTAGTGGCTCGTACTGTGATTTTGATAATGTGCATTGATTTTTATACTGAAGCTAATAATGCATGACGATGATAACAATGATGATAAGATAATGACGGTTTGCAGTACAGAGAGATGAGGATGATTGCAGGAGTTATAGGGCAATATGGTGATGATACTATGGTGTAAGATGATGATGACGATGATAATGTGGCACAGAACAATTATATATAAGGATATTGGTGAGAAATGCATATGATTATGATAATTATGATGAAATTATTTTTGTACTCGGAAAACATTTGCAGCTATTTGTATCCGTAGCAGCAATAACCTAACCACTACCGCTCCTGCTCTTATGGAAGGTCAACCATCACTCATCTGCAGAACAACAAAAATAATAACCACAAGCATTTGATTTTCAGGTTCACATGCATATATTGAAATATACCATGTGTTTCTAATGCCTGTGATATACAGTAGCATTCCTGTTTCAAAACGGCCAGTTATCCATCATCTATGTCACATTGACGTGCCCAAAAGGACACAGAACACAATTTTTGGGTAGTTTTCTATTATATAGTATATAAGATGATAGGGTGTAAATTGACGTATCCCTGTGACATAGTCCATCATAAATAACAGATATTTGGTCGTTATAAAGATCAACTGCAAGTTAGTCACTGAATGTGTGGCACCAGCCTTCACATGAAAACAGCCTAGGAAAGATGCACTTTCTTGTAATTTTTTTTACATATGCCATCATGCATCTTCTATGGAATGGTTGGTCAACTGATATTCTATGCCAACTTTCAGACACCCATTCTATGCTTCAAATGACAATCTGTCTGGGGAGGTCATTGTCAATCCTCATGATGACCAAAGTTCTGAACAGAGAGGTCAGGGCTCAAAATGCGTCACTGGAGTCGTTCTCCTATGCTCAACATTTTGTTTCTAACATGTAAACGGTTTCCTTCACACGGACTGGAGTTCAGTGGACCTTAATTTGTTTGCGAACAATGAAGGTTAAGTGGTAGCTCCATGAGTTCTTACCCTGTAAATAACCATGCCAAGATACCTGGGAATCAGTAGTCCTTGCTTCCGAGCAAGCCTCTGCATGTCACACTCTTATCATCCTTTTTTTTGGTAAAACAAGGGGAACCCACCACTTTATTTTGGACATCTCGTTATAGCCCGAGAGTTGCCATGTTGACTGTGGCCCTTTTTCTCCGTCTGCAGTATAAAACTCCATGAGTATGCACCCTGCTCTTCAGGGATAGTTTGTGACTGGCTTCAGCCTTCCAACAAAGGACACATACCTTGGTTATCCAACTCTCAGTGTTCTTCAACTTGAACACCTTAAGCAGATCTGGGGCTGTCAATTGATCAGGCTTGTATTGGGCACCCGACCCCAACTGAACCCGAATTTCCAGTTATGGGCATAAAAAGGTATGACCCAAATAATATTTGGGTCACTCATAATCTGACCGGAGCAATATGCAAGCCGAGTTTGGGTTATGATTTTTTTCCGGGTACCTGTTCTGACCCAGTTTTTTTGCCGGGTATTTGACCTGACCGGAGTGTTTTTTATGTATTTTTTAATAAAAATAAACTTCTGAAATTATACAGGTGCGGGTTTGGGATTTTATTTTTATGATCCCGAAAAACCTGAACCCAAACACGATAATTTGTTATATTGGCAAGTTTGGGTACACCCTGAGGAGTCGGGTGCCTAACCCGTTGGCAGCCCTAAGTTGATCCACCTATTTAGGCTCCCTGTGGCCCATTCTCCTATCATCTTGAATATATACCTTCCTAAATTTCTAAGAAGTAAAATCAATATTCAACATTGAGATGGTGCATTTCCACGAACATCTTGGGTGATTCTAGACATGAGAACATGTAGGTACAAAATTAAATCAACTTACTATATGCCAAAGAACAAGAATATGTGTGAGTGAATCAAAACAGTAAGGATACTGTAATTACACGCGCTAAATATAAATTTTGGAACGGAACTAGGAAGCATGCCTTATATGTAGGAAGGCCACAATTGGCCGAAGAAGCGATATCCAGGTTGAGGCAAATAAAATTTTGAGAACCAAAGAAGTGCTTATTTAGATGGTGAGCTTGAAACCCACGGGTGTGTCCTTCGCTGCGAGGACATGTCTAGGCTCCCTCGCGGGCAAAAGGGACGTGCCTTTTTTTTTGGACAGGAAAACCACCATCAGAATGAGAAACCTAGTTGGGCTGGCTAAGCCTGCCGTACTCACGGTCCGACAGTGTGAACCCGTGACTAACCCTCATGGCCCCAAGGAACTAACTACCCTTCTAGTGGCCAAGGCCCTTTCCACTGCACCAAACTCCTTGGGGCTAGGGACATGCGGTTTTATGACCAATGTCATGAGTAAGGCGGGTTTTCCCTGGTTATCCAAGGAAAAAGAAACAAAAAAGAAAACTATAACGATTGATGAGTGAGCCTGATGATTTCTTTCTTGAACTATTTCTTGTCGACAGGAAGGGAGGGATAGATGGAGAAAAAAAATTGGTAACGAAGGATTGATTTGGAAAGGTTGCTTATGGAAAGTGCTCATGAGCACATGAAGACATTTTAATAATCATTTAGTGTCCTTTACTCATAGTCGTGGTTCTTGTTTTCGATGGATTATGGGCCCCTCTATTGCATTATGTTTTGCATGAGTATTACACCATTAGCATTCAAGATCATTACAAGTAAACCTCCAATCAGGTGGTTTATCTTTCTATGAATGTGATCTCCTATCCTGTTTACTGCATGTACAAATCTCATAATCTATCCATACAATCTATTCTGCACGATTCACTGTTACCTACAAGTTTAAACAAAAATTGAATACACGCCCTATATCTACCCATGCTATACCCATCTTTTATTATTTTAATGGATCGTGCATTTTGCATTTATCCTTTGCAAAGGGTGACCAATTACTGGATCATGGCCTGGAGTTCAAATGGCTGGATTTAGACTACAGATCAACTCTTTTGCAGCTTCTGTCAGAAGAGGGAGACAAGCCAATAGAGGCATCAGATTGAATAGTTGTCCTGCGAGGCAATGATACCCCATTTTTGACTCCCATTTTGTATACCCTTATATACAAGTCATATTGGAAACTTCATAAAAATAGCCATATCCAGTATTCACAGCTGTGTCCATGTGACATGGCTGTGAAGATCTTTAATTCATGCACAACAAGCATATTGATTTCTTTCGTGCTTCATCAATGGAAGATTTTGATTGTGATGTTCATTTTGGATATAAAATGAGCAAGGAAGCCAAAAAATTTGTACTCTTCGAAACTGATGACAAAAATCTATAAAGGGTTTTCACTTTCCGGCTTGGAGGGTAGCAAGGCATATCAATCACGCAGAGACAATAATTAACGTGGTTCACACATGAACTCTCTTTTTCTCTCTTCTTTATTTTTCTTTTTCTTCTCTCTATTAGGCAACCCCGCCCTTTGATTTCTCAATGATCTCCTTATCAGGAACCTGCCAACTCTGATAAGATGAGACACCTTGTAGAATCTTCTAATTCTTCTTTTTATGTTGGAGAGTTAACACCGGAAGCGGATCAGGTCATGCTGAACATGATGCAAACAGACGGCCACGATGTCCGCATGAGCAAAAACGCTCATGTTCAGCATGACCTGATCTGCTCCCGTTAACACCTGCCAACTTGGGTGGGGTGTGCCACCTTGGTGCTCCTGCCTTATGCCAATCTTACTTTCTATGCTACCTGTCGTTTATTCTGCCTGCCAATCCTTATGGGATGTGCCACCTTGGTAAGGTCTTCTGTTACCAATCTGTGTTATAGTTCTACCTTGCAGGTGACGACTTTTGTCAATACATGCCTCTTTACAATTTCTATTTCTCACAGATTTTCCCTGCAGGTCAGTGCCAATGTCAACACCTGCCATATGTCCAACTGCTTGCCTTCATCTCCAGCCTCTTCACACCCTCTCAAGTCCAACGCCACCGCTTGAGAAGCTGGACTTTTTAAAACACATCCCTCAAGTCAATTTCCAATTCTTTTCTTTTCGTTCCCTTCAATATGTATGGTCTTAGCATGAAAAACTAGATTAACAATAAGGTAAGTGGCACCACCATAGAGTTGGCACATCATGCTGAGGAAAGCCTAAATCGGCTAACAGGCTTTGCAACCACAAAACCAGCAAGAGCCTTGTATTCTTTCTGTGTGCTTGACGTTGCTACCTGAGTTGTTTGTTTGAGCTAAGAGATAATATTATGACCATGCTAAGTAAGATATCCTCGTGTAGACATGGTCATCTGGGCACCCAGCCCAATGAACATCAGAAAAGACATAGTTCTATGGAATTAGACTTACAAATTTGAGACGATTGATAGTTCTTTTCATGTATTGCAAAATCATGTTAACGTGATTCTAATGCTCATGTGTAGGTTCATGTATGAATTGGTATGCCTTATTGACCAAAAAAACACCGGGTCCAGTAAGAGTAACACATTGAAGTGCTCCAACAACATTGCGATAAGTAGTGATGTCAAGCATTGGTTCTCCACTACATTTTGACAAGCTCACATTAGGAGCAACATGAGTGATCATAGGTTTTGACTCTGTCATGTTGGTTATGTTGGTTCTGGACAATGAATCATAAATGTACTTCCTTCATTTGGGTCAACATAAGATCGCTATCAAATTTGTGAACTTCAATTCTTAGAAAGAAGTATAGTCCTCCAAGATCTTTTATGGAGAACTCAACCAAAATTGTTGATCAGACCGAGATCATCCTTGTCCTAGCTTCTGGTGACTATGATGTCATCGACATACATAAGCATATAAATAACATATGCCCTTGACTTTTTGATAAATAGAGAGGAGTCAAATTTAGTCTCAACAAAACTAAGTCCTATTAAGTAGTTATGAAGATGTTGGAACAATGCTCGGGGGGCTTGCTTGAGCTCATAAATTAAGAGCTTTAATAAGTTTACACATGATTTGAAAGCTTCTTGCTTTCAAATCATGAAGGTTGAGCCATATAAACCTATTCTTTCAATAATCCATGCAAAAAAACATTGTTGATATCTAGTTATCTAATCGTCTAACCATGAAGAGTAGTAATAGACAAAACAATTTTTATGGTACTAGGTTTAACCACAGGACTAAAGGTTTTGAAATAGTCAATACCTTCCTATTGACTATACCCTTTGGCCACCAATCGGGTTTTGTACCAAGCAACTCTCACATTAGCATGTCTTTTGACACGATATATCGACTTATAATCTACTATATTATGCCGCTCATTTGGAAGAATAAGAACCCAAGTTTTATTTTTATGCAGGGTTTCCATTTCATCTTTCATAGCTTGGACCCAATTAGCTAGGATCTTGAAGAGCGAGCGATAGGCTAGTGGGTTCCTTATCTGCTTTGACCAGTTCACTAATGATAGCCTTAAAAATGGAGTAGAGGTTAGCCACAAAGGTTTTAGGTTTTCTAGTACCATCTTGTGAACAAGTGACCATGGGGTTAAAATTCTACTAGAGGGGGGTGAATAGTGGATTTGAGCATGGATCAGAAATTAAAAAATATTTGCAGGCACCACACAAAGAACACAAGATTTATACTGGTTCAGTCAAACACCTAACCTACATCCAGTCCTCAAGTCTTACCACTTGATTATTCCACTATTTTCTCCTTGTTAAACCCAACAAGGATAAATAATACAACACCCTCTTACAGACAACCCTGTAGAGGTCTTCTTCTCAATCCCAAGAAGACAATACCCTCATACAGACAACTCTGTAGAGGTATTCTTCTCAATCACAAGAAGGCAACACCTTCATATAGACAACCCTGCAAAGGTCTTCTTCTCAATCACAAGAAGACAACACCCTCGTACAAACAACCCTATAGAGGTATTCTTCTCAATCACAAGAAGGCAACACCCTCGTACAGACAACCCTATAGAGGTCTTTTTCTCAATCACAAGAAGGCAACACCCTCATACAGACAACCCTGTGGAGATCTTCTTCTCAATCCTGAGAAGGATCAATATTACAACAGAAAGTTACACTTTCCCTATAAAACCTTCAAAATGATATGCAACAAATGAATGCACTTTTGGAATATCTCAGTTTTGAAGATTCTTCCAGATTGTTCTCTTTTTAAAAAAGAAGTAAGAATGATCACTCAGTACGAACAAATTTTTCTTTTTGATTTTTCTCAACACAAATTCTTGATTTTCTTAGTAAGCTCTCTGTGTCTTTTTCAATATGCTCTCTTTTCTTGTGTCTTGTTTTTGCCACCTTTTTGTTTGTATATATAGGTTTACAAAAAGATGTGTCTTTTTGAAATACCATTTCAAATGAGTGCACTTTTTGATATGAGACACCTTGTCTCTTTAAGACATCCTTTTCTTTATGAAAAAGTTATGTTCTTTAGAATATAATAATTTGTGTACCATTTCACTTTTTCATAAATGTCGTGTAAACCAATAAATGTTTGTGTATAAAAATTTCAAATCGTCATATCTCAAATAAATGATTTGAAGTATACTAAATGCTTGAGTATTTAAAATAATGATTCTTTTTACAAATCGACATTTCTTGAATAAATGCTTTGAAATACAATTAATGCTTGAGTGATTTAAAGTAATGATTACTTTATAAATTATCATTTCTTTGAGTAAATGCTTTGAAATACAATTAATGCTTGAGTGATTTAAAGTAATGATTATATTTCAAATAGTCATTTCTTGAGTAATTTCTTTGAAGTACCATTAATGCTTGAGTAATAAATAATGTTCTCAAATACAAGTCGTCACTTCTTGAGTGAGTGTTTTTGAAATTACATTTAATGCTTTAAGTAATATATAAATAAAAATAGTCATTTCTTGATTTAATTATTTTGAAATACAATTAATGCTTTCTTGAAAAATTGTCAATTCATGAGTAAATGCTCTTATATCATGAGCTATTATATCTTTTCAACATTTGTCTTTTACATAAATGCTTTTGAAATCAGGAGCTATTATGTCTTATCAATAGTTGTCTTTTTCATAAATGCTTTTGAAATCATGAGCTATTATGTCTTATCAATAGTTGTCTTTTTCATAAATGTTTTTGAAATCATGAGTTATTTATGTCTTATCAATTTATCTTTTTCATAAATGCTTTAGAAAGTACAATGATTGTTCTAAAAAAGTCTTTTTGAAATAATACAACACATACTCAACGTACTTTTATGAAAACTTGTCTTTTGTATATAAATGACTTATATGTTTATTGAATGAGACTAAAACATATATTGTAATATGAAATATGTATGTTTATGAAGTATCTGTTACATATGACTCTATAGAAGAAAAAATCATCATCTTGAGGCAGCCGATCATCTTTGGTGAGACTTTATGAATACTAGGCCCATCAAGCTTTTTCTTCAGAATCGAGTATGATTGCATCAAATTATTGCACTTGATCATATTGTCTTCACTATTCTTAAGTGAAAGAACCTTGCATCAAATACACGTTAGATACACAACAAATCATGTCAAGTCATAATATAACATTTCATATATCAACATGTTAAGCATAAGTGTATCATATTTTATCAATATCACATCACATATTCATCATCAAAATATTGTTTCTCAACAAGGGTGAGTACAAACAAGATATTGGGAGGAGATATCAACCACAAGGTCAATCCCATTATTGGATTGAGAGACATCGAACTCTGGTTCAACAATGGGACTAGGTGAATAAGTTTGGACAATGGGCTGAACATACTCATTCTCACTTGGGATTTCTTGAGAATCAATAAGTATACTAGGTTGAGTTTGATCAGAAGCATCTTATATATGACTCTCAAGTTCATATGCAGTTCATTGAAGGTGCACTGGATGGTTATGGTTGACATTTTTGAAGTCTTGACTTCTTAACCACGAGTTCACCTCTATGGTAGTAGTGGGTTCATTGGTTCTTGCATATAGAAAATTTTATTTGTCAAAAGTAACATGATGAGAGATAAAGGTTCTTTTGAAAACAAGATTATAACAAATAAACCCTGCTTTATGATAGGTCCCATAACCAATAAAAACACACGGCTTGGATTTTGGAAAAAGTTTAGACGGATTAAAAAGCACAAGATGAGGGTAGCACATACACCCAAATATTCTAAAATAATCATACATAGGAAATCTTTTAAACAACTCAAATAAAGATTTATTGTTTAACGAGACACTTGGCAGTTTATTTATGATATGAACAGCTATATGAAAGGCATCAACCCAAAGACTCATTTTCATGGAAGCATATATAATAAGGCTCATACTTGTTTCCACAACATAATGATGCTTTATTTCAACTAATCCATTTTGTTGTGCACTATGTGGACACAAAATCTATCTTTTAATATCACATCTTACCAAAAGTTCATAAAAACTTGTGCTTAGAAACTCTCAATCTCCATCAATATGAAAGATTTTAATCTCATAGCTAAGTTGTTTTTCAACAATATTTTTGAAATCAAAATATTTTAGTCTTAGATTTTTTAGATAATAAAAAACTCTAAGAAAATCTTGAATAATCATAATAGAAGATAATATCTAAAACCTTCTCTAGAGAAACAAAGTGGACCCCCACAAATCGACATGGATCAACTCAAGAGGACATGAAGCATGGAACTCAGTCCAAATTAAAGTTAATCTATGCATTTTGGCAACCGCACACATGGAACATAAATTGGATAAATTATCTGTTTTAAGAGACAAAATATTATTTTTTCCAAGAGTTTCAATCACTTTATTTCCTAGGTGTTCTAAACGATAGTGACAAGTATCATTGGACATGCCTTTCACCGACATGTAACCTTCCTTTTGCAAGTTATTTATTTTTTGATCAACCCCGGATCACACATATAAGCCGAACCTAAATACTCGGTCCTCTTTTGAGGATTGTTCCTTTCTGCATATCCTTCACAATAAAACCATGAGAGTTGAATTCAAAACTACAATTGTTATCTTGAGTAAACTTATCTATAGATGACATGTTATTTTTAATACTAGAAACTTGAAGAAACATTCTTTAATATCAAAGAACTAGATTTAGAGTTCAGAAAAATATTACCAGTATTGATAAAGGCAAATTTGCTCCATTTTTCACAGTAATAGAATCACTTTCTTGGTATTCCTTTTTGTCCACCCATGATCCTCAGCTATCATATGATTTGTGGCTCCTATATCTAAGTATCACACATTATCTAGGGAGGAATTTAATTAAGGCCATACCAGCAAAGTCCTTGGGGATATCATAACATTATCAGAAAGTGTGTTTCTTAAGACCACAGAATTGACACACAACACACGCATCATTGAACAAATTTTGGGATTGATTATATCTACCTCTTTATGGCTGAAAATTGTTATTATTTTTTTCATAGCCGTGACCTCTTCCTCGACGGCCTCAGAATTTTTTCCCTCTACCACAACCCCTTTGTGAAAAGAATGTTGAAGAAGAAGACTTGATTGGATGTGGTTGCTTTGGGACAAACAATTCCAACCTCTTTTCTTGAGTGACAAGCATATCAAAAATTTCAACAAAGAAATGTAATTTTTTTGGTAGGCAAAGTCTGTAGTTATGAAACTTTCATATTTTGCTGGCAGCCCATTGAGGGTGTACAAAACAAGATCTTCATTCTTAACTTCTTTATATGAACAACATGTATGTGTAACAACTTGTATGAATAACATGTATGAACAACATCATATATGAAAAATATGTATACCATATATTATCGCTGCATATACACAACAATAATACCATACACAAACTTGTTGACGCACGTGTGGCCAGCAACATGTTGACAGCGTGTTTGCTGTCACTAAACAAGTGTGGATAGCAACATGTTGACAGCATGTTTATCGTCAGAATACAAGTGTGAACAACATGGTGACAACATCACTGTGTTGGCATATATATATATATATATATACTGTTATCAAGAAAACATTTGATTCATTCACATGCCTAGTAAAAACAGAAAAACGTATGGTTCATTCATAGTATCAACAAAATAAAAAGAAGCATATAATCTCATATGAATTTAGATCTAATCATGCAAGTAGTTATACCAAAAAATTTAAAACAACTATTGATTCAATCTTTCTGTAACATGAATCCAATAAAAAGAAGCAGAAACCATAATCCCTGCGTGACACCAAACTCAAAACACGCAGTCTTTTGAAAAAAAATGTGTCTATGCTAGAAACAAAAAAAAATATGTTGGAATTAACGACAATATATATATATATATATATATATATATATATATATATATATATATATATATATATATATATATATATATATATATATATATATATATATATATGTGTGTGTGTGTGTGTGTGTGTGTGTGTGTGCGCGTGCGCGCGTGTGAAAAGAAAAATTGTCTCGAACCAAAAATAAATTTCAAATTTGTAAAGATTTATAAATCTGTATGAAAATACACAAATTTGATTTCTCTTCAAATCCATACTTGAGTTAATCCATGCTACTCTTCATCAGAATAGAAAAAATAAGTCATACCTTGATTCAAAGATCGCGAGAAATTTAGAGGAAGGAGGAGACGTTGAAATAGGCTTCTTCTTCTTCTTCTCTCTCTCTCTTTCTTTCTCTCTCTCTATGATGTTTTCTTCTTTTCTTTTCTTTTTTTTCTCTCTCTTTCCTTTCTCTCTTCAAGGGACAATTTTAGAGAGAGAGTCACTCTCTTTCTTTTATAATTAGAGAGACCTTTAGAGGGGGGTGATGCCCCATTCTAGATGGGTAGGGGTAGAGTTCTACCCAAGGTAGAACTCTACCTCTACCAACCTCTCAACAACATTTATCTTCTATATATGTATATTTTATTTTACTTTATCTTGTGGAAGATTTCACATTATTGGGGACGCCCCTTTATAGAAAAACGTTAAGTGGGGTAGAGTTCTACCTCATATAGAACTCCACCATATCCCTTTCTCTTTAAATTCATATTTCACTTTTATATTTTTTTAAAGTTTAAATTCACTTTTATTTTAAAAAGGTATGGATGAATTATGGGTCTAGGTTGAACCCTTGATCCAAATCCATATTCATTTTTAATTGGATCTCAGCCCATACTAGATACTAGTCAATATGGATCTTAAAGTAGGTCTAGATTCATATTAACCTTAGTCCAATTATAAACGAAGTGGGTCGAGTCTAATTCAAATAAAAAAGACCCAAAAATAGAAGTCGAAAAATGCATTTTTAGAACCAACCAATATCTGACCTACTATGATCCTACGAGATTTACATTCCGAAACGGATCTAACTATGATCCTAGATCCATTTCATTTTTTATTTTTTTTATTTAACCTAATTTTAACTTAGGGTCTTTAACTGGTAAGTTGGTAGAGTTAGTAGATGTTATGTGTAGGAGAAAGATTGATATTTTATGTCTTCAAGAGACCAAATGGGTAGGTGAGAAAGCTAAAGTGATAGAACCTTGGGGATATAAGATTTGGTATACAGGAATAAATAGGAATAGGAATGGAGTAGGGATTGTTATGAGTCGTCAGTTTATAGATAATGTAGTTGAGGTCCGTAGGAAGGGTGATAGAATTTTACTTATTAAATTAGTATTAGGTACGGATATTATTAATATTATTAGTGTTTATGCACCTCAAGTAGGTTTAGATGATTCCATTAAGCATCAATTTTGGGAAGATTTAGATGGAGTAGTACAAGAGACATCTTATGGAGAAAAGCTTTTCATCGGCGGTGACCTTAATGGACATGTAGGCATTAGTAGGGATGGATTTGAGAATATCCATGGAGGCTATGGTATAGGAGAAAGAAATGAAAGTGGAGAAAGGATTTTAGATTTTTGTTTGTCCTATGATATGATCTTAGCAAACACTTGGTTTAGGAAGAGGGAGTCTTACCTAGTAACATTTAAAAGTGGGGTTAATACGAGTCAGATAGATTTTTTCCTACTTAGAAAGAGAGATAGGGGTTGTTGCATCGATTGTAAGGTTATACCAGGAGAAAGTGTAGCTACACAACATAGAGTCTTAATTTTAGATCTTAGAATTAGACAATGTCGCAAAAGGGATAGACATAGGATAGATCCTAGAATTAAGTGGTGGGCACTGAAAGGAGCTAAACAAGGAATGTTTGTAGAGCAGGTAGTTAAGGAAGTTGATTGGTGTCTCGAGGAGGATTCAGAATCAATGTGGAATAAGATAGCGGGTGGTATGAGAAAAGTAGCTAAGGAGGTATTGGGTGAGTCTAAAGGCGGTGCACCACTAGGTAAGGATACATCATGGTGGAACGAGGATGTCAAATTAGCTATTAAGGTTAGAAGAGAGTGTTATAGAAATCTAAGTAAGAGTCGTGATAATGAGAATTTGGAGAAGTATATGATAGCAAAGAAGGAAGCTAAAAAAGTTGTTCGAAACGCGAGGGCTAAGGTATATAAGGAGGTTTATGACAAGTTGGATACCAAAGAAGGCGAGAAGGATATTTATAGGCTTGCAAAGATGAGAGATAGAAAATCGAAGGATTTGGGTATGGTTAGATGTATCAAAGATGAAACGCAAAGGGTTTTAGTCAAAGATGAGGAGATTAAGGAGAGATGGAAAGATTATTTTGATAAGCTATTTAATGATAGTCATGCTCAAGATCTTGGAGACTTCTCCATTCCTTTTCATGAGATAAATCGTGACTTCATGCGTAAGATTCAAAAGAAAGAAATTGCAGAGGCTTTGAAGAAAATGAAATCTAGAAGGGCAGTTGGCCCAGATGGTATACCTATCGAGGCTTGGAAATGCTTGGGAGAGAAAGGTTTAGAATGGTTGACAAATTTTTTTAACTTGATTTGGCGTACAAATAAGATGCCTAATGAGTGGAGGAAGAGTACTTTGGTGCATTTATATAAGAATAAGGGTGATATACAAGATTGCACAAACTATCGTGGTATAAAACTCATGAGTCATACTATGAAACTTTGGGAGAGGGTGATTGAGTCTAGGTTGAGGAAGGTTGTCATGATATCGGAGAATCAATTTGGTTTTATGCCTGAAAGATCAACTATGGAAGCTATACATCTTCTTAGACAACTTATTGAAAGTTATAGAGAGAGGAACAAAGATTTGCATATGGTTTTTATTGATTTAGAGAAGGCATACGATAGAGTACCTAGGGACGTTCTCTGGTGGACAATGATGAAGAAAGGTGTTTCTCTCAAGTACATTAGTATAATTAAAGATATGTATGAAGGAGTAGTAACCAATGTCCGCACTTGTGGAGGGGTGACAACCAATTTTCCGATAACGGTTGGGTTACATCAAGGATCTGCTTTAAGCCCTTTCCTATTTGAGATAGTGATGGATGAGCTTACGAGATCAATTCAAGAAAATGTACCGTGGTGTATGTTGTTTGCTGATGATATTGTTTTGATTGATGAGTCTAGAGCTGGGGTTAATGCTAAGTTAGAATTATGGAGACAGACATTGGAAGCTAGAGGTTTTAAGTTGAGTAAGAGTAAAACTGAATATATGGAATGTCGGTTTAGTAAGCAACGAAGTAGTGATGGGAGTGTAGTGAAGCGTGGTGAGCAAGATATACCGGTGAATGATTATTTCAAATATTTGGGATCTATCATTCAAAAGTATGGAGAAATTGATGGAGATGTAAATCATAGGATAAAGGTTGGGTGGATGAAATGGAAAAGTGCTACTGGAGTGCTGTGCGATCGTAGAATGCCATTGCGGTTGAAGGGAAAGTTTTATAGGACGACTATTAGACCCGCTTTACTATATGGTACGGAATGTTGGGCTGCCAAGAGACATCATATTCAAAAAATGAGTGTAGCTGAGATGCGGATGCTTAGATGGATGTGTGGAAATACAATAAAAGATAAGATTCAGAAAGAAGAGATACGTAAGAAGGTAGGTGTTGCACCCATTGAAAATAAGATGCGAGAGAATCGTTTACGGTGGTTTGGACATATTCGGCGAAGGCCTAATGATGCTCCAGTTAGAAGGTTGGAGAAATGGGAAAATATATTAGTTAAAAGAGGTCGGGGTAGGCCTAGGAAGACTTGGATGGAGATGATAGGAAAGGATATGAATGCTTTGAACCTCACCGAGGACATGGCGTTGGATAGAAATGATTGGAGGAAAAGGATTCATGTGGAAGACCCAAAATGAATTTCTTTTTTGGTTCATATCGCCGACCCCAATTGTTTTGGGATGAAGGCGTAGTTGTTGTTGTTTGTTGTTGTAACCTAATTTTAACTTAATTTTTGCTCAAATTTAAAGATGAAAATAATTAAATTTCACATGTTTTACACATCATTTTTAAATACCTTTAATGGGCCTTGGACTAGGTCTAAACCCCTATTGGGGTCAGCCATATTTAATGATTTTTAAGCTATTTTGATATATTCAATATGAATATTTAATTAAAAATTATATTTTTGAGCTTAAAAATATGGGCAAAAATTATGAGATATTACAACACACCCTCTCACTAACTCACTAACGAAGATCTCCATCCACCAAACGTGCCTTCCTACCACAAGCAATGGTCTGATTAATATAACCAACATATATATAAAGGTTGGACATGACCCAAAATCATAATATTTTTTACGAAGAAAAAAGTGAACATGTATGCCTCACATTCAAGATAAAAGTAGACTGCACCCTAAAGAGATATATGACCAAATAAATAAATAATAATAAATTACCTAGAAATAACATATGAGTTATGGCTCTTTATCACTGGTGAGCTGTATTTTTTTTTCAGAGGGAAAGTAACATGTAATTAATTAAATTAGGATAAGGCATCACCCAGAAATAGGGGAACAAAGTATTGGTGAGCTATAAATTTTGATGGTTCTAGAAGTTAGATTCATCTCAAATGCAATTGCAAGAGGCTCGGGTTGCCAGCCATATATATATATATATATATATATATATATATATATATATATATATATATATATATATATAGAGAGAGAGAGAGAGAGAGAGAGAGAGAGAGAGAGAGAGAGAGAGAGAGATGTACCTTTGTGCTTAATAGCTCCATGTAATGGAACAAATTACTTGGTCCTTCCGATAGACTAGCCTTGCCCTCCACACACATAGGGAAATGGGCCAACACCTCAACCTTTTCCTATGTCTATTTCACAGGTCAGTTTCTGCCCTCTTGTTATCCAAATTAAACAACAAAATTGTGATTGGAGTAAAAAATTCTGTTGAATTGGAATCTAATTCCGCCATCAAAATGTTTCCTAATAGAAACAGACTGAAGAAAAATTTGATAGAACTGGATTCCAATTGCACCCAATTTCACAGATAGAGAACTGTGTGTGTGCGTGAGTCTAGGTACCTTCCATGTCCTGCCACTGAGACCTAGTGCAGAAGCTCATTAATACATAGTTAGCCAACTAAGTCTTGCTCAGCCAATGCTTGACCATACCAGGCTAAGTCAATCAACGGCAAAGTCCTAGTCTTTGGTTAGGCTGTCTCAGCCGTCGATCACAGCAAATAATGGTCAAGATCAACTTACCCTGATCTTCATGTAGTTGGTCACAATGAATCAGAAAATCTCAATGGGCCTGTGAGGAAGCCTCGCCACTGTCGTCGCAAACACAGTCTTCTCTTTTACCCCGTTAACCATCAAGGTCATCTGCTCAACTCCATCCCCAGAGGACCATGTGGCCTGGGGAGGTGAGTTCAGGTTCCTATAGAAAGCAGTCACCATATCCTCCGCTAAATTTGCTAGTTTTTTCAGCATTTCACAATTATGAACTGCAAAAACAAATGAACAAAGTGAGTAAACCAAACCTTGAAGAAAAAACCTTAGGTGATCATTGAATTGGTAATGAGGGCTACGTGGCATGATCTGCGCATCGGTTTCAATGGTCAGGATTAGCGTATGACAGCGGCCCATCTTATGCCATATGACCTGATCCGTCTCGAGTTTTTGCCCAAAAAAAGGATCCTGTCCTCTTCTGACATGAGGATCAATGTTGATCCTAGCTGTAACTATTGCATCTGGACGGCTATGATTAATCCACATCCAGGTGAAAATGTGGCACTAATCCTAGCCACTGGTTGGAGGTTAGGATTGATCCCATCATATATCAGATGATGGAATATCTTCCCATATTTGACAGTGTTACTGAGCTGGCCAACTATGATTTTGGCTATGCGGAATTCATGGCCCACTCTCTACTTTTTTGAAGGACAATAACTTGGCCAAACTAATAGGAAAAATTATCACATATAGAAAATGAGTAAATGAGTAGGGTGATAAAAAATCACCCAAAAGAAAATAAAAACAAGATACAAACTGGGAAACAGAGCACGAAGTACAGAGCAGGGGAACGACATAAAACAAGTCCTCTAAGAGATAATGTCCCTGAAATTGTAAAGCAAAACACAGATTGAGAAAATCCTTTGTGTAACATGGCTGCTTTAAATCTAATTAGTCTCTGTTTGGGAGACTTGCATTGGGATAGAAACACCATTTTCATGTGTTGCCAAAATATGGTTTGCCAAAATTTGGTTCTTTAAAAGCATCCTCTCGTCCACTGAATGGTGCTGAAATGTGGTAGCGAGGCTGCCAAGACAGTAGATCAGGTGCAATCACATTGAGCACCTGATCTGCTCTCTAAAAGAAAAAGAAACTTGAATAAGCTTTTACTGGATTACCTTTAGGGCATGTTTGATTGCCCAAAAAAAACTCTTGAATCATCCAATTTGAATAAGCTTCTACATGATTGGTTCTATAAGAACCAACTCTTGAATCATCCAATTTGATGCATAAAAGAGATTTTTTTAAGGATTTAAAATCAATGGTTCATAATCTTCATAATATTCAAGCATTCAAAAATCACATTTTTCAAAATTACATGATCCAATAGTTTATTCCTAGCAAATTCACCGTGCCAAGCACATCCACATGGTTGGATTTGCAAAAAAAAATGTTGAAAATGCTCATATTTTTAGTTCTCATATTCTGGTTCTCATATTCTGGTTCTCATATTCTGGTTCTCATATTCTAGTGATTCTCTCTCTCTCTCTCTCTCTCTCTCTCTATATATATATATATATATATATATATATATATATATATATAAAAGCGTTGAGATAGTCTTCCCTTTACTAGTACAAAAGAAAAACAGATGCTAGGCTCCTTACAGAATGACCACATCCATTGCATCCAAACAAATTAACACAATCTCATCCGCGCGCAGCCATGGAATTTGCTAAATAACTTGAATGTGTGCTCAAAAGTTGCAGGTGAGGGCAAGATGAAGACGCGTGCATGTTTCCTTGCCCCAAACAAAAAGTAGGCATTTTATATAGAAGCATAGAAATAAAATAACTTAAAAATAAGTTAAATACATTGCAATCTTATGACAAGAATGGTATATTGCCCAGCACGTTAATTATCACACAGGAGGAAATGTATGGACTATACTTCCATCACAAATTCCTTATTCATGGGGATTATTACTATACTGATAGATTATGAGACACACAGGCTTCCTTCTCATTGTTACTCTAAGGGGTGGAAGCGGCAGTAGAAGCGGATGATATGAGCTGTTTGCACAAGCAAAACCATGGCAGCCAAAACAGCAAGGGAACCGGACGCCGACGGGCTCTTGAAGCAGGAGCGCTTACTGCAAGCCCAGCGTGCAACCTTCCTCGAGCCGCAGTGCCCATTCACAGCCATTCTAACCCCGCAGAGCATATCCACATCATATGTTTCACTCAGCTTGAGCTCCCTGAAGAAATCCAGCACGCCACTGTCACTGGGGAGGTTGTTGATGAGCACGCCATTGGAGCGCAGAGCCCGAACGTCGTCCGCCGTGCACATGAGGTTGTCAAGGAAGCGCAAGTAGGCGGTCACGGGCTGCCGCCAGTCGCCGGTGCCACGCTCGAAGGCCATCATGTTGAGAAACACAGTGTCCATGTCCACACCAATGGTGATGACTGGGAGCATAAGGATGGAAGAGGATTGCACCCACTCTACTGCCCCTGAACAGTTTGGCGACAACACTACATTTGCATCAAGCAGCTCAGTGGCACTGTGCAGCACGCTGAACCCAGCTCCTGTCTTGGTGGAAGGATCCTTTGGGAGCGAGAACGGAGCTGGGACCATGCTGGTGGACATCATGGGGAGCATCTTGATCCTCATAGCATCAAGAACATGGGATGCTTCATGAAGCTTTTGGAGCAAACCGCTGAGCATCCCCGAGTAGTTAGTCGGGAACATAAACCTCAAAAGCAACTCTTCAATCCTGTCATGTCCATGCTCCAATTGGAACAACTCCCTAAGCACCACCATTGGTATCTGGTTCTCTAGCTTCATGATATCAAGCATCATCTGTTGGTGCTCAGCGTAGGGAATGGAGCTCAGGATCTTGCCACTAATGATCTCCAACATGAAGCAGCCATCCATCATGAGCATGTTTCTGAAGGTAGTGCTTGGAAGAGGTGGGCCAACCCACTTGTAGCACTTGCTCGCTTCTGTTTCGACACGTTGCATGGCGACGGAGTAGTCGCCGGTCCCCTTCCTGCTTCTGGTGACCACTTGCCTGAAAACTTGGTCCTTGAGTTGGTCCATTGGCGGCCATGAAGGGCGGTAGGGCCCCAAGGCTACCTTCTGTGACTCAAAGGCTTCCCTTCTTTTCGCCCGCATGACTTCGTCGGCCTGGAAGATGGAAGAAGCCATTGATTTTGGTGTGTTTGGTTATAGCTAGACCTTTCAAAGGATGTGTAGTATGCTAGTGCACCTCACCTTAGGTGAATATATAGTGTGGTAGTAGTAAGAATCAATGTCTTGCCTCTGCTTTAAGTAACCATGAAGGGACACGTTATTCCTTAATTAAGGTTGGAAACTAAGAGAAGGAACAGAGTTAGAAAACCTAATTACGCTTCATTCGTACCTCCTATGCTTAGGTCTCCATTCACGCTTTGGAATCTGACTGTTCAGTTGGTTGTTGATTCATCTATGTCATGCATGTAATTTATTAATAGCACTTAAAAAATCAACAATGAATTTAACATGATTGAGATAATCAATAATTGACTTTTCTTTTTCTTAATGCTCTGAAGTTTTCATTTTAATGGAAGGATTCTTAGTTTTAACTGGGAGGAGTAGGAATGTTCTAGAGTGACCCAGGCCTCACGGGCAAAAGAGAATCTTATTATCTGACCTAGAACAGTTCCAGATGCAGTGTATTTCATCCAACTAAGAGCTAGTTGATAGGCTCTATTCCAAACAAAATATTCATGATTGGAAGAGAGTTGCTCACCTTGAGTAATGTACGGACTTGGGGGGCAAAGACTATCTATCAAAGAATTTAATCAGATTCAGATCTTGACTAAACATGACTGATTCTATCTGAGAATATGATAAGTTTTATAGAGATGAGGTTAGAAAAGGCATTCCAGTGTATTGCATTACTAGCAAAGAGAGCTTGGCAAAATGAACAAACTGAAAGCACATCAAGAACACTAGAGAGAGATCCAACCTTTAGAAAGACACGGGTTCTGATACCATGTAAATGCAAGTAGGGCCAGTCAAACACACATCAATCACACACAAACACGATAATTAATGTGGTTCAGCCAATGGTGCCTATATCCACGACATGAACTCTCTCACTCTTCTTTATTTTTCCTTTTCATCTCTCTGTTGCACTACCCCTTTGATTTCTCAACGATTACATATATAGTTCAACCCTATTCAACATTTGCAGGGTTGAATCAAGTAAGTCTTGTCAACGATAATCTTTGAAACTTTCTCCTTGTGAGGAAACTGCCAACTCAGACAAGATGACGCACCTTTTAGAATCTTCTCCTTATCTTGGAGAGTTAACACCTTCCTACCTGGGTGGGGCGTGCCACCTTGGTGCTCCTGCCTTATGTCAATATTGCTTTCTGGGATACCTGTTGTTTCTTCTGCCTGCCAATCTTGATGGGATGTGCCATTTTGGTAAGGTTTCCTGTTACCAATCTGTGCTATAGTTTCACCTTGTAGGTGATGACTTTTGTCAATACCTGCCTCTTTAGAGTTTTTTTTTCTCACAGCTTTTCCCTGAAGGTCAGTGCCAATGTCAAGGCTTGCCATATCTTCAAGTTGCTTGCCTTCATCTCCTGACTCTACACGCCCCTCTCAAGTCTAACGCCACCTCTTGATAAACTGGACTTTCCTTAACAACTGATCCTGAAGAGTTTTGCTGTCCTGCTGCTGAGTATTGGTATGTCATCAGGACAATTATTTGTAAAGCAGTTTAGTAATCTAAAGTAGTCCGATATATAAACAGAATGGACATAGGGATGATTCTCAAAGTGGAAGCTCCTCTATTGGATTATCAACCTATTGTTGTTTAATATTTTTTTGATGTAATAAATAATAGGATGCAAAAGTACAATTACTGTGCAAGTTAAAAATCCAAGCTATTGATGCCATCATAATATGAAAGTAAAATTCTATGGTACAGTGTCATTGAGTATGTTGTAATTCTATGGTACACTATCATTGAGTATGCTGTGGCTTTTAGTGAACGTTTGCAAGCTCACAAAGGTCCTTTGGAATTAACTTCTATTACTTTAGTTTGTTCGTTCTTAAGGTGTCAGTAATTCAGTAGAAAATGTCCACTGTGTCTGTACCTTTCAGTTTTGCACTATCTGCGCTCTAGTACACTAGCATGGAATTTGGAAAATTGGTAAGGTAAAAATGTTTTGGATGAACATATAGTAAAAGTGACTAACATCAGATCAAGAACTCACCGGTTGATGCGGCATAGGTAGAAAGTTGAATCGAAAATGCTTTTATGTTAAAAGATGCAAGTGGAAACCTGAAAATATTGCTTATGCGATTTCGGTTCCCTTATTAAAGCCAGCATTTATGTGCGGAAATGAAATAGGTCTGGAAGTTGAACCAAAGAATGAGTAGTGCATCCATATATGTTGGCATTCCAACTAATTGTATTGATACCAAACTATATGCATCAACATCAAAGAATGTTTGTATGATGCCAGGCAGAGAAAGATATAGTTCTGTGGATCAATAATTTATTTATATTTCTGAATAGAGGCTAAAGAAGTTTGTATAACCCTTGTTTCTCTTTACAACTTCATATCTAGCAGACAAGCATTCTAGTGTTTTATGCATGAAATTTGAAGCTAAATTCAAAAATTCTAACATGTATATGACTATTACAAGTTCTCTCTCTCCATGGGCATTCTACTATCTTGTTTTTCCTTTCTGAAGCTTATCTTGGACATCTAGATTTCAAGATAATTCTCACAGCTCATCACGTACTTCTGGTATACTTTTTAGTGTAGGCCTCCACCCCTTAGAATTTGGAGAAACTGCATTGTGATCATATTCATAAGTCCCTCTCCTTAGGTTAGAGATAATATTGTCAACTGAGATTCCCTTGGTTAGCATGTCTGCAAACTGCTGCTTGGTCACAACAAGCTTGATCCTTATTAGACCGCCACTCCTATCTTTGCCGCCTTCATCACCAGTTGTGTCTTCATCTGCCTTTGATGTAATATCAGTGATCCTCTCCTCTGTTTGTAGTTGAGTTGAAGAGAGTGGGAGAAGATGATAAAGCCTACCGCTTAGCTACTGAGTCCCTGGTTGAAGGTGGTGAGGAGCTGACAATGAGTCCGAAATTGCGTGGCCTGCAAAATCAGACAGTACATGCCGAACCTGTAATGGCGCATTGTATTCAAGTATTTCACCATCTTTGTTGATGATCTTGATCAATTTTGCCTCGATAACTAAGCAATTCCCCATAGAAAACCTCTGTTTTTCTTTAGTATGCAGATTAAGAATATCTCTCAATAGACTTAATGTTACAGGAAGCAATGTGGTGAAGGGAATAAAATAGAGAATGGAGAGAAAAGTTGAGAACAATTATGGAGAATGACTTCTAATACTTTTTACTCAAAAAAGGCTCTTCACACTTTGATACCTACAATGACTCTTACACTAGGCTTTTATAGCACTAGTAAGACCTTTTTAGATGTATTGAGACTCCAAAAGACTCATAGAAACTTGTACTTATTTAATAACTCTAGAAGACTCTTAGAAACTTGTACATACATAATAATTCTAGAAGACTCTTAGAAGCTTATACTCAATAAATCTAGAAGACTCTTAGAAACTTGTACATGCTCAATAATTCTAGAAGACTCTTGTTCAAGTTTAATTTATTCTCAACAATGCCTCTTCTAAATTAAACTTGCTCCTTACGCCCAATCTTTCTACATTTCTCTTGAAGACTTGTCCACTAAGTGGCTTTGTGAGAATATCTGCCATCTGATCTTCCGTTCTGTAGTACTCCACATGAACATCACCTTCATTCACAAGTTCCCTCAGAAAATGATATCGAATCCGAATGTGTTTGGTCCTTTCATGAAGAACTGAATCTTTCGCGACTGAGATAGTTGAGTTGTTGTCACAGAAAAGAGTTATTGGCTTATTTTGCTTCTGCTTTAAACTCTCCAAAATTCCATGCAACCAGATTAACTGACAACCTGCAAAAGATGCAGCAATATATTCTGCTTCCGTAGTAGAAAGCGCAACAATTTTTTGTTTCTTTGAGCTCCACGAAATTGCTCCACTTCCAAGATTAAATACATAACCTGAAGTACTTCTGCTATCATCAACACTCCCTGCTAAGTCACTATCAGTATAACCAATAAGGTTGACTGCAACATTAGTTTCATAAAGAATTCCATAATCGATAGTTCCTTTCACATATCTTAGAATTCTTTTTGCAACTTCCCAATGATTTGAATATGGCTTCTCCATGAATCTACTCACCAAACTGACAACATATATAATGTCAGGCCTTGTGGATGTGAGATTCATTAGATTTCCAACCAAACTTCTGAACATAGTGGAATTGACAAGTTTTCCTTCACCTTCTTTAGATAGCTTCAAACCTGAAATGCATGGAGTCGAAACTGGATTAGCATTCTCCATCTTGAACTTCTTCAAGATCTCTTTTGCATAGCTCTTCTGCGAAATAAAAATTTCTTTCTTGGTTTGATAAACTTCAATACCAAGAAAATGATGCAATTCACCCAAATCTGTCATCTCAAACTCTGCCATCATTGAGTTCTTAAACTCATTCAACATCTGCATATCATTCCCTGTGAAAATTAGATCATCAACATAAAGACTTACAACAATGAATCTTCCTTCTGAATTGGCTTTGATATAGAGAGTATGCTCATATGGACATTTCTGAAATCCACACTTTTCAAAATATGAATTGATGCGGCTGTACCATGCTCTGGGTGATTGCTTCAACCCGTACAAAGCTTTCTTCAACTTGTACATTTTATTCTCTTCTCCTTCCTTAACAAACCCAGGTGGTTGGTCAATATAGACTTCTTCATTAAGAATCTCATTCAAGAACGCAGATTTCACGTCCATTTGAAAAAGCTTCCAATTATTCTGAGCAACAAGAGAAATAATTAAACGAACAGTCTCAAGTCTTGAAACAAGAGCAAATACCTCTGTAAAATCTTCTCCTTCTTTTTGCTTGTACCCTTTTGCTACCAGCCTTGCCTTGTGCTTGTTGATAGAGCCATCTGGATTCATTTTTGTCTTGTACACCCACTTTACTCCAATAGAACTTTTGTGTGGTGGTAAATCTGTAAGCTCCCATGTATCATTGTTTTCAATTGAAACAATTTCTTCTTTCATGGCTCTCCTCCATTTTTCTTCTTGACATGCATCATCAAAAGAAATTGGATCTTCACCTGCAAAGAAGGCAAAAAATATGGCATCATTCTGACTAATTTCTTCTGTGACGTCATATAATTCTTGGACGCTTCTCATTTTTTTTATAGGGCTGCTTGATGAAGTACTTGGGGAAGCAGGAGAATTTCCAGCTTGGGCACCATTTTCATTATTTTCAAATGCTAGACCATTCTCTTCTTCTTCAATCTCAAAAGGAAAGATAGGCAAATTTTCCTTTTCTGCCTCCAAGTCTTCAAATATGGATTTTTCATCAAATCGAACATCTCGACTGATCACAATCTTCTTTGTCACCAGGTTGTACAACTTGTAAGCCTTGCTTCTTTCGCTGTAGCCTATGAAAATACACTTCTCTGATTTATCATCCAACTTGTTTCTCATAGCATCTGGAACATGAGCATAAGCCACGCTCCCAAATACCTTAAGATGGTGAACACTAGGCTTTGAACCATACCATGCTTCATGTGGTGTATAATTTTCCAAGCTTCTTGTTGGTGATTTGTTAATAAGATAAACTGCACAAGAAACAACTTCTGCCCAAAATCTTCTTGACAACTTCTTCTTCTTAAGAATGCATCGCGCCATCTCCATAATTGTTCGATTCTTTCTTTCACATACACCATTTTGCTGTGGTGTATGTCGGACTGTCATTTCATGTCGAATACCATTGTCCTTGCAATATTTTTCAAACTCATTTGAAAAATATTCACCTCCGCGGTCAGTCCGCAAAGTATTGATTTTCAGCCTAGTAAATGTTTCAACTTCCGCCTTGAAGTCTTTGAATTTATGAAAACTTCGGATTTTTCTTTGACACAATACACCCAAACTTTTCGTGAGTAATCATCAATGAAAGAGATAAAATAACGATTATCTCCCAAAGATGTCACCATCATCGGACCACAAAGATCTGAATGAATAAGCTCCAAAGGTCTTGTTGCACGCCATGATGATTGAGGAGGAAATGGATTTCTGTGATGCTTTCCGAGTTGGCATGCTTCACAAACTTCATCAAGATGATCAATTTGAGGCAAACCTTTGACCATCATCTTCTTTGAGAGAAGCTTTAAATTTCCATAATTCAAGTGTCCATCTCTATCATGCCATAGCTTAGAAACTCTATTATCAATACTTGTAAAACAAGACAAATTTTTATTTTGAAGAGTGAGTGAAAAAAGATTATTTGAAGCAACTCCAACTCTTGCAATAATTTTCTTTTTCCTTGACAAGTAGCAAGCCATGTCATGAAAATGAATGTCATATCCCTTCTTCAAAAGATGTCCCACACTGAGCAAATTATTTTTTAAACCAGGAACGAAATAAATTTCAGACATTTTCTCCATTTTTCCTGATTTTGTTTTGAACTCCATTTCACCAACACCACTAATTTTGTAAGCCTTTCCATCTCTTACTTTAACTTCACCATAATTAGATTCAAACAACTTAGAAAATAAATTTTTGTTACCTGTCATATGTTTGCTAGGACCACTGTCTATGTACCAGACATCATCAAGACCTCCACCATGAGACACATGCAACAAAGTGTTATGATTTTGCTCTTGGTTTTTGTTTTCATACACCAAACGAGCATCATGCCTTTCTTTCTTCTTGTACCAGCATTCACTTGCCATATGACCAGGTTTGTGGCAATTATAGCATTCAAAATAGCTACGACCTCTCCCTCTTTGATTTTCACGACCTCTTCCTCTTTGCGAGCTTTTGAAATTTTGATTTTGATTCAAGTCATTTTCCTTGCTTGAATAATCGTCTCTTCCACGAGCATATGAGGCTCTTCCTCTAAAGCTTTCACTTCTTCCACGACCACGTCCTCGACCTCTTTGATTTTTGAAATTCTCCTTCTCATTTATAGACAATTTCGACTGGAGTGCTTGATCCAAAACTACTTCTTTCTTCTTTTTTATTAGCCTTTCTTCATGAGCTTGCAACGAGCCCGTAAGTTCATCAATGGTCATGGAATTCAAGTCCTTTGATTCTTCAATGGCTACCACAATGTAGTCAAATTTTGAATCCAAAGAACGAAGAATTTTCTCAATAACACGAACATCATCCATAGTTTCACCATTTCTTTTTAATTGGTTAACTATAAATAATACTCGTGAACAATAATCAGAAACTGATTCTGACTCTGTTTTGTGCAAACATTCAAACTCACCTCGAAGAGTTTGCAAACGGACCCTTTTTACCTTTTCACCTCCTTTAAATGAACTTTCCAAAATCTCCCATGCTTGCTTTGAGGAAGTAGCACACGCAATCTTCTCAAAAGTGACTTCATTTGAGGTTACTCCTTGGTAGATTACCACAAGAGCTTTCTTATCTTTCTTTCTTGACGCTTTTAGACTCTCTCTTTGAGCCTGTGACATTTCTTCTTCATTTTCAACTTCAACATAGCTTTTTTCGACTATCTCCCACAATTCTTGAGATCCAAGAATAGCTTTCATTTGGATACTCCAATTGTCGTAATTTTCTTTGGCTAATTGAGGGACGAAAGAAAGAGGAATAGAGTTGCTCATTTTAATCGAACAAAGCTCTGATACCAATTTGAAGGGAATAAAATAGAGAATGGAGAGAAAAGTTGAGAACAATTATGGAGAATGACTTCTAATACTTTTTACTCAAAAAAAGGCTCTTCACACTTTGATACCTACAATGACTCTTACGCTAGGCTTTTATAGCACTAGTAAGACCTTTTTAGATGTATTGAGACTCCAAAAGACTCATAGAAACTTGTACTTATTTAATAACTCTAGAAGACTCTTAGAAACTTGTACATACACAATAATTCTAGAAGACTCTTAGAAGCATATACTCAATAAATCTAAAAGACTCTTAGAAACTTGTACATGCTCAATAATTCTAGAAGACTCTTGTTCAAGTTTAATTTATTCTCAACATGTGGGTCAGTATTTATAATGAGGAATTTTTTAGTATGCCCCTTGTTTCTTGCTAGTTTATCAATGAGCCCTTGTAGAGTTGTGTTTCACTTTTTTCATATTGACAAAATATGCACCACTTATTTGCGCCTCTTATTTGCATGCCTTGATAGTGGCTCTCTGTCGGTGGGCAACAGGCTGGCCCCGCCCGTTAATGGATGGCACCGACACTACATATATATATGGGCCGAGCCTGGCCCGGGCTGGGTACGGTTTCACTCATACCTTTCTTCATGCATCCCTCCTGACTCTTATGATTCAAGTAGTTTTTATTAAATTTGACCTTATAGATGCATTCCATGGTCAATTCAATAAGAATCAACCCTGGAATCATATATAATTTTGTAAATCATAAAATTTTGTGTTTTGTCAACCATTAATTTTTTTAATCATCAAAAAATCCTCCACACAAGTCGGATTTCAACGATTTAAATGTCGATATTCACTAAATGAATGATGTAGATTACATCTATAGAGTCTGATTTGGTCAAAACAACTTGCATCAATGAAATCGTAAGGAGGGGGTATGAAGATAGGGATGACATAGGGGATGAGTGAAACAGATTTGTCTTATTGCTTAGGAAGCATGAAACTACATGCTTCTTTCATGCTTCCAACACATCATGAGAAACTCACCACTGAAAAATGGGAAGCATACTTCTTTCTATGTGAAAATGATGTATTAATCTTGTAAGAGCCTTTTCATGTTCAAAGAATCATGCTTTCTTTATTTAAATTTATTTTTTCATTATGAAATATACATATCTAATTATTTTTTTTGGCCGACCCCATATAATTGAGATAATGCCTGATAATGGTGATGATGATGATATATTTTTTGTAAAAAGAAGCTTATAATTTCATTTAAAATAAAAAAAACACTGGTTTTAACATGTTTATGTTGTTTCCTGCTTGCTTTTACTGTTGTTTCTCACTTAGTGTCCCTAATGCTTCCTAAATGCTTCACACGTCCAACTATTTCTTAAATTCCTACTCGCTTCACACTCCATGCATTGCTTCCCACTCTTACTATCGTATGCATTGCAACAAATATGAAAATTTACAGGTAAAGTTGACAATCAAGTTTTTAAGGGCATTTTAGATGGTCAGTTTACTCATGGTGATTTTATATGAAGAAGGTAAAGTTCATATTTGGATGGTTGGTGCAAAGGCAGTGTTAATAGGTATATAATATATAATAGAGGTGTCAATGGGTCCGGTTTGGTTCGAACACTACAAGAAAAAATGTTGTTAGCGATGAACTTTAACGACAAAATATTTCCGTCGCTAGTTAGCGACAAATTAACAAGCGAAAAACATCCATCGCTATAATGAACGAAGCTTACGAAAACAGCGACGAAATATAGTTTGTCGCTAATTAGCGACGGCTTTTGCGACATATTGTTTTGTCGTTACGGCCACACCATTTGGTGATGAAGTTTGCGACAGACTATATTCTGTCGCTAATTAGCGATGGACTTGGCGACAGAATATAGTCTGTCGCTCGTTTCATAAATTTGATTTATGTTGGCTTAGCTACAGAATTAATCCGTCGCTAAGCCATCGCTAATTTTCGAATAACCCTAATCCCAGACAACTTTTCCTTTTCTTCTTTCGCTGCTCTCGCTGTTCGCCGCTCCCGCCGTTCGCCGCTCCCGCCGTTCGCCGGTCCCACTCCCGCCATTCGCCGTTTGCCGGTCCCACCGTTTGGAGACAGGTAAACGCGCGTTTTCCGGCAGGGGGTCGACCCCCTGCCTGCTCAGGTAGGCAGACGACTCCCTGCTGTTCCGGCAGGGGGTCGACTCATTGGCGGAAAGGCTGGGGGTCGACCCCCTGCCCGAACAGGGGGTCAGTTAACCCCCTATGTTCCGTAAGGGGGTCGACCCCCTGCCGGAACAGCAGGGGAGTCGACCCCTTGCTGGAACAACTTCTTTTTTTTGTGGTGACTTCATTTTAAAATAGTGTTTTTTGTGCAGATTTTTCAACAGAACTAGCTCGTGCTCAGCCAACTGTGGTAAGTGACAAAAACAATGCAAATCGGGTAAATACCCGTGGTGAGTAAGTGATGCAAGTGTATCACATGTTATTTAATTTATTAGATATAACACTTTATTGTTCACACACTCACTTAGTTGTTGATATTTAGGGTTGCTTTGTTGGAGTTCGGAGATCATGCTGAGCATGATTTTAATGTATGAATATGAAAGTGTTCTTATTTTTGGAGTACGGAGTCCATGCTAGGCATTGTAGTAGTTAGTGAGATATTGAAGTGTGTTTGTTGCAGGTACATGTTTGACATTTGTTTGATATGAATGATTATGATGTATTGCATTATTTGATGTAATTGTATCCATGCTTGCATGTAGTTACTTTCAATTTGATTATGACTTTCATGTGAAATTGTATAATGAAAGCATGCTTCAAATGATTGTATCATGTCATTAATAGTTTGCACATGAAAATATTAAGTTATCAATGCATGCATCAAAATTCTTGTTATTGTATGACATCATGTATTGCATGATAAATTTGATATTTTCTTCATCGTAGCATTCTGATTGTTCTCTTTTAATTCGTTAGGCTATTATTCGTATCATAAGAAAATGACTGCAAACCATGAATGAATGTACCGTAGGATAGTGGACAATGAGTTATCGCAAGAATATATGGATGGTGTTGACAATTTTATTGAATTTGCAACGACAAGTGTTAGTACAGTGGATCCCACAGGTTAGATTAGGTGTCCCTGCAAGATTTTTAAGAATAATTGATTTATAAAACCTCATAGCGTTAGAAATCACTTATACATGAAGGGTTTTGTGAGTGATTATCAGAACTAGACGTTTCATGGAGAAGAATTTAGAAACGATTTTGATGCACGGGTGAATATGGTGCACGATAATCCATATACGGATTTGATATTTGATGTCGCAAGAACAGAACTGGGTTCTGCTATGAGTTCTAGTGATGTAAGAACTGTCGTAGATGAAGAATCACCAAACGATGCAGCTAGTAAATTTTATGATTTACTTAGAGATGTTGATGAGCCACTTTGGAACGGTTGTGAGAGTCACACTATCTTGTCTGTAGTTCTTCAACTAATGAATTTGAAGTCCGAGTATAATTTAAGTCAATCATGTTTTGACCGTTTGTGCATGATTGTGAAGAGTATGTTGCCCAAAGATGAGAAATTGCCACAAAATTTCTATCGTGCGAAAGTTATGGTCAACGCTATAGGTATGGGTTACAAAAAGATTTATGCTTGTCCAAATCACTGCATGTTGTATTTCAAGGAACAGGAAAACAACATATCATGCCCGTCATGTGGGCATCCTTGGTTCAAGCCAAAGACAAGAGGCAATGGTAGCACAAGATCAAAGGAAGTTTCATACAAGTCACTCCGCTATTTTCCTATCACTCCTAGATTGCAGCGATTGTATATGTCTTCAAGGACAGCTAAACACATGAGATGGCATGCAAATAAAGTTTGACACAATGAAAACAAGATCACGCATCCTGTTGACGCTGAAGCTTGAAAGCACTTTGATCGTACTCATCAGAACTTCGTAATGGAAGTGCGAAATGTTAGACTCGGTCTATGTACAAATGAATTTAAAACATTTGGGGGTAGATCAACTCCATACTCATGCTGGCCAATATTTGTAACTCCATACAACCTTCCACCAAGCTTGTGTATAAAACGTCCAAATCTTTTCTTGTCTCTGTTGATCCCTGGTCCGACCTCACCTGGCCAAAATCTTGATGTATATTTAAGGTCATTGATTGATGAACTAAAAGTACTGTGAGATGACGGTGTTACCACGTATGATGCCCACAAAAAACAAAATTTCAACATGAAGGTCGTTGTTCTATGGACAATTAGTGACTTCCCTGCATATGGTATGCTATCTGGTTGGAGCACACATGGGAGGTTGGCATGTCCGTACTGCATGGAGGATTCAAAAGCTTTTAGATTGAGGCATGGAAGAAAGTCTTGCTGGTTTGAGTGCCATCGTCGATTTCTACCCAGCGACCATCCGTTCCGACGACAAAAGAATATGTTTAAAGCAGGCACAACTGAAACAGAAGGTTCATCCTCAAGATTGTCTGGCATAGAGATTCTAAGAAGATTGCGATACTTTCCAGATGTATTAACAGATGCCCACAGTCCTACACCCTTCCGTGGATTTGGGAAGGCTCACAATTGGACGAAGAAATCTATTTTTTGGGAACTACTGTATTGGTTGACCCTATTAATACGACATAATTTGGATGTGATGCATGTGGAGAAAAATGTGTTTGATAATATGTTCAATACAGTAATGAATGTTAAAGGAAAAACGAAGGATAATCTGAAGGTCCGTATGGATTTAAAATTAATATGTAAAAGACCAGAATTGGAACTCAAAGAGTATAATGACAAAGTACTGAAACCAAAGGCAAAGTACGTGCTCAAACCTAATCAAATAAAACATGTATGTCAATGGTTGAGACAATTGAGATTTTCAGATGGATATGTCTCTAACATTGATCGGGCTGTGAAGATTGACGATGAACAATTATATGTGTTGAAGAGCCACGATTGTCATATCTTTATGCAACGATTGATACCCCTAGCATTCCATGATATGTTAGACAAACCTATATGGGGGGTATTGTCTGAGTTGAGCGGATTTTTCAAAACATTGTGCGCATCGGAGGTCATAGTATCAGATGTAAAGAATCTCGAGGACTCTGTCATCACCACTGTTTGTCTGCTAGAAAAGATATTTCCGCCAGTATTTTTCGATGTTATGGAACATTTGATCATACATTTGCCATATGAACTAAGGGTTGGTGGCTCTGTGCAATATCGATGGATCTACCCATTTGAAAGGTATATGTTTTTTTATATTTGTCTCTTTAATGACAAATATTTAAAATTTGAAATATATATTTTTGTCAGATGCATGTTCGACCTCAAAAAAAAGGTCCGTAATAAAGCAAGAGTAGAAGACTCTATTTGTGAGGCGTACACTTTAGAAAAGATTTCAAATTTCTCATCTATGTACTTCGAACCTCATATTCCAACACGTTACACATGCCCGCCCCGTAACGATGATGGAGAACAAGTATCTGTAGCTGACAAACTGTCAATATTTCAACCACTTGGGCATGCATTTGGTAGTTGCCGATCAAGGCTCTTGACAGATCGAGAGCAAGACGCAGCACACATCTATATTCTTTTTAATTGCTCAGCGATCGACCCATACATCAAGTAAGTATATGTAGACGCAACACAATTATAAATCCTTTTATGTTCTATATGTGGATACATGGCTCGGTAATATAAGTATTTGTGGTTTACAGACGATTTGATCTGGAGTTGCAAAGAGAAGTTTCACATCTCACTGATGCAAAAGTACAAAAAAAATGTGAAACTAAGTTTGTGGAGTGGTTGAAACAGTTGGTAAAGAAGCTAACATAAATTTTGTACTTATAAACAACACTAAGTTACTTAATTGATCATGATCACAATCATTGTTTATGTTTGTGAATAGGTCCGCCATAGTGTTGTTAAAGATCAAGGAATATGTGATTTAGAAAATTGTCTGACCAAAGTTGTGCAATGCTACAACAGGTACATTGTAAATGGTTATTGATTCCATACAAAAGATTACGGTATAAACAAATCAACGATGAATAGTGGCGTGCGTGTCAAGAGTAGCAACTACAGTGAAAATGAACATGATTACTACGGTGTTATAGAGGAAATAATAGAGTTGACTTACTTAGGCATAAATAATAGGATAACTTTATTCAAGTGTCATTGGTTTGATCCAACTACAACAAGACTCGACAAAGCTTCAGGCATTGTGGAGGTGAATCATAAATCCAGGTTTGGAACATATGAACCACTCATATTAGCCTTACAAGCTCAACAAGTTTATTATACTTCATATCCGAGTATAAAAAAGTAAGATAGAAATGAATGGTGGGCAGTTTGCAAGGTGAAGTCCAAACTATACCCTGAGTATGATCAGTTACAGGAAGATGAGTTAGTTCAAGACAACTATTACTATCAATCAGATGATGTCTATGACTTCGCTTATGGTCACGATGTTGCGCATGATATGCATGTCATATCTCCATTGGCCGATGAAACATTCATAGAGGAATGTGATCCAAATGATGTACCAAGTGGATGGGTAAACAATGAAGAAGAAGAAGAAGAAGAAAGTCAAACAAGTGACGATGAAGAATTATCAAGCTAGTGAGCAAAATCTTGTAATACAAACCTCTATTTAAATGCATTGCAATACTTGATGTGAATGATTTGAATTATTTGAATGTATTGTAATACTTGATGCGAATGAATGAGTTGTATTGCAATACTTGATGTGAATGATTAAAATTTTTATTTAAATGTATTGTAATACTTGATACGAATTATTCGAATGCATTGTAATACTTGATGTGAATGATTTGAATTATTTGAATGTATTGTAATACTTGATGCGAATGAATGAGTTGTATTGCAATACTTGATGTAAATGATTTGAATTATTTGAATATATTGTAATACTTGATACGAATGATTCGAATGCATTGTAATACTTGATGTGAATGATTTGAATTATTTGAATGTATTGTAATATTTGATGCGAATGAATGAGTTGTATTGCAATAATTGATGTGAATGATTAAAAATTTTATTTGAATGTATTGCAATACTTGATACAAATTATTTGAATGCATTGTAATACTTGTTGTGAATGATTTGAATTATTTGAATGTATTATAATACTTGATACGAATGATTCAAATGCATTGCAATACTTGATGTGAATGATTTAAATTATTTTAATGTATTGTAATTTATGCAACGAATGATTTGAATTATTGCAATACTTGATGTGAATGATTTGAATTATTTGAATGCATTGTAATACTTGATGCGAATGATTTGAATGCATTTCAATGCTTGATGTGAATGACTTGAATGCATTGCAGTACCTGATATGAATGATTTGAATGTATTGTAATACTTGTTGCGAATCATTTGAATGTATTGCAATACTTGATGCGAATGATTTGAATTATTGTAATACTTGATGCGAATGAGTTGAATGTATTGTAATACTTGATGTAAATTATTTGAATGTATTGTATGACATGTGTTATTTGTTAGAATATGGTTCGTGGAGGTTACAGTGGTCGCTCATCTAGTAGTAGTCAGGCCCAACCTTCATCTTCACGGGCTCCTGTGATAGGTATATCATTTAACTAATTAGATGCTTGATTAATTCAAATGCGCATTCTAAGAATTTCTAACGTATTTTTTTGCAGATGATGTTTCGCCTATACATGACCCACCTACACCAGTTGATCACACAAGTCATGAGCCAACACAGGAAGCAAAGTCTTCTCAGTCTGGCACAAGAAGACTCATTCGAATAGTATATATCGATAATCGACCGTAAGTATTTCGTTTTCAATTATTGCATATCTTATAAATATTTTATATTGATATTTACTGTGTACCAATTCATGTGCAGCACGAGGTTTGAGCCACAAGAAGTAGTACAAGAGATTAGGAATTCACTTCTTCAACATCTATCAGGACCGGTTGCTCAATGAAAAGAGTACCCAAATAAGGTGTTAGACAGATTGTGGTCCTCATTCACGGTATACAGTTGTTCCTCATAGTTAATGTGTTTCATATTTATTTTTTTTAAGTAATGTCTACTAACTTTCTGAAAATATTTGTAGGCTTCGAATCGCTTCGCAACTACAGTGAAAGAAAATGATGCAAGGAAGGTGTGACAGAAGGTGGCTGCCAATCGATTTGCAGACATGCTATACAATATGAAGACTGCAACAAAAAAAGCATTTGGCATAATAGATGATCCACTACAGTGGAAGGGCCATGGCCCTATTACTATCAGGAGATTATTGGGATGAAATATGCGATAAGTGGGCGGAAGATGAATTTCGAAATCGCTCTGCGAAGGCTGCACAAAATTGAGCGAAAATGCTCGAAGCCCATCTACACACAGGTGAATCTAAGACATTTGGGAGCCACCTGAAGAAAATGGTAACTCATCAATATATAATTTTAATTTTATAAGTATTGTTGCAAACTTGTGAACTAAATCTTTTGTCCTTTAACTTCGCAGGAAGTAGAAAAAGGAGGCATTGTACCATATAAGGATGTGTTTGTTGAAACACATAAATGGAAGACCACAGGAGTCTTCGTATCAGAGAAGGCGAGAACGACAACGGTATGTATTTATTCTATTAACAATCATTGCAATATGCAAGTTATCATAATGTTATCATTAATTATTAATGCATACTTTAAACATTATTTTGTAGGAGGCATATGAGCAACAGATGATAGAGCGATATGGCGATGACGCTACTCACCCTCCATCATTTGATCCTGCAGCATGAGTAACTGTAGCAGGTGAACCCAAAAAAGGTCGCGTGTTCGGGTTTGGGAGTAATCTGAACACTTCACCAGTTATTGCTTCTTCCAATTACGACTCACAGACTTCTTTTGCCGACATAAGCTCCAAGCAGCAGCCTATTCTTTCTGGTGATGATGTACGTCAGATCATTAAGGACACAATGAATGACTACTTCCATGACACCGTCGCCCCCTTTCTCTGAGATGAGATCAACAATCTTGTGTTGAACAGAGGATCTTCGATTGCAGGTCCCTCTCAGGTATAATCACATATAGAGTTTTTCTGTCTGCCTTAGAACGCATATGAGCATGCTATAATCACATATTCAATTTTTTGACTGTCTTAGCACACATACGAGCATGATCGAATCACATATATAGCTCTTTGCTTGCCTTAAAACACATATGAGCATGGTAGAATCACATATAGAGTTTTTCTAGCTGCCTTAGAACTCATTTGAGCATGATATAATTGCATATAAATTTTTTTAATGCCTTAAAACACATATAATTCATGATAGAATCACATATATAGTTTTTTGTCTGCCTTAGAGCATATATGAGCATGATAGAATCACATATAAAGTTTTTTTATTGCCTTAGAACACATATGAGCACATGATAGAATTACATATAGTGTGTAATTTATTTTATCATATTTTGTTTATCAATACTGACTGTTCTTTTCTTGTATAGGCTGCTAGCGATAATCAGTGTAGCGGAGCTGAAGGGACAGATAAAGGCAATGAACAAGAAGACACACAAAATCTTGGCGATGATTAGAGAACTGTGTTGAAGAAGTTCTATTTTTTTATGTTTTCTAATTGTAATTGTTGAATTATAATAATTAAACTTGTTAATTTTAAGGTGGAACGATTAATTGTTGTAGATTCCTTTTATATGGATTTTTTTATGTAGTTTGTTTTTTATTTACAGGAAATATAAATTGTACCGTTCTCGGTATTTAATTTTCAAATAAATTTTTTTATTTTTTTTCGTGTTTGCGACGAATTAGCGACAGAAACAACCGTCGCTATGAATATAAATATAGCAACAGACGTAAATCTGTCGCCAAGCCGAGGTCGCCGTTTAGTACCGGCGGATTGGCGATGAAATACATCGCTCGTTATTCTGTCGCAATTAGCGATGGACCTGGTGACAAATTTATTCTGTCACCAGTTAGCGTCGAAAAATTCGCAACGTAAGCATACTGTCGCCTCGTTGTCGCTAATCCGTCGCTAAACCGGTTAGCGATGGATTGTAGTCGTCGCTAATCCACTGCTTTGTTGTGGTGGGACCCAGGTGGAACCAGACTTGGACCATATTTTCGGGTATGGTATCAAGTCTGGACCCGGGTCTAATCGGGTCCACTATAAGGAAAACCATACCCAGACCCGATAAGAACCAAACCCGGACCATATTTTTTAATCACTTTTACATTAAAAAATTGGGGGTCTTAATGAGAACTTGAGTCGGGTCTGGTATAAAATTTCACAAACTATACCCGGGTCCATGTATTAATCGGACCTTCGGGTCCAAACCCGGGTCTTAATCGGGTCTTCTTATTTATCACCATACCTGGACCCTATAGGGTTGGGTTCAGGTCGTGTCCGGGTAAACCAGGCCCGTTGACACCCCTCGGTATATATAGCTTGTCCGTATGACCAGAAAATTGATACAATACTAGCTACCTAAAACGGCTATTTTTTAATAAAATATGAAAAATAACTTAAAATTAAATTTTTAATATTATTTTAATGGCTTTAACATGTATCCCGTTCTGATTGATACATAATATTTTATTATTATTATTTTTTGGGATTCACTTGAGAACCGGTATCGGCCCGATTCACCTTAATCTTTTGCCAAACGATACAGGTCCGATACTGACAACATTAGGTCCCAATGCAGAGATCGAGTTGCATCATTCATGAGGACTAGAGGCGGCCAGCATTTTAGTTAGTGGGTGGGTGTCAACACGCACGCTAGTGGAAGTATGGCGGTAGTGCTGTTATTGGGCCCAAAGCCTTGCTAACTTTAGTGGGGTTTCCTCTTTTTTTATCTCTTCTTTTTTCACTTTTGCAGGTTAACAAGTCTACAGTTCGGACAGAAGAAAATCTTGGTGATTGTATAATTGCTTGTACTCTTCATTGAAGTTATCTTTGTCTTGGAACTTTTTAGATAAGAGCAGTTTTTTGTTATGGAGATGGACAGTGCTGAGGGCAGGGCCGTGAAAAGGATCCACATATCTGGGGCCAGAAGAAAAAAACTTTTATAAGAGTTCCTGTGTATCACGATTAAGGATGGCAGTGGGGCGGGGTGGGGGACAAGGTCTCCACCCCCGCCCCGCCTCAAGATTTTATCCTCTACCCCCGCCTCCATCCCCGGCGGGGATGGATTTTATCCTCCACCCCTGCCTTCATCCCCGTTTCATGTCCTCCATCCCCGGTTCAAACGGGGATGAGGCGGGGCGGGGCGGGGAAAAGTGCACGTCCATCCCCGCCTCCATCCCCGGACGGGGATGGATTTTAACCTTCGTCCCTGCCTCCATCCTCGTTTCATACCCTTCATCCCCGGTCCAAACGGGGTGAGGCGGGGCGGGACCCGCGTTCCCCCGGTCCACTGCCATCCCTAATCACGATGGGATTTTTTCGTTGATGTTTTGATGACGTACATGCAACGTAAACATGTAAATAGTGGATTAGGGGGTGTCAACGGGTCAGATTTACCCGGACCCTAGCCAGTCTAATCTGGGTATGGTGACAAATAAGAAGACCCGGGTCTGGACCAGAAGGTGGGTATAGTTTGTTAAATTTTATACCCGGGCCCGAGCATAGTTTCTATTAAGACCTGCAATTTTTTAATGCAAAAATGACAAAATTTGTTATTTTACCAGGTATGGTTCATGTACTTCTTATCGGGTCTGAGTATAGTTTTTCTTACAGTAGACCTGGGTCAGACTCGATACCATACCCCAAAATCTGATTCAAGTCTGGTTCCACAATGAGAGTGCTCTTTTCACTTTTTTGTTCTTTCTATAGATTTTCTAATGCTCAATTGATTATCCCCTTTAGCAGGCACTCGTACTTATAGACCATCGGCCAATGATGTTGTGCCACATGTTAGATTAGTTTCCTCGGGAAAGTATCTGGCCATGAAAAATCTTGAGGTGTTGAAAAATCTAGTTTTTTCTTGAGAAAATCTATTTTTGAAAAATATTTTTATTTATGAAAATATTCAAATATAAATAAAAATTGTTTATAATACATTTATTAAATTAATATCACAATATTTTCAAAATATTACCCATACTTGAGAATGGCTGCAGGGTGGTAGGGTCGTGCATGTTGGCATTCTATGGTTGGTGCATTTTTTTGGGTCCGGCTGATACCATGTTTTTCAAGTCTCCTTGTCTGGTAAGAGCAGTTAGTGCACGTCACCTTATGTTTGCGGGCGTCGCAGGTTCAAAACCCAATGGTATAATTGTATAACTGATAGGGGTCTCCCTAACCTCAGCTTGCCTTTCAAAGGAAAAAAAAAGAAAGTCTGTGGTGGATAAAGCACTCAAGACCCCTCTTAATCTTCATGAAGAATCCTTCCTTCTTTTTCACATCCATGTGAGTGGGCTGAACCACTGTTGTCAGAATTAGTATAGGCCCTGCATCGATTAAGGCAGGTGGTTGTGGGGCCTCAGCCTGGGTTTTCTTTTTTTCGGCGAGGATTAAAAAAAAAAGAAAACGACGATTCTGATTCTGAACTGAATCGGCAATTTCTTATCCATCTAATCATACGTCACAAAATATTAAATGATATTAAAATATTTAAAAATATTTTATACTATTTTTTAAAAAATATTTAAAAATAAACACCAGCTTGGTTTCCTATCATTTTTGGCTGATACGCAACGATATTGACAACATTGGGCTGAACTGTGCGACACAATTTCTAAATAGCATAAAATGTGAAAATCTACACCGTGGTTTTGTGGTAATGCTAGAAAGACCAAAATTGATGGTTACACACTTGGGTCATATATAAACAGAATGGACAAACCAAAACAAAAATCAAACAAGTATGCCCAGGTCTTCTAGGGAATTATATTAGAAGAAGAAGAGGCTCAGAGTCCACTATTGAAGCACTAAGGTCATGGTCCAGGGTGGCGATTGACGCCATTTAAGTCATGAAAATGTTGCCCACATGGGCTCCACAAACCTGGCTATGTGTCTCGGCTTAAGGAATTCAAGTCACAGGACATCTTGAGTTCGATACCCAAGGTGTGACCCTTGAAGCAAAGTTGAAGCCAACAAAAAAATTGCCTCTATGGGCAAGGAGAGTAAGCGTGGAGTTTTACACACTGGACACCAAAATAGGGTCACGAAAAATATGGTACTCTTGGCCCTTGTATTATATCTCTCTCTATACATAGAGAGAGAAATGGGTCCGTGCTAAATTAAATGAAATATGATAAAAATGGTTTTTTTTTTTACTCTTTAGGTGTTTTTGTCATAGTTTTGATCCCTTAAATGTAAAAAAAGATATTTGAAGCCTTGAAAATTTACAGCTGAGATTTTAGACCGTTGTTTTTTTGAACATTATAAAAACTCACCCATGCGTCCGAATGGAACACTTCAAGAGCTGATCCCTATAAAATCAGGTACATAGATCACATCTCATAAAATAAAAATAAAACAAAAAAACCCTAAGAAACTCATTTATCATATTTTATTTAGCACGAACCCATATATATATATATATATAGAGAGAGATGTGTAGCTGCACAATCACTAGGAGCACAATGCCAGCGGGATGACGCTTAGTGTTCATCACGTTAATTTACGGGAAAAGACTTTTACTGGTGTAAACTTTAGTGCACCAGTAAAGGTCCCAAGTGCGTTACTAAAGGTCTCATACCTTTACTGGTGCACTTTTTAGTGTGCCAGTAAAGGTTTTTTTTTTTTTTGAGAAAATTGATGTTGAGCCAGCATCATCCTGCTGGTAGTTGCGCACCTACTACCACTTTAAATATATATATATATATATATATATATATAGAGAGAGAGAGAGAGAGAGAGAGAGAGACCCCTATCATCAAACTGTTAAACTGTCTTACACAAATCATATAGTTTTTGCACTGCTGATCAGGCTTGCGATCAGCAGCACATAAATTTGTTGTGTTGAAGGCCATCTAGCGGCGGTCCAAAACTGCCACTAAATTGTTTTTAAAAAAAAAATTATGTGCAGTGCTCAGCCATGCATCTGACCTCATTTGACCCTTCACCCACCATTCGATGATATGAGTTTTCGTGTGTGTGTGTGTATATAGGGAAACTTAAATATGTTTACTAACCAAATATGTTTGATGGTATGAATCAAGATTTTTATAGGATTTTTTTTGCAAATCTAACCCTATAGTTGCATTTGACATGATTCATTAGCAAAGAATCTCGTGATCGATCAAGAAATGTAGTTTTTTATACTTGAATATTTATAAAAATTCTAAGTCATTGATTTTCAACCCTTAAAAGATCCTTATACATCGTATTTGGATCATCCATGAGTATGTTTCTATAAAAAGCAAGCATCTAGATCACACCTTTATGGTGAGAATTTAAAAAAAAAAAACTATGAAAATCTTGGTTCATACCAGTTAACATATATATATATATATATATATATATATATATATATATATATATATATATATATATATATATATATATATATATATATATATATATATATATATATAGAGAGAGAGAGAGAGAGAGAGAGAGAGAGAGAGAGGGGGGGGGTAATACTTTTCTATCTAACCGCCAGCTAATGGGGTTTTGAAAGGTTTTTTTCATGTTTTTCTTAAATCTGACTGCCTAGATGTGTTTGACATTATCAATTTACTAAGAAAAGATACTTAAATCATATTTTTTGATAAAAAACTTGATTCTTTAAGCCTTGAATATTTGTGAAAATAGTAGACAGTCAATTTTTAAACTTTATAAAAACTTATCTATGTATCACAATTGGATGATTCAAAAGTAGAATATCATAAAATCAAGCATATAAAACCCGTTTGTATAGTCAGATTCAAGGAAAACATGGAAATAACCCTTCAAAGACTCAATTAGCCAGAAAAAATGGTTAACATCTCTCTCTCTCTCTATATATATATATATATATTAGGTGTAGCTGCCAACCAATTTTCTAGCCTACCATCAACCTAAAGGTCTTTTAAAAGGTTTTTCCATTTTCTCCTTAAATCTGATTGTACAGCTATGTTATATATGCTTGATTTTATAGGAACTTAGCTTTTTATAATGTTAAAAAATAAACGATTTAAGATTTTCATAAATATTCAAGGCTTAAAAATTCATGTGTTTTTTTATAAAAAGCACGATTCAAATGTGATTTCATAACAAATCGATCATGCTGAACACATTTGTGGGGTCAGATTTGCAAAAAATAACCCCAAAACATCCATTTGGTTGCAGTAGGCTGGTGGTAGGCAGCTAACACTTCACACACACACACACACACACACACATATATATATATATATATATATATATATATATATATATATATATATATATATGAGAACTGAGCATATTAGGCTCCATTTATCATTCTGCCCCATAGGTTTTAATTGTTTTATGGTAGGTCTAAACAGTTTGATGTGTTTAGCATGCTCGATTTAGTGGGAATTGACTCTTGATCGTGTTTTTTTGGTGAAAAAACATATTTTATGAGCCAAAAAAAAAATTGGTACCTTCATAGCCATTGGTTTTGGATCACTGAAAAAACCTATATACAAGTCAGATTTTGGCGATCCAAAAGCTGGTTCCCACTAAAAAAACCTTTAGATTACATCTCTGAAATTAGACGTGAGAAAAAAAATTCAAACTATGATTTTTAAAGGGCCTAACGAGACCTAACAAAAAAAGGGCTTAAGAAATATATATATATATATATATATAAAAGGTGGTAACTACTAACCGCCGTGCTCACAGGGCGTTCAAAGGGTTTTTTCATGTTTTCATTAAATCTGACTGTACAAATGTGTTTTACATGCTTGATTTTATAGGAATATACTCTTAGATCATCTAATTCCGATACACAGGTAGTTATAAGGTTTACAAAAATCAACGGTTTAAGATTTCTTTTAAATATTCAAGGCTTAAAAAATCATGTTTTTCATTGAAAAACATAATCCAAGCGTCATTTTTTTAGTAAATTGACCATGTCAAACACATCTATATGGTCATATTTAACAAATACAAGGAATAAAACCCCTTTGAAAGCCCAGTTAGCATGTGGGTTAGCTAAAAAAGTGGTTAGCAGCTACCACTTTCTAATATATATATATGGTGGTAACACACTTTTCTTTGCATGGATCTAGCCACCAAATGGTAATCTAAGCATATATAGTGGAAAATGACCAAACAAGTTTTGCCCAGTCAGGGTGGTTCCAGCCCAACCATTTTCTGGCTGGTGGCATTCTAGAAATGACAAGAAAAAATTTTCTTTTTTTATTTAATTTAAAAGCACGACCGACTATTTCCCGACCACCCAATGGCCAGGAAATGGCCGACCGTGCCTTCCTTTTTTTGTTTTATGTTTCTTTTAAATTTTTGGGTGGCTGGACATTACCCCGGTCAATGGCTTGCGAAACAAAGGTTGTTAGGAGGGAAAATAACAGTGGGATATGCCTTGAGAAACATAAACTAGAAATGAGACCTTTTTAGGCTCATGTGAAATGGAGCACAAGCACATCAAAAGAGCTCCCTGGTCAATCTCACTAGCTTGGGAGGGTGGTGTATGCTCTCCCCCGATGATTCACTGAATCCCACGTCTGTGCTTGGGGGGGCAAATGAGCGCCACGTATTTACGCACATGGGGCTCGTATTCCTGTGTATGTTGACATAACTTTGCATCGGACTCTGGTGCTGTTGCAAAGACTTAATCACCCTTTCTTGCTATTCTTGCCTTGAAATGACGGTTAGAGGAAATGACAAAAATATCCTCCATTCAAAAGTTTGAAAACTCCGGTTTGAGAAAAGGACAAAAAAGTCCTCCATCCAGAAAGTTTGATGTTAACTATTTAAAGTGGAGACATTCCCTATTCATTAAACTCTTGAGCCATCTGCTGTAACAATAGCTCCCATTGTCAACAAAAACTTTGCCTTCGTCTCCAGTCGAGGTTTTCGTCTTGTTTTTCATCCTATTTTACAACACATTGTCGCATTCTCGTGCCTGCCTTGTGTTACAAAACATTCCTGTGTCTTCTCTTCATTTTCGTTGTCGTTAGGCATTATGGAAGAAAGCAATGATGCACAAACATTCCGACCAGTGCCATTAAAGCGTCGTGAGTAGCTTTCCTGTTCATCATGCTATCGATGAAGAACGCATGTCGTCTTGTATGCCATTAAGGCATTGTTTTGTTAATGCAGGTAGATCTTGTTATTACGATGGTTGAAAACTTATCGATATTTGTAAGACGCTGGGACCTGTTGACAAGAATGCTTGTTTACAAATACTAGGAAGGGCCTCTACCCCATCAGGTATCCTACATTCACTCATTATATGCATTGTATCTCAAATCGGTAGTATGTTACTACCGTTATATTAGTAACATACTACCGATTTGTGAGATATTGTTTTGTTAGTTAATATCGATTTGTTTGCTATTATGCTCAATTTCTTCTGTATCGATTTGTAATTTATTGTGCAATATATTTATCGACCTTTTAGATATTATGGTTTTGTATTGTCGATTTATAAGTTATTATGCTGAACTGTCGTATCGATTTTCAATATATTATTCGATATGTATATTGATTTGTAAGATATTATATGTTTTGTAATATGTATTCATAAGATATTTGTACACAGACTTTGAAAACGTGTGCGTGTAGAAACACATTGTTACACGCATGCGGTGGCTATTTTCGCATTCAAATCAGTGCTCTGTCAGCGATTTCTATTGAACTCGCTTCACAACCTCTTAGATATAATGACAACGTTATCGTCAACACACATGTACGACATTTCGTGTCTTTTATTGGCATGGTAAGTGACAACTCGATGCTCAGTATAAGCAAATATCAAACCACACTTGCTTTTCTATTGTCATTCATTAAATCATTTCTTTGACTTACTAACCCTTATCAGTATCCGTTGTTATACGCATCCTGATTAAATCGTAGTAAACGTGTGCGCTTGCTAACGCAATATGATATATTGCTTACAAAACATTCTCGTGTCTTCTCTTCTTTTGCGTTGTCGGTAGGCATTATGGAAGAAAGCAATGACGCATAAACATTCCGACCAGTGCCATTAAGGCGTCGTGAGTAGCTTTCTTGTTCATCATGCTATCGATGAAGAACGCATGTCGTCTTGTATGCCATTAAGGCATTGTTTTGTTACTGCAGGTAGATCTTGTTCTTACGATGGTTGGAAACTTATCAATATTTATAAGACGCTGAGACCTGTTGACAAGAATGCTTGTTTGCAAATGCTAGGAAGGGCCTCTACCCCATCAGGTATCTTACATTCACTCATTATATGCATTGTATCTAAGACCGTTGTATTAGTAACAAACTACCGATTTGTGAGATATTATTTTGTTAGTTAATATCGATTTGTTTGCTATTATGCTGGCAACTCAAACTGATATATTGTTTATAACATTGTTGAGCTTATCATCAGGTTGTAATGAAGATGATCTAGCTCAATCAATTGAAAGATATGGAGAATTGAACATCTATACTAATGACGCAACTGAAGAATTGAACATCTGCACTAATGATGCACATGATAAGAAGAGTGCGGGCATTAGACTCACTCTTGACTTGAATGTTTCAGTAGAAGAAATGCAATTCAATAATGAGGTAGATTATCATGACAGTACACATGATAAAATTGTAGGCACTGGGAATGTACATGGAAGTACACTTGACTATGTTCCGGTAGAATGAATGCAGTTTAATAATGAGGAAGCTGCATATAAATTTTACAATGATTATGCCTTAAAAGTTGGCTTCAGTGTGAGAAGGTTTTCTTGGTCAAAAAATCCACAGGGTGTTGTGGTGAGAAAGACATATATTTGTTTCAAGCAAGGTTGGAAGAAATCAATGGAAAATCCAACAAGGAGCATGCCAGAATCAAGATGTAGATGTCAAGCGAGAATGGTATTGAGAAGACATTCGAATGGAAAATTTCTAGTTAGTACTTTAATCAGTTATCACAATCATGATTTATCTGCATCATTTATGACTCATATGTTAAGGTCACATCGTAAAGTAACTCTAGTGCATGCTGCAATGGTTGAAATAGCGGATAGCGCCAGCATTGCACCAAGGAATACATACAATTTGTTTGCCCACATAGATGGTGGTCGCGATAATGTGTCATTCATACCTTTGTATCTAAGAAACCACTTGAGAAGGAAGATGACAAATAACATGAAGAATGGAGAAATATGTTCTTTGGTTGATTACTTGCAGAAGAAATCAAGCAATGACCCTAGTTTCTTTAGTGTAATGCAACTGGATGAAGATGGATATGCTGTGAATATGTTTTGGGCAGATTCAAAGTCAAGAGTAGATTATAAATGCTTCAATGATGTGCTTATATTTGATACTACAATAAAGATTAATATTGAATAGTGGTCATTTACGCAGTTTGTCAGAGTGAACCATCACTCACAGAGTTGTATATTAGGCGGCGCATTTTTATATGACTAGACCAAGGAAAGCTTTGAGTGGTTGTTCAGAGTATTTACACAGGCAATGAACGAGAAGAAACCTGAAGTTGTACTTATAGATGGTGATCACGCAATTGCGACTGCGGTGCTTCATGTGTGGCCAGATGCACATCATCTATGTTTGTGGCATATCTTTCAAAATGCAGCAAAGAACATAGGGCACATATTTAATCAAAAGACAGGGTTTGATAAAAAGTTTACTAGGTATGTCCTTGAGAGTGTAGACGAGATCACCTTTATGTCTGATTGGGAGGAAATGATTCAGATATACGACCTTGAAGATTGTTTGTGGTTACAAAATTTATATGCTGAAAAAGAGAAGTGGGCATTGGCATATAGAAGACAATACTTTTGTGCAGGTATGATAAGCACACAAAGAGTTGAATCTATGCATGCCACACTGAAGAAAACCCTGTATTCATGTTTAACAATATTTCGCTTCATGGAACAATATGAATTATTTGTAGACGGTCTAAGACAGAATGAGCTTGAACAAGACGTAAAATGCTTCAATACACGACCTATAACTTTTGGCATGAAAATACTGATGCGACTTGCAGATTTGTATACACTAACTGTATTTGAATGGATCAAGAAAGAGGTGTTTCATGTCATGAATTGCAATATAGAAGGACCTGTGCAAACAAAGAATATGCACAAATACTGTATTGTATGGGAGGGCGAAAAGCATCACAAAAGGCAAGAAGCACATGTCACGTACAATGTTGACAATGGAAGAGTTTAATGTTATTGCAAATTGTATGAATTCAAAGGTATTTTATGCTGTCATGCATTAAAGGCACTTAATCAAGAGAAGATACAAGAAATACTGGAGTCTTATGTAATGCGAAGATGGAGAAGACATGCAAAGATTGAAATGCTTGATATGGACAATGTGAGTAAATCTAGTGTTGACGAGAAGTGCCACATAGCCTTCTGTTACCAACAACTGTGTAGGTCATTTATGCATGTTGTTGATTTGGCATCGAGAAGTGAAGAAGGCTATGTATGCATGAGAAAAGCGTCAAGGGAGTTACTTGAAAACGTGCAGTTAATTAACCTCCAGTCCGTTGCAGCGAATGAATATCAGTTGAAGATAATGGGATCGAACAACGTAGGTGAAAATCATGCTTCGCTTGACACTCCTGAGAAGTTGCGTCGTAGCCTAAACATCATCTTCAACAAGTCAGTAGTGAACGTTGTTGATTATGATGGACATATTCATGAAGCGAAGGGTATCAAAAGAAAACATGCCGCTGATCGCAGTCGTCGGAGGACAAAGGGTGCACTAGAATTGGTTGGCAAGAAAAGGTCTAAGAAATAATCAACCTGTAATAAAAAACAACAAAGCCTTTCACATGAATATGTATGTAGGACATTATATTGCTTCCCATTACGTGAAGCTTGTCAATATCTAACTCATGTAATGTCCAACATGCAGCAATATCCTAAAGACATAATACCCAACGTACTAACCTTCATTCCTCCCGACCAGATTTCTTGCAATGATAGCTTCAGTTTTACAAGTCTTTTGGTATGTAATGAATGTTGGGATGAGGTTGGCATTTCTTGTGAAACTTAAGGCAATGTCTTATATTTTCTGTTTCATGACAGACTCTGATGAACTCAAAAGAGAAAACTAGGACACATGAATCTTGTTTGGGCTATTAATTAAGTTGTCATGCCTCTTTGCATGACCCGATTTCCACATTGTCGGATTTGTTAAGAGTTTAGGGTTTATAATTGAGCTCGTTTACTGAGAAATTGTTGGGTTTTCCTTCTTATTCGGACTGCAACAGAACTCCTAGGCCGTCCACTAATCTTGCCGAGGATGTACTTCGTATTCGCTGGATTTTGATTTGTCGGTGATGATTTGTGGTCCGTGCTTGGTGGTGCGTGAATCGATTTCGTATTCTCGTTGTATAGTGATTTATGCAGTCATCCGACTGCGATTTGTATGAGAAATCTATAACAGTCATTCGTATACGCTTAATACATATTTACAATGATTCATAGTTCACATACTGTGCATCGATTTTATGAGAAATTTATAACAAAGTAACGATTTCAATACAGAAATCGATGTACATATAGCATAATATAGTACAAATCGAGCCAAAAATTGAACATGAAGCCTCAACCCGATTCCCTATAACATAAACCCTATACCCTAAACTGAATGAACATTGCAGAACACATTTGCGATTTATTTGATCAACACAGGCATGTAATCGACGTTCGGAAATGATAAAAGTAAAGATCGATAAGAAATGATTGACGTTCATAAATCGCTGTAATTCTCTCCCTCCTGTACTGAAAATCGCAAAATACATTTGCATTGTATGCTGTCAAAAAAATATGGTAATGTTCCCTGTTGAATGATAATAGATAGCAATGATAAGGTACGTTTGTTGTTCAAAAATCACAATTTTCCTCGGCGTCATTAAATGTAAATCGCAGGACACATGATCGTACATTATTCATTGATCACGATGGTTGAGCAATAAATCTTTTAGTTCATAAATAGTCGCACACGTATTGGATGGTGTGATTATCTTCTGCTTCATGAATAAGCAACAAATAAACCGACAGTTCTTTTATAAACCTTGAGATCGTCACTCAAACATGTAACCAGCTACATAGCAAATTGTGGTCGATGAGGCAGACGAAGACAGCTACACGACCAACGATGGCGAATCAGGCGTATATTGTCTACACATTGTCTCTATTTTCATCAAAATCCGTCTCTTTTATGCCATTTTTGTGATTTGTGTTGTGTATTGTATAATATAATTTCAATATTGTTCATTGCAAATTCTGCTCATTCCAGTACAACATCCACCGAAGAAGTTGGGCGAAAACTCAGTTAATCACTCCTGGAGGACATCAAACGGATGCACGATGAATTTGCGCAATGCAACATGATCAGTAATTTTGTTCGTATGACACTAGTAGGAGTTATCTATATACGTAAGTCATGTGTACGTACGTTAACAACATCATATTTGTTGCAAACAGACTATATCTGATTTCATCAGTTATATTAAAAGCAACGCAACAAGCAAAACTATAAGTATCGTCAGCCCTTATTTCATGGTATATCGGTTCTATTTTATGTTGTTTTTAGTTATTGATTTAGTGAAGCTGATTCGTATTTTAACATTGCTATTAAAAATGTTTTGGTTTGCAGACTATCGTACGTCGTTTGCCATGCTCCAGTGAATTTAAAGACGGCCTACCTTACTGGGTTAACGGTAATCATTGCAGAGACCTTTTGTCAAGTGAAAAAGTAAGTAAACAAACCTAGAGTGCAAGGTTACAACATAACAATGCTAACAACATTTGTATGATCCATTTGCAGATATTGATTCCTACACTCTGGCAATCTGAAAAGCATTGGGTCTTATACGTGATGGATTTACATGAAAAACAACTATGGTGTTACAATTCGTTAAATGTTGACAGTGGTTTACGGCTTGACATTTCCCATCTCGTAAGATTCCATCTATAGGAGTATCGTGTCATGTACTGGGGCCATGAATTTACTTTCGTTCGCATGATTCTTAGATCGGTTTCGTCAAAGGAATTTTGGGAGTCGACGTTAGCGAGTGGATCTATCGCACGGCAGACCATGCTCTTTTACAAAATAATGGCGTTGATTATGACGTATTTGTAATAAAGTACATTGAAGCGATATACAATTATGCAGAACCTTGTTTCGATGTTGTATGCCATTTCTTGGCCTCTGTTATTGGGGATTAAATGTATGTCTATTGATTCCACATTACAGTTTTTTTTGCAGGTTGATATACATGGATTCCGCGAAGAACTCTGCGAAAGATTGACAACCTTTCTAATTGCGGAATAGAAAATAACGTAGCCGCCATGAGGATCTAAAAGGCAACAGACAGCGGTACCCACCACGCCAGAGTAATTTCATGTTTGACGCTGTTCAGAAATAACAATATTCTTCGTCGTCATTGGATGCAAATCACAAGAAAAATATGCGATTTATACGTTCAGCTTGCGCAAGTAATGAAATATTTTAATTAATAAAAGATGTGCGCTTAACTCGCATGATTGACAATCGCAAAATTAGATTGCGATATATGCAATCAACAAAGGCTTGTAATGTTCGAAATGATAATAGTCAACATCGATAAGAAATGCTTTATGTTTACACATCGCTTTATTGCTCACACTCCCTGAATGAAAATCACAAAAGAGATTCGCGATGAATACGGTCAATAAGAGCCATTAATGTCGCTTTCATAATTACAAATATTACACAGCGATAAGACACATTTGTTGTTCAGAAATCGTGGTCTAACGTCATTTTGACTGCTACTACCATGAAATCTTATGTAAAATTTTGAAAAAATTTGGTCCGTGAAACGACGTTTCCTTTAATTATGAGTTTGCGGACATCTGAAATAAGTCTAGACAGATACCTCAATTGCGACGAAGCCGGTTATACACTCGATTCACGAACAAGTCGTTTATGCAGGAATTGTTGGTTTGTCGGTTCCTTATTCACGAAGCAAAGTGGAACACATCCTTAGCCTGTGTGATGTGTCATTCATATATAAATGAAATGTCCTATCACCCTCCACCAGTTTTCAAATAAATACGATAGTTTTAAAAAAAAGTGCAGCAAATCTCAAATAAAATACACTCCGCATTAATGAAATTAAACAATGTCATTTCATATAGCTGTATACAAAACTAATCAATGCGATTGGACATAGTAGTTCAAATCACGGTAACACGTATCGTGTGGGTCTGATTATAGAAATCATTTTTGGTCTTATATAAATCCATAATTTCGTCCACCCTCGTCCCAACAAATTGCCTTAGGTCTAAATTAGGGATCTACACCTCGACAATGGGTCGGCCCGCGTCACTCTCCCAACTAAACCCATCACAGAAAATGAGACATTGTTCAGACTGGTTCGCCATTTGCGATTTTAATTCAATGAGATTGAGCAATAGAACAATTTCTAAGCATCAAACATCTCTTTTAGCTATGCACTATTTTCATTCATGATGGGCGCACATAACATTGCCTTGTCTGCAGCATAAATCGGGCATATATATTACGATTTTCATTCTCGTAAGTTCAATAATACAACGATTTCTGAGGAACAAACCTTTCTTATTGATAATTACTTAGTCATTTGTTAAGGGCGAACATTACATGCCTTTGTTGACCACGTATAGCGGAAATCTATTTCCGCGATTTTCATTCACGAAGTGTGAGTTATACAAAGATTTTGGAACAGCAAAAAACTCTTATCGTTGTGCAGTATTTTTAATTACTGAAGAGCAGCATTACTAGCCTTGGTTCACCGCATACAACACAAAACTATTTTTTGTTCCAATTTAATTTTCGTAGATGAAACAGTACAACGATTTACAAGCATGTTTAGTAAAGTTCAAATTTTATTTCAACCGAGACAGATTTACAAAATTTGTAGTCTTACAAAATTTGCCTACGGAAATTGGTGTAGACAGTCTCTAAAATCTGTTACAAATCTATTTACATCCTTTTTAACTTTTCTGGATCGTGCCGTTCGTTTCCTTTGTAAGTAGTCTTATTGTATGATTATGTATGTCGGCCGACTTTTTAAAGGGATTCCCTAATAACAGCGGATACAAAGATCATACAGCGTCGAAACAAGGTTCTTCTCCATTGTATATTGCTTTAATATGCTTCATTACGAATATGCCACAATCGACCCCATTACTTTGTAAAGGAGAATCCTCAACACAGAGCAACATCTACTTGGCAATGTCGACACCCAAAACGTCGTTTAGGAATCCTGCCTGTGATAAATGGAGAATAACTAGCAAAGGCCAATGAGTAAACTGAAAGTGTTGCTTTTGCTGATGATGATGATGACGATAATGTTGATGATGTCTGTTTCGAATAACATCATTATATGGACGTCGGTTGATGTTGTTGATGATCATGTTAATGTATTATATCTAAGCCAAACCATTGGTCCTTATGTATTGTAACTTAATACTCTTGGTAACTGAATATGTTTCAAAGGGCCAATATTACAAGCCTTTCTTCACCGCATGAATCGCAAACTATTATGCGATTTGCAGTTACGATAGATCAGTACATGACCGATTTCGGAGCCACAAACAAGCAATTGTTTACCGCATAAATCGTCGATTAGTTTTGCGTTTTTCATTCAATGACGACAAGTGATATAGCGATTTCTGAACCACAAACGTTACTTATCGCTGCTGAATATTATCATTTAAGACGGGCGACCGTGTACAACGACTGTTGACAATATACGTTGCATTCAATGAGGTTGAGCTATAACAATCATTTTTGGCCCCATTAATCGCGTATGAGTTTTGCGATTTTTATTCATTGGCGACGAAGAAAATTGTGATTTCTAAACAACAAACGTTCCTTTTGTTACATGGACAGCCTATTGATGACCGCATAAATCGCATATTTGTTCTGCGATTTTCATTCAATAACGACAAGTTAGATTATGATTTGTGAACAACAAACATTTCTTTTCGCTGTTTACTATTATCATTTAAGATTGGCGAACTTGTTCAGCCGTTTTTGACCGCTTACATTAAAAATCTCATGTGCGATTTTCTTTCAAGAAGGGAATGCAATACAACGATCGCTGAATATCAAAAAAATCTTATAGCTGATGCCTTTAATCGCTTACGTACAACGACCATTAAACGCCTTTGTTGTCTGGATGAATCACAAACCTCATTTTAAGATTTTCAATCAAGAAGGTTAGGCAATGCTATGATTTCTGAACAACAGACATCTATTTTCGATTAAAGTTTATTTATTTACGAGATCCATAGACGAAACATGTCTGTTAGATGTAATAAAAATGAATTAAACAATAAAAAAATGTCATGTTACGACAATTACTTATAGAATTACAACAAATAATTATCGTGATAAAAAAGAATACCTAGTGTTTATTCCGTGGCACTTGACGAATCAGATGAAATATGATAGAGAACTCGTCTATTTCTTTTTCTTGGTGGACTGTCTATCCTCGGTGGCCTCTTGGTTGCGTCCATCTGATTAAAAAAACTGGTTATTATCTCTACCAGTGAGTTCAATTGTCTCCTCATATTGCTTACATCCGTCCTTAATTTCTTATTCTCCCACTCCATCAGTTCGAACCTTGCGGCAGAGACAATGTTCTCTTTTGTAAGATGTGTTTGCTCTTCATCGCGATTTGTTACTGAGGGAATCATTGTTGTACTCGGAGGGGGACGACGGACGGGTTGTAGATGTTGGGATGCAACATGAAAGGGGGCAGTTGGGAGGCATGGGTTCCCAATTTTCTCAATCTCCAGATTTCGCCGCATAGGTTCCCATTATCTTTGGAAATAGAAGAGATCAAATTGTCGTCCTTTATAAGCATACGCTATGGCACAGACACCATTTGTGTTCCAAATTAATAATCTGTCCCTATAGCGTTCCTGCCAATTAACGTTCCTGCCCCCACCACTATTCATCTTCCTTCTCAATTTCAAAGGCTTATTTGGGATAGACTGCCCCAAGCTAGATTGTAGGAGAACTCGACTACCATGTTGCAACTCGACTTTATAATTGCAAAACAGCCACATATCACAGTCAGACAATCTAGCAGCCTCGACAATAACGTCTTGGTCATCATCCTCCTCATCTCCATACGGTCTCCACAAAACCTGTACATTGGTAATTCTTTTTAATAACGAGTGAAAAATATATTACAATTTACTTAAGAATGTTATGACGACAACGATTTATGCTAAGGAAGACAAAATCCTGCAGCGATGATTACTTAAGAATGCTAAACATTTCAACGATTTATAATATTGAATGATAAATGTTGAACCGATTGTAAACAATTTTAGAACGTTTAACTCATTTAGTTGCAGCCCATCTAAAATGAACTTAGCATTATGAACTGCAACGTTTATTCTAGCCCAGCGATCGATCTTTGAAAAACCACAAATTGGAGGGTCACAATGTGGACGCAATGGGATAATATGTTCCCACGTCCAAGCCTAACAAAAACAATATATTAGTAACACTATAACCTTCAATGAGCTTACTCTACAAGTATTAAGTATGTAATAAACAAATACCTGAACAAATGGCCAAAATCCTCCGATTGTTTCCGTACCCTTACTCGCACGGTAGAGTTGACTGTATAAGTGTGCGAGCATAGCGGCACTCCATGCATAGTTGTCGATTGCATCTAAGTCTTCCAGGTACTGCAGCCACATGTAACTTATTCTCGAACCAGAACAATCGGAAAATAAAGTAAGACCAAAAAAATAAAGAAGGAAGCCGCGCAACTCTTGGTCAACTATTTCAGATGCACAAGTAGCGGAGCGGCCTTCTCATTTATTATGAAAAGATGATACTTTCATTGATGTGGAATTGATTCCACCAGAAATACATTGACTCCATTCGTCCATCGACATTCTTAGAAGAGCCGTGCATTTTTTTTTTGCGTTATAGTTTGAATCCCGTAATAGGACATCACTGCCAACGTAATTAAGGTCAGTTATCCGCGCCACATCTTCTAGGGTCATGGTGATCCCAAAAGAATCAAACTGGAATGTGTTTGTTTTATCATTCCACTTATTTACCAGGTGGGTCATGGTCTTTCAGCAAGTTTCAAAATATTGCTGGTTCAAAAGGCCACTGAAGTGCATATTTCGTAATCGGTCCTTCTGATATGCACTCAGCTGACCATACCACAACAAAACTATAGGCCACTGACACCGACCTCCGAGCTTTTCACCTGGTGCTCTACTTCTCTTCTGACCTTCCTATAACACACAATAACATATTATTCGTACCAATTGTAAATTAGTATCATTTGTACTTATAAATAATATTCTATTAATCGCTATAAATAATATTGGTTGCACACACACTATCACAGTAATCGCTATACATATTAATACCTAACACAGTAATCGCTATCCAAAAATTGCTAAACATAGTATTAAATCTTCACAAACAGGATAGATTTATTTACCTTGGTCGCACTTTTCTCTTGTTCAATCAATCCCTCCAACCTAGGCCTTTAACGTTTGTCCACTGCCTCCCATTGCTTTTCCACTTCTACCGTCCCTAGCTTCATCACCGGTATCATCTGATTTTCAATTTGTTCCTTCCTTTTCCTTTCCTTCTCTTCCTCCTCCTCCTTCTCCTTCCTTTCTCTTTCCTTTTTTTCCTCGTCCTCCTTCTCCTTCCTTTGCCTTTCATTCTCTTCCTTAAACTCCTTCTCCTTTCTTTGCCTTTCATTCTCTTCCTTAAACTCCTTCTCCTTCCTTTGCCTTTCCTTCTCTTCCTCAAACTCTTTCTCCCTCCTTCGCCTTTCCTTTTCTTCCTCATCCTGAAGCTTATTCTGTTCCTTCCATTCCTCCTCCTTATTCAATTGTCTTCGCCTCTCCTCCGCCTCCTTCATTTGCTTTACCCTCATTCGCATAGCTTTATGATCATTCAACAACTTTCGTGCTTCTATCTTAGCCTCCTGATCATGCATATAAATCAGGGTTAATTAACATTTAAATATGCATGATTTTATAAAATAATGTTTCAAAAACCCAATTTTATGTTAGTTTTTGAGTAAATGTGCTAAAATGATTTAAAATTAGAAAATGCATGAAAAATAGTTTTATTTTACATTTTTATGCCTATTTTAGTTTTTGAAGTTTCTTTATAAATAAATAGTTTTGTTTTTGAAAATTTTCATAATAAACCGATTTATATGGTTTTCTTTACTTTTAAAAATGAAAAAAAAATAATAAAAACAAACCATTACATGGTTTGTAATTTTTGAAAACTAAAGGAAAACTGGAAAAAAAAAATAATAATACAAACCAGCGTGAACCGGTTTGTATTTCTAAAAGAAAATTGAAAAAAAATAATAACCAAACCGGCTGGAACCGGTTTGGAATTTTTGAAACTGAAATTTTTTTGTTACAAACCGGTTCCAGCCGGTTTGAACTCTTTAAAAACCCAAAAACAGAAGAAATCGGGGCTTTTCATTTTGTGCGCCAAAATTTCTTCTTCTCCCTCTGATTTTCTTTCCTTGTTCCCTTTCTCCTAGTTGCCAGATTTTTCCATCTCCTGCTACTTCTTCTTCTTCCATCAGCCTATCTTCTTCATCCGGTGACAGAGAGCTTCCTCAATCGGTGGCAGCGCACGAGGTGGAGGCCACCACTTCTCCGATTTCTCCATTTCACGGTAAGTGGCCAAAACTACTTCTTCTTCTTCCAATTCTTCTTCTTCTTCTTCTTCATTTTTTTTCTTTCTTTCTGAATGATAATCTGCATAATGTTTGAATTTCAATTTGAAAAAAAAAAACATAAAAAGGAAAAAAAAAATCTGTGAAGGAATCCGGCGATTGACGGGGATTCTGCCGGAAGACTTGTTCTGATGAATAAGTGTTGATGATCTGATCAAAATATCGATCTAGATTTAGTGGATTAATTTCTGTATATCGAAAAAAATATAAAGAAAAAAATAAAGAAAAAAAACTTTTGTTCTAAGGAAGTATCGATCATCTGGATCGATCAAAATGATATTCGATGAAATGTTTTTCTGAAATCTCTGGCAGTTATCAAAGACTTCTGGTTCATTATCATTCTATCGATGAAATGAAATTCTGATCCAATTATTCAATGATAAATTGTGAGAAAACATTGATTCAGCAACTAGCAGCCGAAATGATTTGTAAAAGTTGAAGAATCGTGATCTTCTGTCAAGATTCACGGTGAAATTGCCTGAGTTACTCTTTATTGCCGGAAGTTCTTGCTTGTTCTGAGAAAAAAAAAAAACTCTGCAACGGTTCAGCAGAGAGCAATCTGATATCCATTTGCATAACAGAAGAATAAGATGTTTCATTACATCTGATGCACGATCAACTAAAATCCAGCAAGTGATATTGGATTTCTGAAGTAAATGACTGAATTCTATAAGAATCCGATCAAATATATCGTGAATGTTCATTCTGAAAGATATTGAATATCTACTTGAATTTCTTTGTTTACTAAATTTCTGTTTTTTTTCTCTGTTTTCAATTAGATCATTTCTGGTTTTTACATTCATTTTTTCTTTTGAATTCCTTTTCTTTTCATTTTGATGAAATCCTGTTTTTTTAGTAAATTCACATTCATATTTTCTATATCTTCTAATTTTCTGTTTTGCAACATCCTGTTTCTTTTTTACATTTCATTTTCTATTTTTTTTAGTTGACATAGGTCGATTTGTTGTTTTTCCAATCAAGGATTTTTCCTGTTTTGCTTCATTCAATATCTTTTACAAATTTGTTTCTTTTGCTATTTCTGTGTAAGTTTCCAGTTTGTTTTTCATTAGTCATTCCTTGATGTTTACAATTCTTGATTTTATTGTTTTCAAATGTTTTAATATTGTATTTTTCAATAGTGTAAGTGCATAGCTTGTTAATAAAGTGTTAGTTGTCTTCACAGTTCGTTAATTGAAATAATTAGATTTCATAAAGTGGAGTGTTAGTGAATTGAAATTTAGTTAATTGTGTTAGTTAAGGTAGTTTTAATTGTCATTGAATTCTTTTGATGATATTCTTCAGTGTTTTTAACATTTAGCTAGTTAATATAGGTTTCTATTTCTATCTCTGGTACTGCTCGTGTTCATTTGAATAGTGCAGGATTGCAAAGGACTGGAGTAGAAGCGATTACGTGACATGAAGTACAAAGATAGAAGATCTTTACTTTTCAGTTTAGAATTAGGAATTTGATTTTGGGTTTGTAAATATTGCACTTTACGCCCTCTGCGAAGGGTATTCATTTGTTGTAATAGCTAGTTGTTTTTACTTTTCTTGAACATTTTACATTTCAATAATTCAGCAATAAAGAATAGTTTAGAATTGTGTGCTTGAATACGATATATTCCCGTTCCCTGAGTTCGACCCGGTCTCATCCACTAGTGAGAACCGGTTTTTATTATTTGATGTCTGGTTTTCACATGTTTTTCATATAAAAATCTTTTCAAAATTACAATGATTTAAAAGAAGACATCAAATTTTTGGCGGCGTTGCCGGGGAACGACATAATATTAGTATTCACTTTATTGCCTAGTGTTTGTGTTGCATTTAGGTTTAGAGCCACATATGTGCATATCTTAGAGATGAGCTTACTTTTCTGCACAGCCCACCTACTAGGAGCCCCTTAGAGGTGACTGTGTACGATTGATACCGTACACATAGACTTTATATTTCTTTTGCACCATCTCTGTTATGTTTACTTGCGTGGTGATTGTTTAGTTTTTGTTGTTTTTAGTTACTCGCTTTTTGGTTTGCGTGGTTTGACCGCTTAGTGCGTTAGTTAGGTAGAAAACCCAAAGTTAGGACGTGAGCTACACCGGTCTACTACGAGGTGTATGCAAGGGCGACGCTCACTTGACCCTGAGCTGGTAGAGCCGATTGAGGACCCCAAGTCCCTTATAAGGAGAGCCCAAAGATCTGCAACCATGGCTGAGAATCAGCAGATTACTCGTCCCCTTAGGGAGTACTTCATGCCTAATACCTATACTCCCGCCTCCTGCATCACAAGACCTGATGTAGGAGTGAATCAGTTTGAGATTAAGGCCAGTGTAATCCAAATGCTACCCATATCGTCATCTCGACGAATTCTTAGAGATTTGTTCGACAGTGAGAATCAACAACTTTGGAGATGATGCTATGAGGTTGACCCTGTTTCCCTTCTCTCTGAAGGATAAAGCCAAACACTGGTTGAAGGCGTTAGATACAGTTCAAATTACCACGTGGAAACATATGCAAAGAGAATTTTTAAAAAAATATTTCCCAATCGGTAAGACGAATCAGTATCGAAAGGCCATCACCAGCTTTTCGCAAATAGAGGGGGAACTGTTCCATGAGACTTGGAAGAGGATGAAGGATCTTCTCCGCAAGTGTCCCCACCACCAGGTGCCTCGCTGGCAACTGATGCAATATTTCTATGACAGTCTTACTGAGAAGAATCGTCAAATGGTTGATGCTGCATGTGGGGGCACTTTCATGCTCAAAAGTGAGGATGAAGCGTGGTTTCTCTTTGAGACATTAAGCGAGAATTCGATGCACTATGCAATAGATTCACGATCTGATAGAGCTGCACCTGCACAGGATAGCACTAAGAAGGCAGGTATTTTCGAGATAGGGATGAACCTTGAGTTGAGCAACAAGGTAGACCAACTGTCCCAGAAATTAGATCAGTTGTTGTTGGGTCCCTCTCCTGCCATGCAGGTGTGTGCGTTGTGTGCGAGTCCTGTACATCATGTTCTCCAGTGTCCGGCTGCGCCACAGTATCCTGAGTTTGTCCAAGAGCAAGCTCAGATGGCTCAAAACTTCGCTAGGCCCGCACCCAATCCATTTGCCAATACTTACAACCCGGGCTGGCGAAACCATCCAAATTTCTCATGGCGTAACTCACAAGCCCAAGCCCCTAACCCTTCCCAGAGTCAATCCAGGCAAGGTGGTTATACACCTGGATTTCACAGATCCAATGATCCTCCAGCCCAACCTGCTTATACTCAACCCCATTTTCAGGAGCCTTCACCTAGTCAATCTTTTGAGGATAAGATTTTGCAAGCTTTGAGCTCACATACCCAGTCTATTGCAAAATTAGAAACTCAAATGGGGCAGCTCGCTGAAGCACTTAGCAGGAGAAGTGAGGGGGCATTGCCTAGCCAGCCCATAGCTAACCCTAGGGGTAAAGAACCTCTGCAGAGTTTGCATATGACAGATACACATCAAGAGCAGGCTCAAGCAGTAGTAACCCTTAGAAGTGGGAAGCAGTACCATTCGAGGGAGGCTGCAGAAGAAAGAGAGAAGATAAGTAAGAAGCAACCTGTCCCTAATGTTTTACCTCAGGAAAGCGAGAGGGTTCTTCCATTTGAGCCTTCCACAACCCATATTCCCAAAGCCCCCTTTCCTGAGGCGTTAGAGAAACCGAGAGCACTAGGTAAGTCGGGAGTAAACATGCAAGAGATGCTTGAGATATTCAAGCACGTTCATATAAACCTCCCCTTACTAGATGCCATCCAGCAAGTCCCTGCATATGCAAAGTTCCTCAAAGAGCTTTGTACACAGAAAAGGAAGTTGAGGTCCCATGCGCAGAAGAAAATATATTTGACTAAGCAGATAAGCGCAGTATTGCAACACCAAACCCCACCTAAACTTAAGGACCCAGGGACCCCTATCATCTCATGTGTCATAGGAAACATCACTGTTGAGCGTGCTTTGCTTGACCTTGGGGCAAGTGTTAACATTTTGCCGGGTTTCTTCTATGACAAATTTGGATTGAAAGAGCTAAAATCTACACCTATGACGCTTCAACTTGCAGATAGATCGATTAAGGTCCCGAGAGGGATACTTGAAGATGTTTTAGTCAAGGTGGAGGATTGTTATTTCCCTGTCGACTTCGTGATATTAGATATGGAGGGAGTTGATAGCATCAGATAGACTCCTATTATTCTTGGTCGCCCTTTCCTAGCTACTGCCAATGCGTGCATTAATTGCCACACGGGTGAGATGGATGTTTCATTTGGAAATAGGAAAATGAGGCTGAACATTTTTTGTGCATCGATGGAGTCTGATACTGAGGAAGCTTCTTTTGAGGTTGATATCATTCAGGATCTTATAGAAGTTGAGCATGCTTGGTTGTTGAGTGATCCACCCCAAGAGGAGGTTGATGAATCATTCAAAGAGGATCGCCTTGATATGATAGATAGTGAGGCAGATAATGTCAGTTGGACTTGGCATTTCGAACCACTTCCAGAGTTAGCTGAGAAGCCCGCAAAACCATCGATAGAGAGTCTCCCAGAGTTGGAGTTGAAGCCTTTACCAGCTTCACTCAAGTATGTTTTTCTAGGAAAAGAGCAGACTTTCTCAGTTATTATTTCTGCAGACCTGACAGATTCACATGAGCATCAGTTGTTACAGGTCTTGCATGAGCACAAGGAAGCTATTGGATGGTCTGTTGCGGATTTAAAGGGGATTGACCCCTCCTTTTGTATGCATCGGATTATTATGGATGAGGGAGCTAAACCCTCAAGAGAAGCGCAAAGGAGACTAAATCCTCACATGAAAGAAGTGGTGAAGAAGGAAGTAGTTAAATTGTTAGATGCTGGGATTATTTATCCCATCTACGACAGTCAGTGGGTGAGTCCTACCCAGGTTGTTCCCAAAAAGTCTGGGCTCACTGTGGAGAAGAATGAGAAAGGAGAGAGCATTCCCATGAGGACTACTATGGGATGGCGAGTATGTATTGACTATAGGAAGTTGAACAGTGCAACTAGGAAGGATCATTTCTCGTTACCGTTCATCGACCAGATTTTAGAAAGACTTGCAGGCCAGCAATATTATTGCTTTTTAGATGGATATTCCGGATATAACCAGGTGGCTGTTCATCCCGAGGATCAGGATAATACGACATTTACCTGTCCCTATGGTACATTTGCGTATAGGAGGATGCTGTTTGGGCTTTGTAATGCCCCGGCTACATTTCAGAGATGTATGATGGCGATTTTCTCTGACATGATGGATGATGTCCTTGAGATTTTCATGGACGATTTCTCGGTTTATGGCTCTTCTTTTGACGATTGTTTCCAAAAGTTATCTCGTGTACTTCAGCGCTGTAGGGAGACAAATCTAGTGCTTAGTTGGGAAAAGAGTCATTTCATGGTACAACAGGGGATTGTTCTTGGACATATTGTGTCCGAGAAAGGTATTGAGGTCGATAAGGTGATCATGCATATATTTTAGGGATATTTCATATAAAAATCTGCATGATTTCATGAGAAAATGAATTAAAAACCCAATTTTATGTTAGTTTTCGAGTAAATGTGCTAAAATGATTTAAAAATAGAAAATGCATGAAAATTAGTTTTATTTTACATTTTTATACATATTTTAGTTTTTGTTATATTCATAGTAGTCTAGTGTTAGTTTTCAATTAAAAATAAAATAAAAAATAGAGAAAATAGTTTTTAAAATCATTTTAAATGTTTGTTTTTTTTAGAAAAGAAAAAACTAAATATAAATACAAATAGTTAGAATAGTTTTTTTTAGTTTCTTTATAAATAAGTTTTGATTTTAATTTTTGAAAACTTTATAATAAACTAGTTTACATAGTTTTTGTTTTTTTAAAAATTAAAAAAAAATATATAAAATAACCAACCGGTTTACACGGTTTGGGTTTCTTGGAAAAAATTGAGAAAATCATAAACAAACCGGCTGAACCGGTTTGAATTTTTAAAAAAAAAAATTGAACTGAAAATTTTTTCTGTTTCAAACCGGTTCCAGCCGGTTTGGGGTTTTTAAAACCCAAAAGCTTAAAAAAAATCGGGTGCCTCCTGTCATTCACGGCTGAAGCCATCTTTCCCCTCTTTCCCTCTATTCCCTCTCTTCTCTCCTTTCTCCACCATTGCCGGTGGCTATCCTTTTTCCCTAACTTCTTCTTCTTCCTCTTTCTCTATCTACACTCCAGCCGGCGGCAGTGGTGGAAGCTCCTCATTCCGGCGATGGCAGTGGTGGTGGAGGTCGCCACATTCTTTCCTAACCCCTCTAAGGATAGCACAGACTGGAGCGGAAGCGATTACGTGACACGAAGTACGAAGAGTAGAAGCTTCTTTTTACTTTTCAGTTTAGAATTAGGAATTTGATTCTGGGTTTGTAAATATTGCACTTTACGCCCTCTGCGAAGGGTATTCATTTGTTGTAATAGTTAGTTGTTTTTACCTTTTCTGAACATTTTTACATTTCAATAATTCGGCAATAAAGAATAGTTTAGATTTGTGTACTTGAATACGAAATATTCCCGTTCCCTGAGTTCGACCCGGTCTCATCCACTAGTGAGAACCGGTTTTTATTATTTGATGTCTGGTTTTCACATGTTTTTCATATAAAAATCTTTTCAAAATTACAACGATTTAAAGGAAGACATCAAATTTTTGGCGCCGTTGCCGGGGAACGGCGTAATATTAGTATTCGCTTTATTGCCTAGTGTTTGTGTTGCATTTAGGGTTAGAACCACGTATGTGCATATCTTAGAGACGAGCTTACTTTTCTGCACAACCCACCTATTAGGATCCCCTTAGAGGTGACTGTGTACGATTGGTACCGTACACATAGATTTCATATTTCTTTGCATAATCTCTGTTATGTGTAACAGCGTGGTGTTTGTTTAGTTTTTGTTGTTTTTAGTTTACTCGCTTTGTGGTTTGTGTGGTTTGGCCGCTAAGTGCGTTAGTTATGTAGAAAACCCAGAGTTAGGACGTGTGCTACATCGGTCTACTCTAAGGTGTAAGCAATGGCTGACGATCATCAATTGATCCGTCCTTTGAGGGAGTACTTCATGCCAAATACGTATACTCCCACCTCCTGCATCACGAGACCTGATGTAGGAGCGAGCCATTTTGAGATTAAGGCCAGTGTGATTCAAATGTTACCTTCGTTTTATGGCCTTAGCAATGAGGACCCATATCGTCATCTCGACGAATTCCTTGAGATTTGCTCGACTGTGCGAATCAATAATTTTGGAGACGATGCTATGCGGTTGACTTTGTTTCCGTTCTCTCTCAAAGATAAAGCCAAGCACTGGTTAAAATCTCTTGAGACGGTTCGTATTACTACTTGGGAAGGAATGCAAAAAGAATTTTTAAAAAAATATTTCCCAATTGGTAAAACGAATCAGTTTCGTAAAGTTATAACCAGTTTTTCTCAAATTGAGGGAGAACAATTTCACGAGTCTTGGGAGAGATTGAAAGATCTTCTCCGCAAGTGTCCCCATCACCAGGTGCCTCATTGGCAGTTGGTGCAGTATTTTTATGACGGGCTTACTGAAAAGCATCGTCAAATGGTTGATTCGTCTTGTGGGGGCACTTTTATGCTCAAGAGTGAGGACGAGGCGTGGTCTCTATTCGAGACCTTGAGTGAAAACACGATGCATCATAATTTGTCTTCACGGCTCGATAGGACTACATCTCTGTCTAGTGGTCCTAGGAAAGTTGGGATTTCCGAAGTTGGGTCCGAATTAGAATTGCGTATCAAGGTTGACCAGTTGACTAGGAAGTTAGATCAATTCCTAGCAAATTCTTCGAGAAATCCAGTAGAAAGAGTGTGCGAGCTATGTGCTAGCCCTGCACATTGTGTTTCGGATTGTCCGGCAGCACCATTATATCCTGAATTCGTTCAGGAGCAGGTGAATGCTGCCCAAGGTTTCGCTAAACCCATGTCTGATTCATTTACATCCTCATATAACCCAGGTTGGCGAAACCAGTTTATTTCCCCATCCCATCAGCCCTCCCATCCACAGTATAGACCCAGTAACCCTTCACAAGGTTACTCACATCCTATATTTCTACAGGTTCATCCCCAGTCTAGTCTACCTTCTCCTCAGGAGCCCATTCCAAGTTCATTATTTCAAGAGAAGATGTTAGAAGCCTTTTCTGATATCAAGGCCACTCTTTGTTCCCATACGCAGTCAATAGCCAAGCTAGAGACTCAAATGGGACAGTTAGCTCAGACATTGATTAGGCAAAACCAGGGGAACCTTCATAGTCAGTCTGTTGTCTCAAAGGGAGAGGATTCCATGTCATTTGACTTGCAACCCACTGATTCACATCATGAGCAAGTCAAATCTGTTACATCCCTTCAGTATGGGAAGGCATGTCACTCCACTCAGGAATCGACTCATGAATCTCATATCATTTCTACTGACGAGTCGATCTCTATGATACCTCAACAGAAGGGGCCTTATTCACAGCATACATTTTCATCATATAAAGCCCCATTTTCTCAGCCTTTAGGATCACCAATTTTTAGTAAGCAAGAGGTGCAGATGCAGAAGGTGCTTGACCAAGTCAAGCCTGATCATATTCACCACTTGTCTGAAGTAGCATTCATTGATACTCGGTCGGTCCTAGACTCTCGATTCTTGACCAGTCTCTCAGATGAGACTAATCTTTATTCTTCACGTCGAGAGAGTTATGATCCTACATTTGGAGGTAGAAGGGATGGAAACAAAGTGCGTAGTGTCACAGATGACACTCTTTTCTTCATAGAGCCCGGTTGAGTCTAACTTCATGTCCATTGATCTCATGGACGATGAAGGATTTTTCTAGGGATCCGTCTGGCTGGGGACGTGAAACTTAGCGCTTTATGGGAGGCAACCCATATCTTGTATATTATTAGATTTGCTTAGAATTTATAGATTTTATTTTGTTTTTATTTTTTCATGAGTTTTTCATGTTCTTTTTGTTTCATTCATGAGTTTTGTGTTTTGTCATGTATACATTGCATTTATTACATTCATAGAACGTATATTTTTAATTCATGTCAGGTTATTCTACTCTTTTCCCTCATTTATTTCTCTCATGTGCATTCACGTAGTTTCATTCAAGCATGGGGGAGTGCCACTGGGACAGTGTCATTCAAGCATGGGGAAGGGTGTAGAGTGCACACCTTGATATTTCTGCTTAAGTTCTTGCACATGTTTACACATCTCTCATGAAAAGTAGATTTTTAAAGAAAGAGTTCAAACTTATATGAATGTTATTTCAAATCTGATGTTTTTAGAGGATTTTTTTAAGCCCCACGAAAATTTTTTCTGACATAAATCTAAAAATTATGGTTGTTTATGCGGATTACGAGGAAATGATGATAGATACATGTTAGAGTTTATTTTGAATCATAAATATGAATATGCACAGTTCTATTTTTGAAAAACTAAGCAAATGAACAAAAGCATAAAAATGAGCTCAAAAGAAAAAATAGCATGTGTTAGGTTGTTTGGATAATTCCACAATCCTTAGTAGATGAAACTTAGATGTAAGTTGAAACTTTTAATTCCATTTTCGAAAAGGAGAGTGGAAAACTTCGTGATCCTAAGTAACTGAGAACAGATATAAGTTGAAATGTTTGACTCTCATGTTATAAAGGTGAATGAAGGAAGTCACTTTTATGTCTTAGTTGATATCTTTTGGTATGCATTGAAAAAGTATAGAAGATATTGACATTGCACAAGGCATAAAAGCAGACCACACGCAAGCTATAAGAGAAGAATGAATACGCAAAAAGAAAAAGCGTGAAAAAAATGAAAAAATCGAGAAAAGAGCTGAAAAAAGAGAGAAAAGTTCAGTGCTTAGAAGTGTGATTGAGAAAACCTGTGCAGAAAACATATGAGTGAGGATAAGTAAATAATAATATGTTTTTATTAGATTTTCTAAGAATAAAACATAAATTGTGATACTTAGAAAAGTGAAAGAAATTCTTTTCTGTGGTGGTATATAAAAGACTCTAATTATGTTTTGATTTAGAAATAACAGGAAATATTTGTGAAAACAAAGTCTTTGATTACCTACTGATTGTGAGGATGTGTAATATTATGCATACATGACAGAGATGTTTGTGGGTAGCATCACTGCAAACCCTCACGAGACCTTACTCGTCCACTGGGGTAACCCAGGGGTTGAAAGGGCTTGTTGCATGAGCAAAATGCAACCGTGATTCCTACGAAAGTGAGTTAGGTGATAGTTTGATTTCGTGCATTTTTCTAGTTTGCTCGAGGACTAGCAAAACATAAGCATGGGGGTATTTGATCATGCATATATTTTAGGGATATTTCATATAAAAATATGCATGATTTCATGAGAAAATGAATTAAAAACCCAATTTTATGTTAGTTTTCGAGTAAATGTGCTAAAATGATTTAAAAATAGAAAATGCATGAAAAATAGTTTTATTTTACATTTTTATACATATTTTAGTTTTTGTTATATCCATAGTAGTCTAGTGTTAGTTTTCAATTAAAAATAAAATAAAAAATAGAGAAAATAGTTTTTAAAATCATTTTAAATGTTTGTTTTTTTTAGAAAAGAAAAAATTAAATATAAATATAAATATAAATAGTTAGAATAGTTTTTTTTAGTTTCTTTATAAATAAGTTTTGATTTTAATTTTTGAAAACTTTATAATAAACTAGTTTACATAGTTTTTGTTTTTTTAAAAATTGAAAAAAAAAATATAAAATAACCAACCGGTTTACACGGTTTGGGTTTCTTGGAAAAAATTGAGAAAATCATAAACAAACCGGCTGAACCGGTTTGAATTTAAAAAAAAAAAAACTGAACTGAAAAATTTTTCTGAACCGGTTTGGGGTTTTTAAAACCCAAAAGCTTAAAAAAAATCGGGCGCCTCCTCTCATTCACGGCTGAAGCCACCTTTCCCCTCTTTCCCTCTATTCCCTCTCTTCTCTCCTTTCTCCACCATTGCCGGTGGCTATCCTTTTTCCCTAACTTCTTCTTCTTCCTCTTTCTCTATCTACACTCCAGCCGACGGCAGTGGTGGAAGCTCCTCATTTCGGCGATGGCAGTGGTGGTGGAGGTCGCCACATTCTTTCCTAACCCCTCTAAGGATAGCACAGACTGGAGCGGAAGTGATTACGTGACACGAAGTACGAAGAGTAGAAGCTTCTTTTTACTTTTCAGTTTAGAATTAGGAATTTGATTCTGGGTTTGTAAATATTGCACTTTACGCCCTCTGCGAAGGGTATTCATTTGTTGTAATAGTTAGTTGTTTTTACCTTTTCTGAACATTTTTACATTTCAATAATTCGGAAATAAAGAATAGTTTAGATTTGTGTACTTGAATACGAAATATTCCCGTTCCCTGAGTTCGACCCGGTCTCATCCACTAGTGAGAACCGGTTTTTATTATTTGATGTCTGGTTTTCACATGTTTTTCATATAAAAATCTTTTCAAAATTACAACGATTTAAAAGAAGACATCATAAGGCCAAAGTGGAGACCATTGTCAGATTAGCTCCACCGACCTCTGTGAGGCAAGTGCGTTCATTTTTAGGGCATGCAGGTTTCTATAGATGGTTCATTAAGGATTTTAGTCAAATTTCTAGACCGTTGTGTAACCTGTTGTCAAAAGACCAGTCGTTTGTGCTTGATGATGCCTATCTGAAGGCATTCTTAGCCCTAAAGGAAGCACTGGCCACTTCTCCTATTCTCAGATCGCCTGAGTGGTCAATGCCCTTTGAGATTATGTGTGACGCTTCAGATTACGCGGTTGGAGCAATTTTAGGTCAGAAGGTTGAGAAACGATCTCATGTTATTCATTATGCTAGTAGGACTCTTTCTGACACACAAATGCATTATACTACCACTGAGAAGGAGTTACTAGCCGTTGTATTTGCACTTGAGAAGTTTCGATCATATTTGTTAGGCTCCAAAGTTATCATTTACTCAGATCATGCTGCATTAAGATATTTGATGAGTAAAAAGGATGCTAAACCGCGTCTCATTCGTTGGATTCTTCTGTTACAAGAATTTGATCTCGAGATTCAAGATAAGAGTGGATGTAAGAATCTTATAGCAGATCATCTGTCCAGACTGACTATAGATTCATCTATTGATCAAGGACAGATTGTTGATTCTTTTCCGGATGAGCAGTTATTTCATGTCAAGCGTTTACCCTGGTTCGCGGATATCATAAATTTCCTGGTTACTAGAGAGTATCCTGCGCACTAGAACCGGAATGAGAGAGATAGATTTTTTGCCCAAGTGAAGCATTATTTTTGGGAGGAACCAGAATTATTTAGATCATGCCCGGACCAGATGATTCGGAGATGTGTGCCCGAAGAAGAGTATCATTCCATTTTATCTTTTTGTCATTCTTTAGATTGTGGGGGTAATTTTTCTAGTCGGAAGACCGCCGCAAAGGTCCTTCAGTCTGGATTTTGGTGGCCCACACTTCATAGAGATGCTCACGAATTCTGTAGGAAGTGTTTGCGATGTCAGCAAACAGGTCGCATTACCAAGCGCTACATGATGCCTCTTTTACCTATTCTGATTGTGGAGATTTTTTATGTTTGGGGCATTGATTTCATGAGTCCTTTTCCGCCATCGTTTGGATTTACATATATTTTAGTGGCGGTTGATTATGTTTCAAAATGGGTCGAGGCTGTGGCCACCCGGACCAATGATCATAAAGAGGTGCTTCGATTTATCAAGCACAACATTTTTAGTCGGTTCGGAGTTCCTAGAGCGATCATCAGTGATGGTGGTACGCACTTTCGTAATGTGCAAGTAGCTTCCTTACTTAGGAAATATTCTGTGCATCATCGGATTGCTACACCTTACCACCCACAGACCAGTGGCCAAGTTGAAGTCTCTAACAGGGAGATAAAGAGGATTCTTGAAAAGACAGTCAGACCAGACCGCAAGGATTGGTCTCAGCGCCTTGATGATGCCTTGTGGGCTTATAGGACTGCTTTTAAGACACCGATTGGTATGTCACCGTTTCGATTAGTTTTCGGGAAACCTTGCCATCTTCCTGTTGAGTTAGAACATAGAGCATATTGGGCTATAAAAAAATTCAATTTCAATATGACCCAAGCTGGAGTCGAGAGAAAATTATAGTTGAGTGAGTTAGAGGAATTGCGTAATGAGGCCTATGAGAGTGCAAAGATTTACAAGGCTCGAACTAAGCATTTTCATGATCGATATATTATTAGGAAACAGTTCGAACCTGGGCAAAAGGTATGGCTTTATCATTCGCGTCTTCATCTTTTTCCAGGCAAGTTGAAGTCAAGATGGAATGGTCCATTTGTTGTGCATAGGGTGTTTCCATATGGAGCAATAGATCTTTTTGACCCTCGTACGGGTGCAATTTTTAAAGTAAATGGGCAACGACTGAAGTCTTATATCTCAGATACTGTGATAGGACAAGACATTGAGGATATTGATCTTTTAGAAGTTTAGGGCTCACACATGTTTGTATATATTTTAAGATTTTGTAAATATTCATAGAAAAGCAATTTTTTTAAGTTTACTTTCATATAGTTCATGTGCATAATTCATAGATCATGATCAGGGTAGGCATATTTTCACATTTTAGATTTCATTGAGTTTACTTTCTTTCCCTCATTGATTTCATCTCATGTGCATTCACTTAGTTTCAAATAAGCATGGGGGAATGCCACTGGGACAGTGTAATTCAAGCATGGGGGAGGGTGTAGTAGCTCACCAGAATATTTTTGTCTACGTCTTGCACATGTTTACACATCTTTCATAAAAAGTAGGTTTTTAAAGAAAGAGTTTGAACTTATATGAATGCTATTTCAAATCTGATATTTTTAGAGGATTTTTAAGCCCCACGAATTTTTTTTTTCTGACATAGATCTAAAAATTATGGTTGTTTATGCGGATTTCGAAGAAATGATGATAGATACATGTTAGAATTTATTTTGAATCATAAATATGAATATGCACAGTTGTATTTTTGAAAAACTAAGCAAATGAACAAAAGCGTAAAAAATTGAGCTCAAAAGAGAAAAAAAATAACATGCGTTAGGTTGTTTGGATAATTCCACAATCCTTAGTAGATGGAACTTAGATGTAAGTTGAAACTTTTAATTCCATTTTCGAAAAGGAGAGTGGAAAACTTTGTGATCCTAAGTAACTGAGAACAGATACAAGTTGAAATGTTTGATTCTCATGTTATAAGGGTGAATGAAGGAAGTCACTTTTATGTCTTAGTTGATATCTTTTTGTATGCATTGAAAAAGTATAGAAGGTATTGACATTGCACAAGGCATAAAAGCAGACCACACGCAAGCTATAAGAGAAGAATGAATACGCAAAAAGAAAAAGCGTGAAAAAAATGAAAAAATTGAGAAAAGAACTGAAAAAGAAAGAAAAGTTCAGTGCTTAGAAGTATGATTGAGAAAACCTGTGCAGAAAACATATGAGTGAGGATAAGTAAATAATAATATGTTTTTATTAGATTTTCTAAGAATAAAACATAAATAATTGTGATACTTAGAAAAGTGAAAGAAATTCTTTTTCTGTGGTGGTATATAAAAGACTCTAATTATATTGTGATTTTGAAATAACAGGAAATATTGGTGAAAATAAAGTCTTTAATTACCTACTGATTGTGAGGATGTGTAATATTATGCATACATGACAGAGATGTTTGTGGGTAGCAGCATCACTGCAAACCCTCACGAGACCTTACTCGTCCACTGGGGTAACCCAGGGGTTGAAAGGGCTTGTTGCATGAGCTAAATGCAACCATGATTCCTACGAAAGTGAGTTAGGTGATAGTTTGATTTCTTGCATTTTTCTAGTTTGCTCGAGGACTAGCAAAACATAAGTATGGGGGTATTTGATCATGCATATAAATCAGGGTTAATTAACATTTAAATATGCATGATTTTATAAAATAATGTTTCAAAAACCCAATTTTATGTTAGTTTTAGAGTAAATGTGCTAAAATGATTTAAAATTAGAAAATGCATGAAAAATAGTTTTATTTTACATTTTTATGCCTATTTTAGTTTTTGAAGTTTCTTTATAAATAAATAGTTTTGTTTTTGAAAATTTTCATAATAAACCGATTTATACGGTTTTCTTTACTTTTAAAAATGAAAAAAAATAATAAAAACAAACCATTACATGGTTTGTAATTTTTGAAAACTAAAGGAAAACTGAAAAAAAAATAATAATAATACAAATCAGCGTGAACCAGTTTGTATTTCTAAAAGAAAATTGAAAAAAAAAAAATAACCAAACCGGCTGGAACCGGTTTGGAATTTTTGAAACTGAAATTTTTTTGTTACAAACCGGTTCCAGCCGGTTTGAACTCTTTAAAAACCCAAAAACAGAAGAAATCGGGGCTTTTCATTTTGTGCGCCAAAATTTCTTCTCCCTCTGATTTTCTTCCCTTGTTCCCTTTCTCCTAGTTGCCGGATTTCTCCATCTCCTGCTACTTCTTCTTCTTCCATCAGCCTATCTTCTTCATCCGGTGACAAGGAGCTTCCTCAATCGGTGGCAGCGCACGAGGTGGAGGCCACCTCTTCTCTGATTTCTCCATTTCACGGTAAGTGGCCAAAACTACTTCTTCTTCTTCTTCTTCTTCTTCTTCCAATTCTTCTTCTTCTTCATTTTTTTTCTTTCTTTCTGAATGATAATCTGCATAATGTTTGAATTTCAATTTGGAAAAAAAAAAACATAAAAAGGAAAAAAAAATCTGTGAAGGAATCCAACGATTGACAGGGATTCTGCCAGAAGACTTGTTCTGATGAATAAGTGTTGATGATCTGATCAAAATATCGATCCAGATTTAGTGGATTAATTTCTGTATATTGAAAAAAATATAAAGAAAAAATAATGAAAAAAAACTTTTGTTCTAAGGAAGTATCGATCATCTGGATCGATCAAAATGATATTCGATGAAATATTTTTCTGAAATCTCTGGCAGTTATCAAAGACTTCTGGTTCATTATCATTCTATCGATGAAATGAAATTCTGATCCAATTATTCAATGATAAATTCTGAGAAAACATTGATTCAACAACTAGCTGCCGGAATGATTTGTAAAAGTTGAAGAATCGTGATCTTCTGTCAAGATTCACGGTGAAATTGCCTGAGTTACTCTTTATTGCCGGAAGTTCTTGCTTGTTCTGAGAAGAAAAAAAACTCTGCAACGGTTCAACAGAGAGCAATCTGATATCCATCTGCATAACAGAAGAATAAGATGTTTCATTACATCTGATGCACGATCAACTAAAATCCAGCAAGTGAATATTGGATTTCTGAAGTAAATGACTGAATTCTATAAGAATCCGATCAAATATATCGTGAATGTTCATTCTGAAAGATATTGAATATCTACTTGAATTTCTTTGTTTACTAAATTTCTGTTTTTTTTTCTCTGTTTTCAATTAGATCATTTCTGGTTTTTACATTCAATTTTTCTTTTGAATTCCTTTTCTTTTCATTTTGATGAAATCCTGTTTTTTTAGTAAATTCACATTCATATTTTCTATATCTTCTAATTTTCTGTTTTGCAACATCCTGTTTCTTTTTTACATTTCATTTTCTATTTTTTTTTAGTTGACATAGGTCGATTTGCTGTTTTTCCAATCAAGGATTTTTCCTGTTTTGCTTCATTCAATATCTTTTACAAATTTGTTTCTTTTGCTATTTCTGTGTAAGTTTCCAGTTTGTTTTTCATTAGTCATTCCTTGATGTTTACAATTCTTGATTTTACTGTTTTCAAATGTTTTAATATTGTATTTTTCAATAGTGTAAGTGCATAGCTTGTTAATAATGTGTTAGTTGTCTTCACTGTTCGTTAATTGAAATAATTAGATTTCATAAAGTGGAGTGTTAGTGAATTGAAATTTAGTTAATTGTGTTAGTTAAGGTAGTTTTAATTGTCATTGAATTCTTTTGATGATATTCTTCAGTGTTTTTAACATTTAGCTAGTTAATATAGGTTTCTATTTCTATCTATGGTACTGCTCGTGTTCATTTGAATAGTGCAGGATTGCAAAGGACTGGAGCGGAAGCGATTACGTGACACGAAGTACAAAGATAGAAGATCTTTACTTTTCAGTTTAGAATTAGGAATTTGATTTTGGGTTTGTAAATATTGCACTTTACACCCTCTGTGAAGGGTATTCATTTGTTGTAATAGCTAGTTGTTTTTACTTTTCTTGAACATTTTACATTTCAATAATTCAGCAATAAAGAATAGTTTAGAATTGTGTGCTTGAATATGATATATTCCCGTTCCCTGAGTTCGACCCGGTCTCATCCACTAGTGAGAACCGGTTTTTATTATTTGATGTCTGGTTTTCACATGTTTTTCATATAAAAATCTTTTCAAAATTACAACGATTTAAAAGAAGACATCACCTCCTCCATTAGATTCTTCAATTGCCTTTCTCTTTGCTTTGCCTTTTCTTTTCATTCTCCTCCTTATTTCTTTGCTTTGCCTTCTCTTGGTCATCCTTCTTCTGCATCTTTAGTTCTTCAGCATTCTTCCTTTGGTCCGCAACCTCAATATCTGATAGATAATCCTCCGCATAATACAATTCCAATGCTTTTTTCTTGTCTTTATCATTTTCAATCTTAAGTATATTTTGGTACCTTTAAAAAACTGAGATAGATAGGACTGGCGGATCACTTCTCTAATACACAACCCATAGAACGACGGGGTATTTCTTCTCTGATGAGCCACAGACATTGCTAACCTGCACAACACATTGATAATACAAATTATCTCATTTATTAAATAATCATCATGATTACAAATCGTCGCAATATTTGGCTTCATAAGTACACATCGTTGTAAGATTTAGTAAACTTATGTACAAATCGAGGTATCTTCATAAATACACATCGCTATTGCTTTGAATGTATAAATCATTGCAGATTCAAACTTACAAATCATTGTATAAATTGCAACCTTCAGATTGCATAACGAAAGCTTACATGAAACTTATTAAAACGATAGGAGTTTGGGTAGTCCAACTGTAGAGTAAGAAACACTCAGAACGTATACGCAACAGATGGTGGCAACGATGCTGCGACTGCGCATAAGACGGAAATGGATGCTCTGGCGGTAGCAGAAGAAAGGAAAGGATGCGCCGGCGGCAACAGAAGAAGGCAATGGATGATCCGGCGACAACAGATGAAGGCAAAGTATGCTTCGATAGACTTTTCTGCTTAGGACAAAAATGGATTGTTTTGAACTATTTAAATCCTACAACATAAAGCTTGCTACATACGCAAACTTTGCTGGAAATTTTGGCGCGATCACGATGGAGGGCAGTTTTGTCCTTTTCACGAACTGCCAATTCATTTTTCTAGATGGAGGGCATTTATGTCCGTTCCAGAAAGAGGAAGAGAATGGCGGTAAAGGGTACTTAAGTCTTTGCGACGACATCAAATTAGGATGCTATGTGATGCAGACACACATGGGGATACTAGTCGGGCTGGATCTTATATGTGGCTCTCATTGGGACCCCCCGAACATGAGATATAGCTACCTGCCCTGTTCGGGGGGGGGGGGGGGGGGGGGGGTAACATATAACCTACTCTGCACTGGCTTATCTCTGACAAATGTCGCATCAACATTTGGTGCTGTCAGCAAATGCTGATCGAGATCCTCATTATCATTGTCTGCCACCGCAGAGGATGCAATTGAATCAGACTCTTCACCTGCACATCAAAAATCGATGGATATTGTGTGACAACTTCCAGTAGGTACCATCTTCAGTTGACATATTCAATTGGCCATCATACCCAGAAATAATCATGATACAGATATAAAAAAATTACTCTGAGCAGTTAATGTCTACAACCAACACCATATAACAGCACAAATCAAGAGAAACATATATAGATGCATTAAAATATTATTGATTTAACTGATCTAATCTTGGCCAACGCAGAACTGCTCAACCCACAAAAAAAATCTAAATATGAGCTAATTGTTAACATATAACTTTAAAGTCCAATGTTTGAGTGCTCCCTGTCCAGCAGCTACGGCTGCACAACAAGCTGAGCCAGGGCGGGGGGGTCAGGTGAGAAAGTATTCCAATGAAAGATATTTTAACCTCAAAATTGTTGTAAGAGCGGAAGTGAAGAAAACAAATAAACACTAATTCAGTGTCTCATTCAATCAGACATTTAAATGACAATATGTTCCCTCGGACTTTATCATGATTGACCCAGTTCATGGGTCTGTTCTGGACTAGCAGACCTTAGTTGTCATTGCTATAGGTTCAAAATATACCAGTCAGGTTTAGACAACCTTATTTTCCATCTTGATAACACATGACATGATACCATATTCCCGAAAAACTTAGTTTATGCCAATAATTATCACCTTTTTTCTCTTTTACATTTGTCTTATGACTTAACAACAGGGAGTTGATACATTAGTTCATGTTAAATATTTTATGGACATGGCATGTTACAGTTGTCTCCCATCTTGTACAAGGGCCAACAAGCATACATTTTTTGTAATCCATAAAAATTCATTTGTGGGACCTTTTTTCCATGGTATGCTTCATAAGGTTCTAACATGTTACACTAAGAAATACATGCATAGTGGAACCCAGATTCGTTGCTTCAAAGGCATAATTTGTGGTAGGTATTGATACTGAAACTGAACAACATATTCTGAAGCAGTGAACAATTCCATGAAGTTGCAAACTTTGTCCCTATGAAGCAAGACAACAAGCCACACAATAAAATTGTATTCAAATACCCGATAAGAGTATTTTTGTCTTTTATCATATAGTACAGTTCACTAGAGACTGAAATGTAATTTAGCATTGTAATAAATAAACTGTCTTACAACCATATTATGACTCTTAGGCACAACATTGTTGGGCACAACAGTCAAAATATGACTGTTGAGAGGCAGTCCAAAGAGCTGGACTGCCTCCCATGTGCTGGAGTGAGGCTCTATTATAGAGCCTCACTCCTTTGTTATTCCTCAATGCTTTTAGAAGCATTTGAGGGTTTTCTCTAGAGTTTTTTTCCCATCTTATAGGCTTGTATGCCTCTTGTGTTTGGTATTTTTATCTCTTTTAAGATTGTATTTGGTCCAGTAGTGACCAACCTTAAGTGAGTCTATTAAAGCCCTTTGTTGGCATTGTGTTTGTTTCACTATTTTTTTATTATACCTTGTTTCATTACATGGTATAGCTCTTGAAAGAAAAAGAATCTTGTGAAGAAAGTGTTCTTCGATCATTGATCATTCCCTATCTCCTCTATTCTAAACTCAAGTATTCATTATAGGAGAAAGAGAGTCTGTCACCGTCATCACCTACAAACTCAATGAAAACAACTACTTGATGTGGGCGACGACTATGGAGAATCATATCAAAGAAAAAAATTTGTGGGGTTTTGTTAGTAGTTCTACTAGTGAACCACAACTCAAATTGACTAGAAAAGAAGGAGATCAAGTCAAAGCCTTGTCCGAAGAAGAAAAAGAAAAATCCTTGAAAGAATATCAAAATAAATTGGAAGATTGGGAGGCAAGCAATGCACAAATACTCTCATGGTGTATGAATACCATGGATTTCAAGATCACCACCAATATCATCAAATTCAAGAAGACATGTGACACATGGAGCTTTCTAAGAAATACCATTATAAAAAAGAATATGGCTAGACTTTATTATCTCCAAGACAAGGTATGTAATTCAAAACAAGGAGATAAAAGTGTAAGAGATTTTTATGGTATTTTATCTCCTATTTAGGATGAATTAGCCATGTTGAAACCAAAATGGGAAGGTTCAACTATTGATATGAGAAGAACCCAAATCGAAAGAGAAAAACTTTTCTCCTTTCTTTATGGCCTTCGACCAGAATTTGAGCAAGTAAGATCTTCCTTACTTCATAGGACCACTTCTCCTTCTATAAGTGAGGCCCTTGCTCAAATTTATCAAGAAGAGACAAAACTTGGAATACACAAGTCTAATGATGAGATCCTTGCCATGGCAAGGCCCAAAAATTTTGTGAAAACATATAAACCATCTCACTTTAAGAAGAAGTTCAAAGGGGAATGACACAATGGAGGAGGATACAAAGGAAAAATTATTTATCATCATTGTAAGGAACCCAGGCATATAAGACCGGAATGTCCCAAATTTAAAAAGGTGGCCGCCTTAAGTGAAGAACCTCAAGAATCAAGAAAAGGGGGCAGCTTCAATGAATTGAATCTTGCTCAAATAGCAGAAGTTTTCTCACAACTTCTTAAAGCTACACCTTCTACATCCAGAGCTGTCATCTCTTCCTCGTCTCCTCCAGGTAAGACCTCTTGGATTCTAGACTCAGGTGCTTCTTTTCATATGACTCATAATGAGTCTCTATTATCCGATTGCACTAAATCATATTTCTCATGTGTGTCAACTGCCGATGGTACCTCTTTAAAAGTTAAAAGCTTGCCGATGGTACCTCTTTAAAAGTTAAAAGCTTAGAAAACCTTAATGATATTTCAAAAAAAATCTTTGTTTTAAAAGTGAGTCATTCCCAAACTGGATTTAAATCTTTTTTCGACCTCTCAAATTGCTAACTATGGTTGTAAAGTATTCTTCTCATCTAAGGCATGTTGGGTGCAGGATCTCCAATCAATGAAGCTGATTGGGTAAGGCCATAGACGAGAAGACCTTTACTACATGAATTTTCTGTGTTTACCAAAATACTCGTTTTGTAATCATGTCAAAGACATTAATATAGATATTTGACATAAAAGATTAGGACACCCAAGTATATCTAAATTATCTCTTTTTCTATTTTTGGAAAAATTTTGTAAAGATAAAAATTTTGTATATGAAAATTGTATACTTGGAAAAATGCAAATGATAGCTTTTAAGTCTAGAACCTCTGTGACACATAAAATTTTTAAATTAGTGCATTCGAAAGTATAGGATCCCGCCCTTGTTATGTCAAAAGGTGGTTATTCATACTATGTTACATTTATAGATGATTTTAGTAGACATACTTGGATTTACTTTCTAAAACTCAAATCTGAAGTTTTTTCATGTTTTAAAAACTTTCATAATTTAGTTAAAAATCAATTTAAAACAAATATTAAAGTCTTCCACTTTGACTCTGGGGGAGAGTTTCTTTCAAATGAATTTCAATTATATCTAAAAAACCATGGAATTGTGCATCAAAAATCATGCCCTAGAACACCTCAACAAAATGGGATTTTTAAAAGAAAACATCGTCATATCATTGAAACTACTAGAACCCTACTTATTTTAAAAGAAATTCCAAAGCAATTTTGGGTTGAAGCTGCCCTAACCGCAGTCTATCTAATAAATAGAATGTCTTCTCAAACTTTGGAAAACAAGTCTCCTATTAAAAAACTCTTTAAAATTTCTCTTGATTTAAAAAGGATAAGGGTATTTGGTTGTAAATGCTTCGTGCTTCTTGAAAAACATAGCAAACTCTCTCCTAAAGCCATAAAATGTGTCTTTCTTGGTTATGTTGATAATAAAAAAGGATATCGATATTATGATAAAACAAATGATAAACTCTATATTTCTAGAAATGTTACCTTTCTAGAAAATGATAATGGATTTAATTTTGAAGTTCCTAAGGAAGAATCCGAGTATGCTTTTTTATTTGATTTGTTACCCAATAAAGGTATTAGTAATGATATTGAAACCTTCGAGTCTATTAATGACTCAAGTAGTGAACCATCTCAAGATCTTCTTCAATACTCTAGATGAAATACTAAGGAGCATCCATGTGCCCTTGACAGATATAATCAACTAACAAATATTGAAGAAACTAGTGTTACAAGGTCAGAACGAACACATAGGCCTCCAAGTAGGTTTGTCTCATACGAATCCTTCTTACCAAACTACAGGGCATGTCTTCTAGCCATTCATTCCTATCATGAACCATCCAACTATAGCAAGGCCAAAAATATAAACGAATGGGTTGAAGCCATGAAAATTGAATTAGATGTATTACACGAGGCTCACACTTGGGCAATTCGATCTTTTCCTATCAGAAAGAAGACAAAAGGGTGTAGATGGGTGTTTAAAATTAAAACAAAAAGTGATGGGTCTCTTGAGAGATATAAAGCAAGACTTGTTGTAAAATGATATTTTTAAGAATATGGTATAGATTATGAAGAGACCTTTGCCCCAGTAGCTCGTATGACTACAGTTAGAACTCTAGTTGCTATAATATTCATTCAAAATGGCTGATATATCAGTTAGATGTTAAAAATGCATTCTTGAATGAAAACTTAAATGAAGAAGTATACATGGATCCTCCTTCTGGTCTGTCTATTAAAAAAGGCATGGTCCTTCATCTTCAAAAATCCCTATATGGGCTTAAACAAGCCCCTAAAGTATGGTATGATTGGTTCAATGGTACGATATTAAAACTTGGATTTAAATCTTGTTACACTGACACTGCTCTTTTTGTGAGATCTGCATGTACTTTATTGATCATTCTTCTTTTGTATGTTGATGATATGATCATCACAGGGAATGATCAAAAGGAAATTAAAGATATTAAAATTTTGCTTAAAAAATCCTTTGATATGACTGATCTTGGTTTTTTGAGATACTTTTTAGGAATTGAAGTAGCCTACTCACCAAGAGGATACATTTTATATCAAATCAAGTTTGCAGCTGATATTGTTGAGCGTTCAGGATTTACTAACACAAAATATGCTGATACTTCTGGAGTAATAAATGCAAAAATGTGAGCTGAAGATAGAGTATTATTAGATGATTCAACCCCTTATCAACAACTTATTGGATCGTTGATGTACATGTCTATTACAAGGCCAGATATTGCGCATGTCGTACATTCTGCAAGTCAATTTCAACATGCGCCCACAACCGTCCACATAAGTGCAGTATTAAGAATAGTTCGATGCATCAAGAAAATTATATCTAAAGGACTATTATTATCCTCTTCCTCTTCTTTAAGTCTTATTTCTTACACTGATTCTGACTGGGAGGAGATCCCAATAATCGTCACTCAACTACTGACTTTTGTGTGTTTTTAGGTGAGTCTCTTATTTCTTGACGATGTAAAAAACAACAGAAAGTGTCTTTATCCTCTACGGAAGCTGAGTACAGAGCAATGACTACCACAACCACTAAAGTTGTGTGGATGAGAGCACTACTTTCCGATATGGGTGTTGATGTCTCAAAATCGTCAAAGCTATGTTGTGATAATAAAAGTGTAAGACCAACGGAATTTCTGAGTGATTTATTGTTTGAATTGAGTTGGAATGCATGCTTGTGTGTACTTTTGAGGTGTAGCACATGATGTGATGAAATTTGACTATGCTTTGTATTTCTGCCTTGTATGTGCGACCTGAAAATCGCGTAAATATATTATGTAAGTAAGAAGTGTCTAATTCTGGATGAACTAGCTTCTGAAAATTTAAGGGTTAATTTATAATATATTCTTATGGTTTGTCCCCGAATTTGGGACTTATACGACGTAAAAACATTGTCAGTGCATGTGAATTACAAGTTTTGAGCCACGATTGGACCCGAATCGTGATACGCTTAATTCTTGCAATGGGATGAGAATTTTCTTAAGAGGCTTCATGCATTTCACATTAATTGGTCTTTAGTAGAGCACTAAATGATTTATTGGAATTTATTTAATGTGTTAAGGCATTAATTAAGTGTTGTTTTGAAACATATTGAATTGGCAGTTTTGGATCTTGGATCTGGGTCATCTAGAGGACCCAAACCCTAGATGCGCCCCTCTAGGAGGACAAACTTAGACTTGGTTGACCATCTGGTCAAGGTTTGACCATCTGGGTGGCACTTTTGAAAAGATTTGCATGAATTTTAAAACATAGCCCTCGATTGGCCTTTTCTTCTTTTGAAACTCATGATGAGCCTTGAAGCTCATCATGAAAGGCATTTTTTTCAATAAAGGGGACCATGGGGTTGGCGCCCCATGGTGTTTTTGTAATTGTTTCAAAACAATTCAAATGCTAAAATCTAATTGGGTGAGCTTGGGTGGCTCTTTTGTAAAACTTTCAAACATTAAAGGCATTTTTAAATGGTGTTTTTGAAAGAAAAGTTGGAAATTTCAAAAGATGGACATGCATTGGGCGTAGATTCCTAGGGGTGGGGCGTGGAGCACTCCAGCCCTCTATCTAGGCTGGATTAATCTCAGTCGTCCGTCCCTCCTAACCCTACCTACTTAAACCTTGAAGAGAGAGAAAGAGAGGACCCCTTGGGCGAATTTCTTGGAGCCTCCTCTCTCTCCTCTTTTACTCTCCCCTTTTCTTCTTCTCCAACGTGTGTGTGTGTGGTGCGGAGACTCCAAACCGTGGCAGCACCACCTTCTCCATCTCCTCCATCTACTAAAGCCGCGAAGGTGAGACTCCTTACCCTCTCTACACCTATTGTGGATTCGTTTGAGTATGATGAATGTACTCTTGTTTTTCAAAGAGCTTTCCTTTACACCAAAACCATGAATGGGACTTTCAGTTAGTTGCTTGCATGCATCCCATTCGTGTGGTCTTATTGAGCATTTTAGCATGCATAAAATGCATTTCCTTTTGGTTGTTGAATGAGATAGTGAGTTGCCCATCGAAGTCGTTGGGTTTTTTCTCATTGAAAAAAAAAATGGTTTGGGTTTCACCATTGAAAGTATTTTTGGGTTTCATTCATTGATATCGTTTTTCGTTACATGCATTGCATTAAGCTAATGGTGGTAGAACGCCCTTTCCATTGTCTGTGTTTTTCCATTCCAAGGATTTACTCCCCTTCTCGTTTTGAAATAAGGTTGGGAACGTTTTTCCAATGGCCTGCGTTTTCCCTTTTGAATCAACGCACTTTATTCTTCTTTCGTTTTCGCCAAAAGTGTTTTGGTTGCTCTATTGCTGGAAGCCCTCTTTGCTTCAAGCATTTAAATGGCTGGTCGTTCCAGCAGGTGTAGCCCAGGCCGACCATAGCTGGGACAGCTGGGACACCTTCTTCTTATTTTCGTCCAATTTTAAGCAAACCCCTTGCCAGCGCCCATTGTGGGTGGCTGGGGGTTTCGTTGGGGCCTGACATGGTCTGGACCGAACCGGTCCAGACCTGTCAAAGGCCATGGTCGGTCATAGCCAGGTTGGGCGTTAAGCCCTTTTTCCTTTTGGGTTGCATTTCAGCCTTGGTTGCAGCTGCAGCGGGGTGCGGGCGGTAGGACTGCACCCCCACCCCATCTCGCTACTGGTTGTAGCCAGCTGGGTCTGGACCAATTGGTCCAAACCGTGCTCAGGGAGTGCGCCCTCTTTTGGTCTGGACCAATCGGTCCAGACCTGAACCGATTTTTTTGAGCATTGAGCCCATCCGGTCTGGACGTCCAGTCCAGACCTGGGCTGCCTTGCGTTGATACAGACCCATGTCGGGGTCATGTCCCGGACCAGCCCCTACACAGTCCCAACACTTGGCCTCTGCATTTTTGTGACAGTATAGCTGTCTCTGTTTTAGACTTGCCGCTTTGCCCATGTCGAGTCAGCAGTGTGCGTGGTGGCCCATGGCACCAAGCGGCAGTTTTGGTGTAGGTTCGTCTTGAACAACACCAGCTGCAGCTGGTTTTCCTTTCACCACTTTTACTAGTTTTGGCACACACTCGGATTTGCAGCCCATGTGGCTGCATGTGTGCTCATAAAACACGGGGTCCAATGCCCCAATGAATTCCTTAATGTTGACTCGTTGTGATTTAGATAAAGTGTGTGGTTGCCAGAGTGAGTAGTAAATAATACATATAGTTGTATGTGCGCAAATACCTGTTAATGTCATCGATATGATCATGTAGATTTAGTCTTTTCGCACTTATGTTTGTTTTGTTATGAAGCACGAAATGCTTACAATTATTACCGTCTTTAATGCCTTTAAATAACTATGGCTTTTCCCTTGTCCTGCACGGATCAAAGCAACTTGTATATTTACAAGTGTTGACACTTGGTCATGTGGGGTTTCCGATGGTATTGGAGTGTCATGCACTCGGACACACACGCATAGCACAGTAGCATTTGGATGATGAATGTGATCGCTAACTCATGTTAGTGAATCTCGTATGATTGTAGCAAATACAATTAAATCAATATTATAATCATTTTTAAATATTATACATAATCTAAGAAAATGTTTGTTACATACCAACACAAGATTCCATATGTCGTCCTTGTAGCTCAAAGGTAACGACTTCCAAGTAATAAAATTAAGTGGATTAAGATCCGGATTTCTTGCCAACTTTCTCAAATACAAAGTCAAATAAGCGATCTCCTGACCAATGGGCTACCCATACTTATTTATGGACACACGGTGCCTCATGTCCGGAGGCAACACTATTATTACAAGAGTGCGAGTAGGGTCGCATGTCCTTTGATGTTGTTCAGCTGTAATCGATTAACCAAAACATATGTCAAGTAATGAATATACAATAAAAAAAAATTATAAATTAAAAAGGATGGTGGACTTACATGAGACATCACCTATTTCAAAGTCCGGAACAATGGATGCTTGCACATTTCTTTGACTAGAAGTCATCTGTTGTATATAAAACAATCATAAATAATCACAAATAACATGAAATAAATACATAAGTCAACTGATACATTCAAATTGTATGCATGATGACATGGGATATAACATGAAAATATTGCAGTATCTAACGTTATGTAAAATAGTCATAAATAGTGATGAAGACAAAAGTTATGACCAAATTAGACCACCTACCTCTATTATCTTACCCACCTCTATTATCTTAATTTTCAATGATGGGGTCAATGCAACAGTTGCATCATCAATAGATATTCCAGGCACATTTGTCCTAACCCATGGTACATCAATATCAACATTAATAATTTCTAAAGTTTGAATGTTATATAACTCATTTTCAATATAATTGTCACTAGTATCACTATGTAGGTTGTTATCTTCATCCACTTGTTGTCTACCCATCTCAAAAAAATATCTAGGCATTGTCGTAATAACAATTTGTTAGTCATTGTCAATGTAATCTTGCACATAAAAGACTTGTTCCGCTTGAGATGCAAATATGAAAGGTTCATCTTTCAAGCATCTATATTTAAAATTCATAAGTGTGAAACCAAAATCTTCTTTAAGGCCCTTGGAACGTCAACTGAGGACATCGAACCATTCACATCTGAATAAAACAAATCTTAAGTCTACATAGTATTCTATTTCAATGATGTCTACAACGGTTCCACAATAAGTAACATCACCAACTATAGGCCGTCTACCATGGACACTTGAATAACTAGATGTTTGTGCAGTAAAAGCAACACCCACTATTTTGAGTCTTCAATCCTTATTATCTTTGTTTTATATGAAACCTAAACCCATTTATCAGAAAAGTGTTATATCTTCTTGCATCTTTATGAGGATACTTAGAAAGCCATATAGGCTCATCGGTAACCTCTTCTCTAAGACCCAAAAATTCTGGAAGAAATTTAATACATGATGGAATCTTAGTATATATATATATATTTTTTCTTAGAATAAATGCATATAACCATACAAATCAAATCTCTGAAAAATTTTAAATGCTTAAACCCATTGTATTTTAGACATTTTGACATGAAATGTGGTTTTAAAAAAAATTCTTGAAACTCTGCATGAATTTAGAAAAAATTGCTTTAAAAAAAAGAGACCTATGTGTAATTTCAAAAGAAAACGGATTTTTATAGGAACGAAGCCTAATTTGAATTTGTAGCATAATAAGTAAAGGAAAAAAAATCCTATTAGATGTGGCATAAGGCCAACATCACTTAGGCAAGGGCGCACGCTAGGATGCAGCCCATGCCTAAGCATTGAAATAGTTTTAAAAAAATGAAATGATGAATGATATGACAAAACAAGAGAGGGCGTGCCCTAGAAGGGCATTATTGCAAAGTTTTAAAAAAAAAAAAACTCATAGAAGGGCGGGTGGGGGCTGTAGAGGGGTATTTACGAGTGTGTCACCGCCTAGAAGGGTGTGACACTCAAGTGGATGGCTCCCAACTGTCTATTTCATTGATTAAGTCCCAACCATAGATTTCCTAAACCCTACACTATAAATGTGCACTTTTGAGAAAGAAGAGAGGGAAAGAGCCGATTTTCTCTCATTCTTCTTCTCTCTCTCCCCTTCTCTTCCTTTCTCTCTCTCTCCCAACCGTGGTCTTCTTCCCTCTTGGAGCCGACCATCTCTTGTGTGCTAGGGTATAGCGTGGGGTACCGAGTGGGACTCCCCTCTACACTTTGAGCCAAGGAGATCTCCTCTTCTCCAAGTCTCCGAAAAATTGCACGGTCAAGGTGAGATTTCCTTTCTCTAAATTTCATTTTTGCAAAGATTTGAATTCTAGCATGAAGCCATGCTCTCCCACATGCATTTTCTATAATGCATGGGAGATGGGCTGAGTAGAACCCTCAAAGGGTTTCATTTTTTATTTTTATCCACATGGCTTGCTCACCCACGCACAACGATTCTCTTTTGTCTTTGTGGACTTGTTTTTCTTCATGGGCACTTCATTGTTTCCAGTACTGTAGCCTCATGCGCGGAGGACCAACAAACGTGAGGGGTTGCTGGGAATGTATTTGGCCCAAGGTTGCCAAACTAAGAAGCAGAAGCGGAAAACAATACGGGAAGCGGAAGCGAGAAGCGAGAAATGAGGCATTTTAAAATTTATACGAAGCGGGAAGTGAAGTTTCAATTTAAAAGTGAAATATGAATAAAAAATTAAGCAATATGGAATCAAACAAGAAGCAAAAAGAAACTAAAATAAAATTAATTGTTCTTATATTTCATGATTTTTCTGTAAAAGAGTTAAATTTTTGTTAAAATCTAACAATGATGGTTACCAATTTAAATAAAGTACATGGAAAGTGAGTGAAAGCATGAGAGAAAATACATGAAAAATATGAAAAAAAATGTGAGAAAAGCATATAGTATGCATCAGTGTTGTGAAAAGCGTTGAGGCGTAGCGAGGCACTCCACCAAAATCTGAGGCGAGGCGTAAAGTGTAAGCCTCAAAGTTTTTTTTAAAAAAAATAAAAAAAAACTATAAAAAATATCTAAATTTATAAGTAAATAAAAAATTCTTTATTGATGAAGCAACAACCAACAAGAAATGAGAAATCTCAAATAAATACTGAAAAAATATGAAATTAACATGTAAAAATAACATTAATGCAACATCTTGATCTACGTAAGTATCTAAGAAATAAAATGTGAGCATTCATTAAATAAAAAATTAACATTAACAACAAAATGCATATTAGCATTAACAATATCATGTCATAATTAAAAAATGCAATTTAGCATTAACAACCAAATGTTAATATATATATATATAGAGAGAGAGATATTAGAAAATGCATGTTTTCATTTCCATATATATAAGGTTATGACTGCATGTAATTGCATGACTTGATTTTGCCACTAAAAGGGTTTAACGTCACATTCTAGAAGACATTATTGCTCCTACAAAATTGAATACATTAAACAAGTTGACAGAGTGATATTAATTTTCTGTGAAACGAAGCAACTAATCTCAATGACTTCATTAACGTGGTTGCTTTGAGTGTCTATTAGACTGCAAATTGGTGAACCTGCTACTAAGGGTGTCAATGGATTGGGTATGACCCGATCTTGACCCATATTCGATCTTATAGGGCCAGGGTTTGGTTGAAAATAAGGGATTCTGATTAATTATTCAGGTTGGACCCATGAGGTTTGCTTATTATATGGGTTGGGTATGGTTTATAAAATTTTATACCAAACCAGGTTTGACCGGAGTTTCGGTTAAGATTCTCAAATTTTCAATGTAAAATAATTAAAAATATTATTTTGCCAAGTATGTGATGAGTTGTGGAGCCTGATTCAGAGTTTTTGCCCTTACAGAAAGGGGAGTCCGGGGGCTCCCCCACGGTGTGGGTCCCGAGCTTATGTTTGAGACTTGGTTTCTTATGGATCAGACCCGATCTTATAGATAATGACGAAGACACTCTATAATATCATCCATTGTGTGATTTTAGTGCATAGGAATTTTTACCTGAACATTGTGTATGTAAGTTCGACTCCACAATGGCTCAAAAACAAGATTGGAAAATCTCAGAACGGTAAGATTTTCAATGATGGTTCTTCCCAGTAGATGGTCGATTCTGAAATAAGTTGGGAAAGGCACGAAAACATACTACATATATTTTAGCTTTTGTTGAATAAGGCTCCAGTTAATTCATGCAATAATCTACTAGAGAGAAGATGAATAGGCACACTTGAAATAATAACAAGCCAACAGGATCCTGTATATCTGCTTCTCTTCAAAATTTGAAAGAAGGGACTATGTCAACACAAATAAAGACTGCAAATCAAAGCCAAAAGGCTTCTCAATTATTACTTTGTTCCAACCTCTTCTAGTTTGAGCATTCTCAGCCAATGATGACACAACATCTAGAAGCGCCTCTTGTGGAACAGATAGGTAAAATATCATATTGGCTTCAGAGTGACCCTAGAAAGCAAAGAATAAAAGCATGTTGTATAGTTTTTGAATTTTGAATATGTCTTAGGAATTTCACTTCTCGCCAAGTGTTTGGTGAAATGCCTATGTGAGACCAAATTCCAGATTTGAATCTGATTTCTAATAGAGTTTCAAAAAGATTTTTAAATATCGTATATGCATATTTGAAATTATCTTTTGAAACAGGTTTTATAAATGTTATACATATATTGTTGATTTCGTAGTTTGCATCATGAACATGCACTTGACAGTACGTGAAAGTGCGTAGTTAACTATGTTAATACGCGCATCACTAATGTGGTCTTTGCATGTGCACTTGCATAGTTTATATTCGCAAATAGAATATGCTTAAATGAAATTAATAGTTTAGTTGTAATAGTAAAAAAATGCTTATATATATATTACACTGTGCCATTTGATTTGTAGGTACGAAAAAGAGAAAATAAACAATACTTATTGCTAAGTATTGCTTGCAGTTAGAAAAGCCATGCGGATTGAAAATAATGTAAATTGCAAATCACTACTATCATGTGCATAAACATATATATGTGAATATGCAGAGACTACTAAGGTTTGTATATGTCATTTCTTATGAATTTCGTAAAAAAAATATGTTTATTGGTGATGTGATTGACTTGTTGATATAAGTTACGAGCTTATTTGTTGCACATAAGGTACTTATGTGTATGTGTGTGGCACATGAGGTACTTGTGTGTAATCCTTATATATTTGAATGTGTAGATGCATTAATGTTATGAGAATTAATAATTTAGATAATGCATATCTTAGTCATGAGTTGGACATGAGTATGTTATTTTTTAGGATAAAGAAAGTGAAAGTCTACATTTTCATGGGCTGTTATGTTTTATTTCATTTTGAAGCATGCTATAAATTGTGTATTCTCATCCATTTATGCGAATATCTATTATGAATATGAATGAATATAATGTTTAATATCATGAATGAGAATGAATGCGAGTTTGAGTTTTATGCATACAACTTACACAATTATGAATGCCATGAAATAAATGATGATAAATGTGATTGAATGTTATGTGCATGTTTTGATGTGGATTCCTTTGACTCTCACTTTTTTTAAATGATGGGAATCACATTTTGAATATATTATTATAAATTTGATATGTATTCTTCAAGTTTAGTTTTGAGTTTTCTACGAGCAATTGGTTGATGTCCTACAATATTACAGATAACTTCATAGAGAACTGAAGCAAAGTACGGGTTGCTGCACGACTGAAGGCTTAACTCTTCCCTGTTACGATCCCTGGAGGATCTAGACAATTTTTTATAGTTATAAACTTATAACACTTTAACTCTTTTATATCAAGATCTTTATGTTGGAAGAATTGTAATATTTTGGAATGAGAATATTTCTGAATTCTGTCTTTTTACTTATGCAATGGTTGTGCTTATGATTTGAAGATTTTAAATCTTTACATAACTCCTAGATTGTCTTAAACCTTAAATTTTTGTCTTTTGCATTTTCTATGTGTGACAATCCTTAAAGTAATAACCTATGATTCCGTACAAAATCTAATACTTGAAGACTAATATAAACTCATGTTTGCGCTCAGGTGGGTCATTCAATATTTAAAATGGTTGAAATGTTCTCATAGATGAACTCCTTGACATATTACTTTTGAGAATCATATGAAACTTTGTAACGAATAAAAGAGTTTTAATTTTTTTTCAAAATTTTTGCTTTGTGAAAGTTTAAAAAAGGTTGTTTTTTTTAAGGAACGTTATAGGAGAGAGAGAGCGAGAGAGGATGTTTGGGAGGGAGGGAGAGCAAGTCTGACGAGTGGAAGAGGTGGAGGGCACCAGTTCAGCTAAAAAAGTGGTTTTTTTTAGGGAACAAAAAGGAAAAGGGAGGAAGCCCTCCCTCGAAATTGTTAATATAAAACCACTTTTATAGGCGTATATACTACACCAATAAAAAAATACTTTTGCTAGCGCTCATAAGATATGAACTAATAAAAAAATATTTTTGCTGGCGTAGTGTGGAGTTGCACTAGAAAAGACATTTTCACTAGGGTTTACACTGGCGCTACCGCCCGTGTGCGTCAGTAAAACTTGAATTTCTTGTAGTTAAAACAACAAAGTTGGTTTGGACATTCTCTTGCGGGCTAAGGGTTACCATGTTGACCATTTCCTTGTTTTAGTGTTTACAATTTTAAACTTCAAGAGTACTCCTGCACACCCTACGTATTGCCTATCGACCATGTGTGGAAACATGTGATCTCAAGCTTAGTCTGTTGCATTATTCAGCTGAAGCAATGTTGTTAGTATCGGTGGGTATCGGCCGATATGTATCGTATCAGCAGAAAAGCATTACCCTTCATCCCTAAATTGACTATATTTTAATGAATGTAAAAAATACTTAAATTTATTTTTTGATATTTTAAATATTATTTTAATAAATTAAACACGGGTACGCTATAATTGACACATAATATTTTCTAATTATTTTTTTGGCCTATTCAGAATGATTCACTTAGTATCGGTATCGGGCCGATTCACCTGAATCGTTGGCCAAACTATACAGGACACAGGGCGATACTGACAACATTATTCTGAAGCTAGGTGTCTCCCTAGAGGCGATGGGTGAACTATGGTTTTAAGCCATAGGAATGACCGTAGGTTGACAGTCTGAAGTCCAATGTGGCCAGGTCTCTTACTCAGATGAAGGGCAGCCAGGTGCAGAGGCACACTTCAAAGTGTGCCATGCTGATCCTGGCTCCTTACCCAGGGGGTGGCTTCTCCGTTCTAAGGCAATTGCAAGAAGCTCAGCACGTTGCCTTGACCTAGACATTCCCCATGAAGTTTCCAATTAATGTAGTACCAATTGGGAAATGATGTTAACACCTTAAATGCAAGGAATAAATAATAAAAATGACTAAGGCGTGTATTGCAACCTCAAGTTAACAACAATCACATCATGTGATACTTTTCCTACATGAATTGAAAAAAACTGAAATGTTCAAAGTTTTTGTGACCGAGTAATTAAACGCCCTAATTGTCACACCGATTGACCAATAAAGGCTTGCACCTATTTCGGGTCCCACCGTGATCGCCGATTTAATAAGTCAAAGCAAACTCTTGAAATATGATAAAGTAGGCAAACCCCTTCAATCATGTGAAAAGATCAGGTGCAATATGATTGCACAAATATTTGTGCATTAAGCACCTGATCACCCTTCATCTTGAGGACAGACCTGTCAGGTGTGGGACCCAAGACCTGATGGAGGGCGATGGAGTGCTTAATGTACAAATTTTTTGTGCAATCATATTGCACCCGTTCCTGACTCTTCAATCATCCCTTGAAAGAACTGCACATGATTGTGTCCTCTTGGTTAGGAAATCCAGTACAACGATCGACAAGTATAAATGAGAACAAAATTGCAATGTTTGGAATATTTTTCTTATTATGTTCTTAAGTCTGTGCCTTCCTAGACATAAAATTGTTTTTATCTTGGTTTTATTCAATTTGTCTTTTAACCAAGCTTTAACTCTGACTTTGAGTTTCTAGACACATATATGTATATACATGAGCATTATGGTATTGCGTGTAATCTACGCCTATGTATGATACCAATCGGGGGCGCCCCTTGGTTGGTAGGAGCTGTCAGTGCACGTCACCTTGTGGTGGAAAGTTGCAGATTCAAAACCCAGTGGTACCTTTGAATGACTAGTGGCGGTCAGCCTAACCCCAGCTTGCCTATTAAGAGAAAAAAAAAATGATACAACCCAATACTAGAGGTCTGTTTATGATTCTTTTATAGCATTTATTCCAACTCATTTAGTCATTGTTTGGGAGCCCGTGTTGGAAGCAGTCTCCACCGGATGAGGAGCAGAGATCCGAGGGGCATTAGCTTTAAAATCCGTGGATTTCAACTACCTCTGAGTGAGGATGTTGTTGTCGAATCCACTGGTGTCAGATTTCCCTCCCAACAACGGCTCCCAAACAGAGCCTTATATAACCGTTGAAATATTCATTGTTGACTGTTTGTACCATAGTTTGTCACCTTAGAAACCCAAGGAGATCTCTCTCTCTCTCTCTGATGGTCAGACTGTACGAAAAAAAATGACCGGACTGTTCTTGCAAAATGACATGTTTCATGAAATACTTAGCAATTTGACGAAATCTCTCGCATGTCCAAAATTTTGATTTTTGATCTTCATTTTTAGAATATTTTTACCCATTTGCAAATATAGCACAATGTTTGCAACTCATACTTAGGCGAACCTCCTTTTTGTTGGTCATATGTGACCTCTGTGGCTATGTTTCACAGAGGGTCGGTCTCATGCGTTGAGGAGAGAGGTAGGCCCACTCTCTCTCCAACATGTGAAATCGCTCAGAATAGGGCCGTATTCAAAATAAAATGTGCTTCATTTTGGATAAGCTAAGAGCTATGAAACGGTTGCCGACTTTCTCTTTTTAGAGAGAAAATTGACAAGTCACATTTTACATTGGGTTATCGGCTACCAAAGAGGATGTAAATCCTTAGCAACTTAAAACAAACCTATTGAAGCAAATCCCTTCTTGAGTCATATTCATCCCTATTTGTTTCTTCATCTGCACGCACATCGGCTTCGATCCTTCAGTGGCATTAAAGCTCAGGCTCCTACTGCGTGTGGTATGCGAAAACACCATCTTATTCATCGCTCGAGGCCATCAATCATGTTCGCAGTACAGGCGAACACCAGAAATCAAAACTGGGAATCATCAACAAGGTTAGTGTTTCTGTTTTAAAAGCATATCAGGGAGGTCACCAGATTTCGACAACCTCTGTCTTTACATAAAAAAAAGAGAAAGGTATTTACAAAAAAAAAGGAAAAAAACAAGTTTTACTTGACTCAGGGTTGAGCCAGATTATTTGAAATAACTAGTGCCTATTGGGCATTGGATTGGTAACGTGCATACATTATGATCGCCTTGAATGTGTGTTGGGATTTTTGGAAAACCCTTGTAGTGCTATGACTTGCATGAAGAAACAAACAAAATATCAAATATGCACACCTAACCTAACTACGGGATTCTGAGTATACCTAAAAGACGGTATATGTTACTGATTTCTTAGGGATCTGGGTACACCTGAAAGATGGTGTATGTTACTAGACCCATGTTCTAACTTAGAGAGGGCATATGGTACAAGCTCTGTGGGACAGTTACGTTTTGTGAGAGCTAGGCATCTCACCCGGTCTCCAGTCTTCGAAGTGAGGGGGCTAGGACTACCAATGTGTCCTAGGTGGTAGATCCAAGTCTTCTGCAAAAGTTACAAGGTGCATCCAAATTTTTAGTTTTGCCATTGGAGAGTACTCTCTCGATCATGCTCTTTGGATATTCGTACGACTAGTCTTACAGGGTATTAATTTGAAAAGCATAACAGACCCCCGTGTGATCTTGGTCTGATACGATGTCGAATGCTTGTACGTACCCATAGGGTAATTAACAAGAAAAACATAAAGTCAGTTCATTTTAAATATTTCTAAGTACACTTAATGCTTGTGGTTCCAACATTAGAATGTATACACATGAGTCATTTGCATGATGTGTAGCTTCTTTAAGGCTTTTCTTTATACATATGTCAATTGTTACCTTGTAATTGTGAAGCATGTGTAGAAGTGTAATTTCATTTCTAATTTCACCATAAGCTAGTTGTAGTACATGAATTTTTAACTCTTCGGTATTTTTATGAAGAATGTTGCACATATATTTGTACACATGACATTGAGCACATTCATATGAATACAATGCTTCTTACTCAGACGGGGTGTAGTTTGGCCCCTTCTGAATTACTATTTTTCAGGTAGCAATTAAGACTGGAGCGATTGCAGATGTTGTTGCGGATGAAGCTATGAACTTTTCATTTTTATGATCATGTATAAACTCTGAGAATTCATTAGTTATTTCATTAATGGGGTTTGTAATAACCTTAGACATAATCTTTATTGATGTTATTGAATGATTTTGAATACTCTTTGTGTAAACCCTGTAACCCGCCCAACTCTAGAACCATGTATTTTTGTTGTTTCAAAAAGAAAATTTATTCCAAAATTTTTGGTTCAAATTGTTGGGGCATTATAGAGCATCTGCATCGCATTGTATGTAAAGCCTTTTTTGCTTTTGATTTACTGCATGGTTTAGACCAAATGAGTTTCATATTTTTGTTTGAAGTTTTTGCTTAAGAATATGAACCATCTTGCTAATGCCCGAAGTGGCGAAGGTAGAAGCACACACGAGACGCGTGGCCGCTCAGTAAGGGGTAGGGGTCTTGTAATAGAAAGAAACAAATGTATGACATCCTGGATGGACTTTTTGGGCTGACAGGCCGCCCCCACCCACATTCACTAATGCTTGTGGCTTTGCGCTCCCTGTTGCCTACCAGGCGCTGCTAGCCATGACTTGGGCAACGATACACTTTTGGGAGGACAACCGTGTGTTGTCACATGTTCAAGTCAACCACAACGGCACATCTGGTGCGTCAGAGGTGGAAGGCCACCCTGAATGCACAAGAAAAGTCTATGAAATCCTTTGCCTTTTACAAATAATTTTTCCCTTTCTGCATATCTACCAGCGCTGGTAGGATTTTGTATGCTACTTACGAAAAGTATACAAATATGAACCCTTCTTTTGACTTCATTCTTTCGAGTTTCTTTAATCATGATATATTTATCCTTTGACATATAAAGGATGGTGTGGAGCACGAACAATGATCTGACAGATGAATGGCCAAAACAACGGGTGTAAGACCTACGAATTTTCCTGAGAAAAATTCAATACACGATGAAATTTCTAAATATATGTGCTTATATGGATTTATGTATATACATATATATAGGTATACGAAATCGTAGAATGAATATATATATATATATATATATATATATATATATATATATATATATATATATATATATATATATATATATCCAGACCCTAAGTTTCTATTCAAAATTCATATGACTATATGAATCAAACCACCGAGATTTAAAAAAAAAGGCCTAAACCCATTTTATTATAATATTGTTGCATTGAACGTGGTTTAAGAAAATTTTTAGGTTTTTATTGGAGTTTAGAAAGATTATTTCCAAAAGCCCTAAATATAATTTTTAATAAAACGAATTGAATAAAATGTTTTCACTCATAGGGGCCGTGTGGGTAGTTTGGAAATATTTGCAAACCCTAGCTAGGGCTCACTGGGTGCAACCCACGTGATGGGACCCTAGCTAGGCGTGTTTTGAACCAGCTGGGCGGTGGCCCAGTGGTAATTTTCTTCATGGCTTTCAAAAGGAAGATGCTCATTGGCCACAAGGGGCGGCAACCCTGTGGCATTTTTAAAAAAACTCCCAACTCTAAAGGGTGTGTAGGGCTTTAGAAAATGGCATTTTTTAAAGAAGTTCAAAAACTTTTGAATGATTTAAGCCTATTGGGGGCGTGGGAGGCAAACTTAAAGTATTTCAAGTTTGCCCTTGCCTATAAGGGTGAAACACACCCCAGTCGTTCCTTTTTTAGATTTAACCTCAGCCATTGGATCAAAACCCTACTTATTAAATAGCTTTTTGAGAAAGGATGAGAGAGAAGCAAGGGGCAATTTTTTTTCTCTCTCCCACCGAAAATTCGTGAGCCCTTGTGTGAGGATCGAAACCCTTCTTTATTGCTATTGTGTAGGGGAGGGTGATGACTTTGGAACTTTTCCCTACACTCTAAGCCAAGGATAATTCCATCTCCTCCATTCTTTCAAAAAACCGTGCGGTTTAAGGTGAGATTATTCTCTACTTCTACCATTTTTTCGGAAAAATCATGTAAAGCATGTTACTTTGGTGCCATGAAGCCTTTCTCCCTACATGCATTTGATAAAATGCGTAGGGAAGGCAGATTTGTTGTTGTTTCAGCATTTCATGATGTTCTTCTATTTCATTTTCTACTTCTATGCTCACACCCGCACTATGTATCTCTTGCATGCATCGGTTTTTCCCGTTTTACCTCATTGTGGTTGGGTTTCCCATGGTTTTTCTGTGGCTATGAAGGGCTCATACCCGAGGTCTTGAGGTCTTCAGTTGGTTGGAAATGACGCCTTGCTTTGAGTAGCAAGGTTGCCATTTCTTCCTTTTTGCAACCCCATCTTACAAAAAAAAAACATACATTGGGTTCCTCCTTGTGTTTTCAGGCTTTGTGTGTTGGCTGGGAGACCCAGACCAGGGTCTGAACCACGTGGTTCAAACCTGGTTAGTCTATCCAGACCAACGTACCTCTGGTCTGATTTCATTTGGATGAGACCCGGGTGTGCTTTGTGGTTGTTGGGCGGTTGCCGCGTGGCAGGTGCACTACTCGGCTGAGCCAAGTTGGGTGCATTCCCAGTGAACCCTAGAGCAACCCAGCACCTAGGGGTTGTGCTCAGACTTAAGGTCTGCCAACGTGAATAAACATCTATATATATATATGCATGCTTAAGTTTAAATCAGTATTTATGCACATAATATAGGTTTCTATATGCTTCTTTTTAGCTTGTTTTGGATGAGTGGGTGAGCCCGGACCAACTGGTCAGCATACTGACCAAGCTAGAGGTCTGCCTTGTTGTGACTGCAGCCTGACACTGCCCGGCACTGCCATGAGGCATGCAAACCGTAGTGGCCCAAACCGTCACTCCTGCAGTTCAATGCCCACCCATTGAGTTTTTCCGCGACAACCTGTGCTTTTGCACAACAGGTCTGTGTCACATGGTGGGTGTGGCAGAGCCACATCAGGTTTGAGCTACTCCTGTTCAGACCCTGTTGGGGCTTAACATAGCTGGTCCATGTCTGGACCTGTCAGACCAGACATGGACCTTCCCTTTTTGTTCTCTGCACCGGGTAAAGATCGACCTAGGTTGCCGCATGATGGCTGCATGCGGTGCAGCAGGCTGGCAGCATGCGGTGCAGCAGGCTGGCAGCATGCCTGCCCTGTTGGTCGTTCCCTTTGGTTGCAGCTGGCAGCAAGGTGAGTGGCAAGTGTTGGCCTGCAGCATGGTACCCTAGTGGGCGTCCCACCCTACAGTCGAGTTGCAGCCCCTACTTGCTGCAGTCCATGGGTGGTGCGGTATCTTCTTAGTCTCCTTGTGAGCTGAGAGTGCGAGGGTTAGGATGGCCTTCCTCCAAGTCACCGTGGCAGCAGCTTGCAGGTGATGTGTGTTACCCATGGCCTAGGCACTCATTGTGTTTTAAGTGGGTTGGGTGGCAGCACTATGCTTGTTGTCATTCATTGCCAATTTGCAATAGCAAATGCGATAGTTTGTTGTGGAATGTTTTAAGAATTGTATGCAAAATTTATGGTTGTATGTGCAACGAATTTTGTTGCTAAGCTACATTCCACACTTACCCAAGTAGAAGATAACAAATAAACACTCTAGTAGTCTTATGTTAAGACCTTTTATGATTCAGTACGAATTTTGCTGAGACAAAAGTTTATCAACGAAATCATGCATATATTTTGTCTAACCGAAACTTTTTTCATAAACTAATTATGTGTTGTCTTGATCACTTTAAAAAGCTTATATGTTTGGGGATCAAACACACAAGTGTGCATCCTTGTTAACACTGATTAACTTAGACTATGAGCTTTGTAGATAATATCTAAAGAAAATTTTGAGGATGAAATTCTTTTAAGGAGGATAGGATGTGAAGCTAGTAATTTTTAGAGAAAAAATATCAGACCTAGGTCAGATTCGGATCCGACCCGGATCAATACCCGGGTACCCCTTTTTTCCCCATGTCTATTTAAGGCACGCATGGAAAAAGGTTTTTCCCTCCCAGCTCCCTCTTCCGGCGACTGCCTCCCTCTCCGGCAGCTTCATCGCCTTCACCTCATTGGACATTCGACCCTGGCCGACACCACGTATCCCTGCTCTCCCTTTCTCCCCCTCGTTTTCTCTCCTGTAGCGACTCTGGCCGGCAACCCATGGTCGAATGGTGATTTCATCTGGCAGGTAGATCGGACTGGATGATCGAGATCTTCCATGCTGACTGATTTTTTTTTTTTTTGAAAAAGAGTTACAGGTTTTTCTTTTGTCGCCGGCTCATCACCATAGCCAAATACCTATTATTTTTTGCAACAAATTTGGCAAGGTGATCAAACCAACTGATCAGGTGTTTTATCACCGTCTGATCAGATTCTTTGTCGCCGACTGCTCAGTTTTTTCTATCGTCGACTGAGAAAACAAAAAAAAAACCAAGCAAAAAAAATTGAAGCTTCCTTGCGAAGCTTCTGGTTTTTTTAAAAAAAAAAATTGTGCCTTTTATATGCATTTATTGGTGATATTACAGTAAAGCCCCTGGTATTTTTCAAAAAATTTAGTCATATCCCTACCAAGTGAAATTACCTATTACCCCTGGTCTTTTTCGATATTATCAGTCAAGTCTGTGCTCAGTTAAATTGCTTCATTGACCCTGCATTTTATTTAATCATTTGTTCTATCCTTCTGTAATAAATTTATTGCACTGCCCTTGGTTTTTTTAGTAATTCCAAAAAGGGACCCAAACTCTGAAATATTATTCATAACAAGCTTAGGTTTCTGATTTTTTTCAGAAAACCTCCTATTTTCTTTAAATCCTATTTTTTCTTTTGGATAATATTTTTAGCAGTACTCCTCTCTGAATTTTTTTGAAATTACAGAAAAATGCTCAAAAAGTGCAAATTTGCTTATTTTCTTTAAAAAACAAGTAGTTGATTGCATTACATATTTTTTTTAGTACTTACATAAAATAACATGGTAGTTCTTCATGAAATTTCTGATTATGAAAGTTATATTTCATGAGTTTATGGCTAATATTCTCTTATGCATCTACTTGTTGAATATTGAATTTACTTTTATCATGCTTTGTTATCTTAAAATATCTAAATTTAGAAAAATGACAAGTAGGGTTTGTGCAACCGAATTAGCCAAGACTAACAAACTTAATGACATCAATTTCTACATTTGGAAGAGGAGGATCTCTCTTGTTTTAACTTTAGAGGGCATCAAGAATGCCTTCACTACTGAAATGAGGGACCCTAGTGCTGAAGCTATCGAAGAGGTTAAATCGGTTTTTTTATAAAATATAAAAGGGACAACATGTTGACCATAACCATCATGCTCACCTATATGGATGATGGCCTTGTTAAGGTATTCAAAGATTACCTTACAACTAAGTCAATGTTTGATGTTATTTTCAAGAAATATGATATTACTTCTGAAACACACATACAATTACTACTAGAACAATATAATTCATGTCAGATGCAAAAAAATGATAATGTTGTTGATCATGTGAGCAAAATGCTTGTTATAACAAACGACCTAACAATAATTGAGAATGTTATCCCTGACTATATACATATATTAATTATTTTGTATAGTCTTCCATCTTCATGGAAGATGGTGCAAATTTCCCTTAGACTGAATTCGAAAAATCTAACCCTGTAAGAGCTTTCAGCTTAATTAAAAATTGAGAAGCAACATCTGCAACAAGATAGGAATAGTGAATTACATTTCGCAAAAGATGCTCCCAATCACAGTCATAGCCCTACTTCACGTCCAACTTTTAAAAAAAAGTTTAAAGGTAATGGCAAATTTGATAAGAAGAAAGGTCCAACATTCTACAAGCCGCAAGCAACCACCTCCCAGGTCAAGTGCTTCAAGTGTAAAAAACCTGGACACTTCAAGAAAGATTGCTGGAGTCAAACAAACAACAACAATAGAAGGAACAACAAGAATCGCCAGCAAAAGGAGAGGTGAGATATAATTTGTGTGATATAGGAATGCTCTTATGCGGACCAACCACTTTCTGAATGGTGGGTGGACTCTAGAACGACATGTCATATAGCAATGAGCAAGAAAGGGATGGTGGACATGGTCGAGTATAAGCCTGGTGAACATCGGGTGTACATGGGTAATAATACTTACTCTGATGTTATAGATGTCGGGACCTACCGCATTGAAACTTCTAGAAACAATGTATTGTTCTCTAATGTCCTATTTGTGCCATCTATGAGATATAATTTAGTATCTGTCCTGGTCGTGGTTGCCAAAGATTTTGAAGTTAGATTTCTACCAGGAAAAGTTACTATGGGGAAACATGGTGAGTCCTATTTGATGGGGTTTTTTATAAACATCGTGGATTATTTAAAATTGATGATTCTGATATAAATAAATTTTTTTCAATTTTTGCTTATATTGATATTGTCTTTAATGTGGATGTAAATGTCTAGCATCAAAAACTTGGACACGTTAGCTTAAAGAAGATGAAAAAACTTGTTGAATTAAAACTAATACCTGACTTTAATGAATTTGCATTTCATAGATGTGAACCTTGTATTTATGAAAAAAATAACAAGAAAACTTTTCTCACATAATGTTATTAGAGCATCTGAATTATTGAAAATCATATACACTGACATTTGTGGTCCTTTCAGGACTCAAACTAAAAAAAGAATGTAATATTTTATATTTTTAATTGATGATTATTTTAGATATAGTTATGCATATCTTATAACTTATAAGTATGAAGCATTAGACACATTTAAAGAATATCGTCAAGAAGTTGAAAATCAACTTGGTAGAAAGATTAAAGTTTTTCGGTCTTACCGAGGAGGAGAATATACCTCAAATAAATTTTTTGAATATTGCAAGGCTAATAGGATCAGACCGCAAACTATAACTCTTGACATACCTCAACAAAATGATGTGGTTGAAAGATTTAATAAGACTCTCCTCGATATGGTTAGATGTATGTTATTTAATGCTTTATTACCCAAAGTATTTTGGGGAGAAGTAATACATACAACAACATATAGGGTTCCTTGTAAAGTTGTTGTCTCTGCACCTTATGAATCATGGATAGGAAGAAAACCTAATCTAAGTCACCTTCGTAAATGGGGTTTAGTAGCTCATATAAAGGTTATATAGCGATCTAGAGATAAACTTGATACCAGATCTATAATGTGCATCTTTATTGGATATCTCAAAGGATCCAAAGACTATAGATTTTACCACACAGATAAGGGTTTAATTAAAAGTAGAGAAGTTATCTTCTTGGAAGATCAAAACATAGAAGAAATCATTCTTGAAATAAGCAGAGACGATCCTCTTGATGTGTATTATGACTCTAATGACACGTAAGAACATTTAAGTAATGATGAACCTCTTGCAAACTCTCCATCTTCTTTTAATCAGTCTCAGGTTGGGGACAAAAGGTTTAGAGCTCTTCCATCTTATTTAGATGACTATTATGCCTACCTGTCAGAGGAACTGTATTATACTTTAGATATGGATGACATGAAAGATAACTTATCATATGATGAGGCAATAAATTCACGAGAGTTAACAGACTAGGTAAAAGCTATGGACGAGAAAATTGAGTCCATTAAGAAAAACCAAGTCTGAGAATTGACTGATTTACTTGAGAAAAGAAAAGTCATTAGATGTAAATGGATTTTAAAAAATAAATTCAAGTTTGATGGTAGTATTGATAAATTTAAAGCAAGATTAGTTGCTAAAGATTTTTCTAAGAAAGAATGATTAGATTATGTTGACACATATTCCCCAGTTGCAAAATTTACCTTGATTAGAATAATACTTACCATTGTAGCCCATTTTCATTTAGATTTGCATCAAATGGATGTTAAAACCTCCTTTTTTAATGGTGAGCTTAAAGAAACTATATGCATGAATCAACTTGAAGGCTATATAATAAAAGACAAAGAAGATAAAGTATATAGGTTGAAAAAATCCATATACAGACTCAAGCAATCACTACGTCAGCAGTACTTAAAGTTTCATAAGACAATTACATCATTAGGGTTTGTGACAAATAAATTTAACCATTGTGTTTATGTCTGGAAAAGTGAAAGTAAATTTGTTATTCTCTCAGTATATGTGGATGACATTCTTTTGACTTAAAATGACAACGATGTGATTGTCAAAACCAAGTCATGGTTGAATTCTTAGTTCGAAATGAAAGAGACATGAGAGAAGCATCATATGTTCTTAGAATTAAAATCACTCAATATAGGAACTCAAAGCTTTTAAGCTTGAGTCAAGAAAGGTATATAAATCATATCCTCAAGAAATTTAAAATGAGTAATAGCAAGCATGTTGCGACACCTGTGGTAAAAGGTGTTAAACTGAGTAAGAATGATAGTCCTGATGATGAATAAGAAATGTTGAATTTCTCTTATGCACAAGCTGTTGGAAGCTTGATGTATGTTATGCTTTACACGAGGTGTAATATCAGCTTTGTTATAGGCCTTGTTAGTCACTATCAAAGTAATCCTGGTTGGCCTCACTGGCAAGTAGTAAAAAAAATATTTCGATATTTAAAAGAGACTATAAACTTGAAATTATGTTTTCAAGCTGATTCTTTAGAATTAACTGGGTATTCTGATGCTGACTTTGCAGGTAGCAGAGATGATAGTAAATCCACTTCTGGATATGTTTTTCTCCTAGGAGGAATAACAATTTTCTAGTCTTGTAAGAAACAAGGATGCGTAGCTTGGCATACTTAGGAATCTGAATATATTGCATGCAATGCAACTACTATATTTGCCATTTGGATAAGCTGTTTCATTAATGATTTGAAGCATGATATAACCAACGGGTCAGTCCAAATATATTGTGATAATCAGGCTGTTATCTCTCTTATGAAGAGTAAAGCGGATAATTTTAAAAGTAAACATATAATGGTAAAGTACTATTATATTCATGATATGATTGAAAGGAATGAAATCAAAGTCAGTTACTTACCTACATCTGATATGATTGATGATCTGACAAAGGGCATATTAGAGAAAATATTCTCAAAACATGTATCCTATATGTGATTAAAATATGTCTAATAAAGACATATAGCTAGATGATAAACTAAAAAATATAACTCATAGCAGGAATATTGATGCAAGTGAAATACTCTAATAGTGAGAGGTAAAAACATGCATCATGATTAGTTTCACATGACTAAGTGAGAGATGTTGGGCATACGTGACCTCTGTGGCCATGTTTCATGGAGGGTCTCACGAATTGAGGAGAGAGGTGGGCCCACTCTCTCTCCAACGTGTGAAATTGCCCAGAATAGAGCTTTATCCAAAATGAAGCGTCCTTCATTTAGATAAGCTAAGAGTTGCGAAGTTGTCAATTTTCTCTCTTTAAAGAGAATATTGGCAAATCTCACTTTATGTTGGGTTATCGGCTACCCAAGAGGATATCAATCCCCATCAACTTTATCTCCCTTATATAAAGGGAGATAAGGCTTACTCAAGAAGAGAAGGAACTTGTGAAAGCAAATCCCCTCCTAAAGAATGTTGTTTTCATTCCTATTTGCTTCTTCATCTTCATGCACAACGGTCTTGATCCTTCACTTTTACTAAAAAAGAATAGCACAGGCAGGAGGACGTTCTTAAATACACCTTCGATGTTCACATCCTGTTGAACCTTTTGGGATGAAGAAAAGATAGTGAAGTTGGATGGGAAAGGAGAATCCTGACTTTCAGAAATAAAGAATTGAGAAAGAGATTCTAAGTTCGCATCCTAAGAAAAAACAGTTTGCAAGAGTCGATAAAAGGTAAAGTTGTTTAGATCCCAGTAGTGAAGTTTCAAGGAAAACCAATACAGATTACACAAAAAGATCGAAGCAGGTTATATGTCCCCCCCCCCGAACAGGGGAGTTAGCTATATCTCATGTTCGGGGGTCCCAAAGAGCACCACGTATGTAAGCATGTGCATCTCGTATCCCCATGTTTGTCAGCATTAATTAGCGTTGGAGTTTGATGCGATTGCAAAGACTTAAGTACCCTCTCCTCCATTGGTGCCAAAAAAAATGACGATTCTTGAAAAGGAGTGGTTATAAAGACTTAAGTGCCCCGAAGATGATTATTTAAGACCCAGTCTCTGCACTGCAGGATTATCTGAGAAAGAAATCTCCCCTGAGGAGGCCATGAACATCAACCCTCTCACTCTCTCTCTCCCTTCTCTTTCTGCTTCTGTGCACATCTAGCAGAAGATTCTACATTGCTCCATCAAGCACCGGCTGACCTGCACATTGACTCTTGTGGAGCCTGATTCAGACTTTTTACCCTTACAAGAGGAGGGTTTGGGGGCTCCTCCTAGCATGGGTAGCATCATTCAACTAAATGAGTTGTAGATTCTGATTCAGAGTTTTTACCCTTACAGAAAGGGGGGTCCGAGGGCTCCTCCCAGCGTGGGTAGCATCATTCAACTTGAAGAGTTGTGGAGTCTGATTCAGAGTTTTTACCCTTATAGAAAGGGGGGTCTGAGGGTTCCTCTCAGCGTGGGTAGCATCATTCAACTTGAAGAGTTGTGGAGTCTGATTCAGAGTTTTTACCCTTACCACTACAAGAAAATCGTGGATTAGCGACGGCTTATATCCATCGTTAATCCATCGCTAAACAGTTTAGCGACGGATTAGCGATGGATAGAGGCCATCGTGAATTTTTGCTCGCTAATTAGCGAAAAAACTTATCTGTCGTTAATTCCGTCGCTAATTTGCGACAAATTAGCGATAGATATTATCCGTCGCTAATCCATCGCTAAATTTAAAAAAAAAATAAAAAAAATGATCCCTGACGAGCGGTATTCCAGCAGCAATAAGCCGTCGTCCTCCGTGAACCGGCGCCGTCGTCCTCCGTGAACCGACGTCGCCGTCGTCCTCCGTGAACCGTCCTCCGTGAACCGATGCTCTCCGGTGTCACCGTCCTCCATGAACCGGCGCCATCATCTTCCGTGAACCGCCGTCGCCATCATCCTCCGTGAACCAGCATCGCCGTCCTCCGTGAACCGGCGTCGTCGTCCTCCGTGAACCGGCGCCGACATCCTCCAGCGATCGTCGACCGTCCTCCGACGTCGCCGTCCTCCGTGAATCGTCCTCCGTGAACCGGTGCTCTTCGGCGTCGCCGTCCTCCATGAACTGGCACCGTCATCTTCCGTGAATCGGCGTCGCCGTCATCCTCCGTGATTAACCAGCGTCGCTGTCCTTCGTGAACCGGCATCGTTGTCCTCTGTGAACCGGCGCCGACGTCCTCCAGCAATCGCCGACCATCCTCCGGCGTCGCCGTCCTCCACTCTCATGTACATGCTCTCCAATGCGCTCTCCAACGTCGTCGTCCTCCGAAGAAGTCGGTTTAAATCGAGCACAATCGATTTAAATTTTGAACGGGGAGAGAGGAAAAATTTCTCACTCGGTTTAAATCGAAAATTAGCGAGGGAATTCCCTCGCTAAAATGTTTTTCTTGTATTGAGAATTAGCGACAAAACAATTGTTGTCGTTAATCTGTCGCTAATTAGTGACAGATTAGCTAGAGAAAACTTTCATCGCTAATCCGTCGCTACTTAGCAACGGATTTATGAAGAAAGTTTTCTCTAGCTAATCTGTCACAAATTTGCGACGAAAAAAATCCGTCGCAAATTTCTGTCGCTAATTAACATTTTTCTTGTAGTGTACAGAAGGGGGGTCTGAGGGCTTTTTCCAGCGTGGGTAGCATCATTCAACTTGATGAGTTGTGGAGTCTGATTCAGAGTTTTTGCCCTTATAGGAGGAGGGTTTGGGGGCTCCTCCCAGCGTGGATAGCATCGTTTAACTTGATTCGTTGTAGAGCTTGATTTAGAGTTTTTGCCCTTATAGGAGGAGGGTTTGGGGTCTCCTCCCAGCGTGGGTAGCATCGTTCAACTTGATTCGTTATGGAGCCTGATTTAGAGTTTTTGCCCTTACAGGAGGGGGGTCCAGGGGCTCCCCTCGGCATGGGTCCCGGGTGTCGTGGTAAAAAATGCACAGGGTATCATGGTGAGAAAGACATATTTTTGTTCCAAGCAAGGTTGGAAAAAATCAATGGAAAATCCAACAAGGAGCATGCCAGAATCAAGATATGGATGTCAAGCGAGAATGGTGTTGTGCAACTCAAATAACACAGAACAATAGGGGTCTAGTTTTTAGTTAAAATGGGGATTTAAATGATAATAGAAATCACTGAAAATTTACAGAAATAAACTAGACTCAATAACAAAGACACCACTTTTTACGGATTTGGAATATGATCTACGGTTAGAGAGATATGGCCCTGACAAGCTGGTCATAATTCGGGTAGCGATTTACAGCGATTTGCTTACTGAATAACACTACAAATCGCTATAGTGATTTGCGGAAGACATGGTGTGAGTTTTATGAAAACCCTTTTTAAAACAATATTTTTAATGAAAATTCAGTGAAAGCCAGACACCAAAAATATAAAAATCGGCTCGCACAAGTGGTGGAGTCCGGGTCGATCTCAGGGAATGGAAAATACTTCGTATTCAAACACACAATCTAAACTACTCTTTATTGCCAAAATAAAAAGAATTAATTAAATAATTAACTACGGGAGTACGGCCTTATGTAGAGGGCTTAAACAAAATAAATAAATGGTTTTATTACAGACCCAATTAATAAAATAAAATAAAACCCTAATCTAAAAAGAAAAGAAAGGCTTCAGTGCTTCGAGTCTTCTTATCCCTTCTTGAGGTAATGTATGTTTTCTTAAACTTTTGCTTTTCTGAGGGCTCTCTGAGGACCTTTATGAGGGTCTAAGGGTCACTTGAGGGGACCTCAGAGGGCTCTTTAGAAGCTCGAGATCACTTCTATCGCACGTCCAAACGCTTTCCGAGTGGATCGGCTGGACGGGTTGCGAAAAGAGTGGTCTCTCCCTATGAGATCAACACGCTGCCCTGTTGTGCTGGAAGAAGGAGAAGTATCCACCGGCGAGAAGAAAGGGAGAAGGAGAAGAAGAAGAGGAAGGGAAAATGGTGAACCAACTGGTAGAGAGAAGAGAGAGAGGGAGAGAAGGAGACGTGAAATCCAATGTGGGAGACACCACTTTTTTCCTCAAACTTCCTATTTATAATATTTTAATTAGGTTTTGGAAACTTTTTTCAAAAAGAGTCTGTACATTTTTCAAATATTGCAAACAACTCCATTTTTTTGAAAGTATTTTCCAAAAACTTAATTAATTTCTCAAAAAGGCTTAGAAAGGGTTCAACTTGCTCAAATTAATATTTGATAAAAATCTTTGAAAACCTTCGCAAACAAGCATTTTTTAAGCAATTATTGCACATGATCATGCATGAAAATATATGAATTTATGTGTAGAAATTATGCATGATCAAATACCCCCATGCTTATCGTTTGCTAGTCCTCGAGCAAACTGAAGCAAAAATAAAAATGATAAACTGACCAAAACAAAAACCTAACTCACTTTTGTAGGAATCACGGTTGCATTTAGCGTATGCAACAAGCCCTTTAAACCCCTGGGTTACCCCAGTGGACAAGTAAGGTCTCGTGAGGGTTTGCATTGATGCTACCCACAAACATCTCTGTCATGTATGCATAAAAAGTTTAAAGCACAAAGCATTAGGCAGTTAAAGAGTTCGTTTTCACAAATATTTCATGTCATTGCATTATCAAAACATGATTAGAGTCTTCTACTTGCCACCACAGAATAAAATATTTTCTTTCACTTTTCTAAATAGCATAATCATTTATGTTTCATCCTCAGAAATTCAAATACATACATATCATTATTTACTTATCCTCACTCATATGTGTTCTGCACAGGTTTTCTCAATATTTTCTTTTAAGCAATGAACTTTTCTCTTTTACGCTCGTTTCTCTTTCTTGATTTTCAATTTTCCACATTTTTCAATTTTTTTTTTCCCGAGCACTATACCCAATTTCCAGTTTTTGTGACCCGTGTAACGAGCTTTGGGTCAGTGACTCCCAGGTCAGACGACCTTAGGGCACCAGATACAAAGTATCCCTCAGACTTAATTGCTCGAGTCACTAGACCTTCGATTTTTTATAGTTTATGTATAGTCTACTTCTCTGTCATGTGCAATGTCAATATCTATTAGGCTCTCTATAAAGTCCATGTAACGAGCTTTCGGGCCGATGACTCCCAAACCAGATGGCTTTAGGGCACCAGGTGTAAACTCCCCTCAGGCTCTACTTGCTCGAACAAAATAGGCCACAGATATCAACGTAGACAAAGAATTGACTTCCTTCGTTATCCTTTTCATCCTGGACTCAAACACTTCAACTTGTGTCTAAGCCCAGCTACTAGGGAGTACGAAGATATCAAACAACTAAACGTATGCTCGTTTCACTTTTTGAGCTCTTAAATGCAATATTGTTCATTTGCTTAGTTTTTCAAAAAAAAATAAAAATAAAAATAAAAATAAAAAAAATAAAACTGTGCATATCCATACTTGTGATTCAAAATAAACTCTAACATGCATCTATAATCATTTCTTTGAAATCCACATAAATAACCATGGTTTTCTAGATTCGTGTTAGAAAAAGTTTTTCGTGGGGCTTAAAAATTCTCTAAAAACGTTAGATGTTGCAAAGCAGTCATATAAGTTCAAACTCATTTCCTAAAAGCCTAATTTTAATGAGTTGACATAAAAAATGTAAGTACAAAGACATGAAAAGTTTAGGAGTGCAAACTACACCCTCCCCCATGCTTGAATGACACTATCCTCAGTGGCACTCCCCCATGCTTATATGAAACTAAGGGACTGCATATGAAAACAAGATAATCGGGAGAAAAGAGTAGAAGTCACCTGACATATGAATGCATGTCCTACGAATGCACAAGAATGGATACCTGATCTAACAATATACTCATGAGATACAAGAAAGCAAAGCAAAATAAAGAAAAATCATCTATGATATTTACTAGATCCTACTAAAAATACAACATACAAACCTGTGCTCCCCCTCATGCATCCACGAGGTTAATAGCCTCAATGTCTTGCTGCACCACCATATCAGAAATGTAGGGCTTCAGTCGCTGCCCATTAACTTTGAAAATGCTACCCGTTCGAGGGTCCAAAAGATCTACCGCTCCATGTGGGAAAACTCTATGGACTATGAATGGTCCATCCCATCTGGACTTCAGCTTCCCTGGAAAAAGATGGAGACGTGAATGATAAAGCCACACCTTTTGACCAGGCTCGAACTGCTTCCTCACAATATGTTGATCATGAAAATGCTTGGTTCGAGCCTTGTATATTTTGGCATTCTTGTAGGCTTCATTGCGCAACTCCTCAAGCTCACTCAACTGCAACTTCCTCTCAGCGCCAGCTTGGGCCATATCAAAATTGAACTTCTTGATAGCCCAATATGCCCTATGCTCCAATTCAACAGGAAGGTGGCATGGTTTCCCAAAAACCAATCGGTATGAGGACATGCCAATCGGAGTCTTGAAAGCAGTCCTATAGGCCCAAAGGGCATCATCAAGGCGTTGAGACCAGTACTTGCGGTCTGGTCGGACTGTCTTTTCAAGAATCTGCTTGATCTCTCTGTTAGAGACCTCAACTTGGCCACTGGTCTGCGGGTGGTAAGGTGTAGCAATCCAATGATGCACAGAATATTTCCTAAATAAGGAAGTTACTTGCACATTACGAAAGTGCGTACCACCATCACTAATGACCGCTCTAGGGACTCCGAAGCGGCTAAAAATGTTGTGCATGATAAATCGAAGCACCTCCTTATGATCATTGGTTCGGGTGGCCACGGCCTCGACCCATTTTGAAACATAATCAACTGCCACTAAAATGTATACAAATCCAAACGATGGCAAAAAAGAACCCATAAAATCAATGCCCCACACATCAAAAATCTCAACAATCAAAATAGGAAGAAGGGGCATCATGTCACGCTTGGCAATGCGTCCTGTCTGCTGACAGCGCAAGCACCTCCTACAAAAATCATGGGCATCTCTATGCAGTGTTGGCCACCAAAATCTTGACTGGAGGACCTTCGCGGCGGTCTTTCGACTAGAAAAATGGCCTCCACAAGCCAAGGAATGACAAAATGATAGAATGGAGTCTATACTCCTCCTCAGGAACACACCTTCGAATCATTTGATCTGGGCATAATCGAAACAACTCTGGTTCCTCCCAAAAATAGTGCTTTACCTGCGAGAAAAATCGATCTCTCCCATTGCGGTTCCAGTGCGCAGGGTACTCTCCAGTCACCAAAAAGTTGATGATATGCGCAAACCAAGGCAGATGCTTGACATAAAAGAGCTGCTCATCCGGAAATGAATCATCAATCTGCCCCTGATCAGTGGATGTCTCCACTGTCAGTCTGGATAAATGATCTGCTACAAGATTCTCACATCCACTCTTATCTCGAATCTCGAGATCAAATTCTTGTAACAGAAGGATCCATCGAATGAGACGCGGTTTAGCATCCTTTTTACTCATCAAATATCACAATGTTGCATGATCTGAATAAATGATGACCTTGGAGCCTAACAAATATGAGCAAAACTTCTCAAGAGCAAAAACTACGGCTAGTAATTCCTTCTCTGTGGTGGTATAATGCATTTGTGCATCAGAGAGGGTCCTACTAGCATAATAAATCACATGAGATTGCCTCTCAATCTTCTGACCAAGAATCGCTCCAACCGCGTAATCTGACGCGTCACACATAATCTCAAATGGCACTGACCACTCAGGAGATCGAAGAATAGGAGCAGTAGTCAGAGCCTCCTTCAGGGCCAAGAATGCCTTCAGACAGGCATCATCAAACAAAAATGGTTGATCTTTCGTTAGCAGGTTGCACAATAGTCGAGAAATCTGGCTAAAGTCCTTAATGAACCTTCTATAAAAACCTACGTGCCCTAGAAATGATCACACCTGCCGCACAGAGTTCGGTGGAGCTAATCTAGCAATGGTCTCCACTTTGGCCTTATCAACCTCGATTCCTTTCTCAGACACAATATGTCCAAGAACAATCCCCTGTCTCACCATGAAATGACTATTTTCCCAACTAAGAACCAGATTTGTCTCCCTACAACGCTGAAGCACACGAGATAACTTTTGGAGACAATTGTCAAATAAAGAGCCATAAACTGAAAAATCGTCCATAAAAATCTCAAGGACATCATCCATCATATGTGAGAAGATCGCCATCATGCACCGCTGAAATGTTGTCGGGGCATTGCAGAGCCCAAACGGCATTCTCCTATAAGCAAAAGTGCCATATGGACAGGTGAACGTCGTCTTCTCCCGGTCCTCGGAATGAACGACCACCTGGTTGTATCCTGAATAACCATCCAAGAAACAAAAATACTGCTGACCCGCGAGTTTCTCCAAGATCTGGTCGATGAACGGCAGAGGAAAGTGATCCTTTCTAGTTGCATTGTTCAACTTTCTATAATCTATGCATACTCGTCATCCCGTGGTAGTCCTCATGGGGACACTTTCTCCTTTTTCATTCATCTCTACAGTGAGCCCAGACTTCTTGGGGACAACCTGGGTAGGGCTCACCCACTGACTGTCGGAGATGGGATAAATGATCCCAGCATCCAACCATTTGACTACCTCCTTCTTTACCACCTCCTTCATATGGGGATTTAGTCTCCTTTGCGCCTCTCTTGAGGGTTTAGCCCCCTCATCCATGATAATCCGATGCATGCAAAAGGAGGGGTCTATCCCCTTCAGATCTGCCACCGACCATCCAATCGCCTCTTTGTGCTCGTGCAAGACCTGTAAAAGCTGACACTTCTGTGTGTCAGTCAGGTCTGCAGAAATAATGACGGGGAGAGTCTGATCCTTGCCTAGGAAGGCATACTTGAGTGTGGCCGGTAAGGGCTTCAACTCAAGCTCAGGCGGACTCTTTATGGATGGTCGGGTCAGCTTTTCTGCCAATTCAGGAAGCGGCTCGAAGTGCCAGATCCAACTCAGATCACCTGTCTGACTCTCTATCGACCCATGACAATCTTCTTCGAGTGATTCATCAACCTCCTCCTAAGGTGGATCACTCAATAACCAGGTATGCTCTGCTTCTACCAGGTTCTGAATGAAGTCGACCTCGAAAGAAGCCTTATCGCCAGCAGGTCCCATCGCCGCATGAAAAATGTTCAGTCTCATCTTCCTGTTGCCAAATGAGACATCCATCGCGCCTGTGCGGCAATTAATGCACGCATTGGCAGTGGCCAGAAAGGGGCGTCCAAGAATGATGGAGGCATGTCACATATCATTGACTCCCTCCATATCTAAAATGATGAAGTCAACAGGGAAGTAGAAGTCTTCAACCTTGACTAGAACATCTTCCAGAATCCCTCGCGGGACCTTAATTAATCTATCTGCAAGCTGCAAGGTCATAGGTGTTGGCTTCATCTCTTTTAATCCAAATTTGTCATAAAAAAAACTTGGCAAGATATTGACACTCGCCCCAAGGTCGAGCAATGCACGCTCGACAGTGATGTCTCCTATGACACACAAAATAATTGGAGTCCTTGGGTCCTTAAGCTTTGGTGGGGTTTGGTGCTGCAACACCACACTCACATGCTCAGTCAAGTATATCTTCTTCGGCACTTGTGACCTCAACTTTCTTTTCTGCGTACAAAGCTCCTTTAGGAACTTCGCATATGCAGGTACTTGCTGAATGGCATCAAGCAAGGGGAGGTTTATCTGAACGTGCTTGAATATCTCAAGCATCTCCTGCATATTCACTCCATGCTTGCCTAATGACTTCGGTCTCTCTAGCACCTCAAGAAAGGGGGCTTTGGGAGTATAGGACTTTGAAGGCTCAGTTGGTAGAGCCCTCTCGCTTTCTTGAGGTGGGACGGTAGGGACAGACTGCTTCTCACTCGTTCTCTCTCTTTCTTCTGCAGCCTCCCTCAGCTGGTATTGCTTCCCATTCCTAAGGGAGATTACCGCTTGAGCCTGCTCTTGATGGGCATTTGTCATGTGCAGGCCATGCATCAGCTCCTTACCCCTAGGGTTCACCACCGGTTGGCTAGGTAAAGCCCCCTCACTCCTCCTGCTAAGCGCCTCGGCGAGTTGTCCCATTTGTGTCTCAAGCTTCGCAATAGAATGTGTATGGGAGCTCAGATTTGCCTTGATATCCGAGAAGGCTTGAAGCATCTTGTCCTCAAAGGACTGGCTGGACGAAGGCTCCTGAGACTGGGGTTGATTATAAGTAGGCTAAGCTGAAGGGTAGCTAGTTCTCTGAAATCCAGGCGCATAACCGCCTTGCCTGGGTTGGCTTTGGGAAGGGTTGGGAGGTTGGGCTTGTGGATTTCTCCATGAAAAATTGGGATGGTTTCGCCAGCCCAGGTTATATGTACTAGAATATGGATTGGGTGCGGACCTAGCGAAACTTTGCGCCATCTGAGCCTGCTCCTGAACAAACTCAGGGTACTATGGCGCAACGGGGCAATCAACAACATGGTGTGCAGGGCTAGCACACAACGCACACATCTGTAGGACTGGAGAGGGACCTGACAACAACTGATCCAATTTCTGGGACAGTTGGTCGACCTTGTTTTGCAACTCAAGGTGCATCCCTATCTCGAATATACCAGCCTTCTTCGCGCCATCTTGCACAGGCGTGACCCTCTTAGATCGTGAAGCAGAAGCATGGTGCATGGAGTTCTCGCTCAAGGTCTCAAAAAGGGCCCATGCTTCATCTTCACTTTTGAGCATAAAAGTGCCCCCACAGGCAGCGTCAACCATTTGACGGTTCTTCTCAGTGAGACCATCATAAAAATACTGCACCAGTTGTCAGCGGGGCACCTGGTGGTGGGGACACTTGCGGAGAAGATCTTTCATCCTCTCCCACGTTTCATGAAACATTTCTCCCTCGATCTGTGAAAAGCTGGTGATGGTTTTTCGATACTGGTTTGTCTTACCAATTGGGAAGTATTTCTTTAAAAACTCCCTTTGCATATGTTCCCAAGTGGTAATTTGAACTGTATCGAGGGCCTTCAGCCAATGCTTGGCTTTATCCTTAAGGGAGAAGGGGAATAACGTCAACCTTAACGCGTCATCTCCAAAATTGTTGATCCGCACTATAGAGCAGATCTCGAGAAATTCGTCGAGATGACGGTATGGGTCTTCGTTGCCAAGGCCATAAAAGGAGGGTAACATCTGGATGACACTGGCCTTGATTTCAAAATGGTTCGCTCCCACATCAGGTCTTGTGATGCAGGAGGCAGGAGTGTATGTGTTGGGCATGAAGTACTCCCTAAGAGGACGAATCAACTGATGATCTTCAGCCATGGGGCTGGATTGATGGGCTCTCCTAAAGAAAGATTCAGGATCCTCAACAAACTCGGCAAGCTCAGGTTCAAGCGAACGTCGTCCGTGCATGCACCAAAGGGTAGACCGATGCAGCAATCGTCCTAAATTGGGTTTTTCTACCTAACTAACTAACGCGCTAGTGGCCAAACCACACAAACCACAAAGCGAGTAACATAAACAATTACTGAAAACAAGAAATAAACAAGCACCACGTAGTTGCACTCAGTAGAGAATTTACGAAAATGAAATCTATGTGCACGGTACCAATCGTACACAGTCACTTCTAAGGGGATCCAAATGGGTGGGCTGTGCAGAAAAGTAAGCCCGTCTCTATGGTATACACACACGTGGTTCTAAGCCTAAATGCGAAAAGCAAACTAAACGATCCTAATTAAAGAACTGAATTAAACTAACAACCTATAAATACGAGAACAAACACAAGGCAATAAAGTGAATACTAGCATTTCGCCGTTCCCCGGCAACGGTGCCAAAATTTGGTGTGAGTTTTATGAAAACCCTTTTTAAAACAATATTTTTAATGAAAATTCAGTGAAAGCTAGACACCAAAAATATAAAAACCGGCTCACACAAGTGGTGGAGTCCGGGTCGATCTCAGGGAACGAAAAATACTTCGTATTCAAACACACAATCTAAACTACTTTTTATTGCCAAAATAAAAAGAATTAATTAAATAATTAACTACAGGAGTACGGCCCTACGCAAAGGGCTTAAACAAAATAAATAAATGGTTTTATTACAGACCCAATTAATAAAATAAAGTAAAACCCTAATCTAAAAAGAAAAGAAAGGCTTCAGTGCTTCGAGTCTTCTTATCCCTTCTTGAGGTAATGTATGTTTTCTTGAACTTTTGTTTTTCTGAGGGCTCTCTGAGGACCTTTCTGAGGGTCTAAGGGTCACTTGAGGGGACCTCAGAGGGCTCTTTAGAAGCTCGAGATCACTTCTCTCGCACGTCCAAACGCTTTCTGAGTGGATCGGCTGGACGGGTTGCGAAAAGAGTGGTCTCTCCCTATGAGATCAACACGCTGCCCTGTTGTGCTGGAAGAAGGAGAAGTATCCACCGGCGAGAAGAAAGGGAGAAGGAGAAGAAGAAGAGGAAGGGAAAAGGGTGAACCAACTGGTAGAGAGAAGAGAGAGAGGGAGAGAAGGAGACGTGAAATCCAATGTGGGAGACACCACTTTTTTTCCTCAAACTTCCTATTTATAATATTTTAATTAGGTTTTGGAAACGTTTTTCAAAAAGAGTCTATACACTTTTTAAATATTGCAAACAACTCCATTTTTTTTAAAGTATTTTCCAAAAACTTAATTAATTTCTCAAAAAGGCTCAGAAAGGGTTCAACTTGCTCAAATTAATATTTGATAAAAATCTTTGAAAACCTTCGCAAACAAGCATTTTTTAAGCAATTATTGCACATGATCATGCATGAAAATATATGAATTTATGTGTAAAAATTATGCATGATCAAGACACTACAAATCGCTATAGTGATATCCAACAACACTATAAATCGTTGTGGGGCTCGTTGGAGACCCAAAAACACTATAAATCGCTATAGTGATTTGTGGAAGACACTACAAATCGCTGTTGAAAAGCCTAATAACACTATAAATCGTTGTGGGGCTCGTTGGAGACCCGAAAATACTACAAATCAGGCTCCACAACACATCAAGTTGAATGATGTTACCCACGCTGGGAGGACCCCCCAAACCCCCTCCTCTAAGGGAAAAAACTATGAATCAGCCTCCATAACTCATCAAGTTGAACGATGCTACAGTCAGTGTGCAGGTCAGTCGGTGTTTGATGGAGCAATGTAGGATTGTCTGTTGGATGTGCACAGAAGTAGAGAGAGAAGGGAGAGAGTGTGAGAGGGTTGATGTTCATGGCCTTCTCCAGGGGGAACTCTTTACCTCCCTTGATTTCTTCTCTAGAGAGAGAGATGGTTTTAGTGTTTTATGGAGAAGGAATAAGAAGAAGATGACAATGGAAAGTTCAAACGGACATTTTTGATAGCTCAGGTTTGTTTCGTCGAATGACCATCGGATCGTCGGCTCACCATCGGATTGTCGGCTCACCATTGTTTCGCCGGATTACCATCGGTGAAACGATTAAGGTTCGTTTCACTAGGTAGACTTTGAAGAGTCAACATCATCCTTGACTTTCTGGATGGATGACATATTTGTCTTTTTTTTGAACTGTTTGTTTCTTCTTTTTTGAATGAAAAGCATTTTTGTCATTTTCTCAAACCATCGCTTTATGAGAAGAATAGCAAGAAAGGGTACTTAAGTCTTTGCAACCACACCAGACTCCAATGCTAAGTGATGTCAACATACACGGGAATACGAGCCCCATGTGCTTGTATACGTGGTGCTCATTCAGACCCCCGAACACAGACGTGGGATTCAGTGAATCATCGGGGGCGAACATACACCACCCTCTCCAAAAAGATGGTACTATGATTTTGTCCCTTAATGCAACAGAAAGTTTCGTACATTCTTTGAGCTCCAGTTTATCCAACGAATTAAAATTCTCAAGGCCACAATTTCAATAAGCTCCTTGCCGCCATTTTAATCAAACACCTCTAGATCGTTAAAGTTTGAAACAGCTTAGATCATTTCCAAAGTAGTGAAATCATTCAAGGTCTAGAACTTCAACAAGCATTCATTCAAAACCAATTTTTGTATGCTCTTCAAGTTTGAAATATCTACCATCACTTCCAAAGCATAGCAACTAGTAGACAGTTTGATTAAAAAAGGTGGAAGTTGAGGTAAAAACTGAAGCCTTTCACAATAATCAAAATTGAGAATCTCGAGTTGAGAAAGGCTAACAAGAGATAAAGACTGCAGCCTCTTGCAGTGATCTAATTCAAGTATCTTGAGGTTACGAATATCTATCGTACTTTATTTGGGAATATCCTCCTACATGTACCATTTTTTTGACGGCACAAGCAGAAGAACATTTGCAAATACATTACGACCTTCACAACTCATAGCTGCAAATATCCCCAAAATGTGTGAATATCTTTTTACTAAACTAGCATAAGAGGCACAAGCAAGAGTAGGTTCGCAAGTGTGCGAAAACATTCACAAATGTGAGAGTATTTAGTTAAAGGTGGTTAATACATTTTGAAAACCTTTGCAACTCATTGTTGTGAATGTCCCATAAATGTGTGACCCCTCGTTCTACTAAAATCACATAAAGGGCACATGCATGAGGATATTCACAAATGTAAGAGTATTTTAGTAAAAAGAGAGAGACATTTTTAGAACATAGCCATACATTGCGAAAGGTTGTACTGTATTTGTAAATGTCCTCTTGTCAGTGCTGTTTTTTTAGTAAAAAGAGATTTGTGAACGTCGTGCTATATTTGCAGAGCCGTAAAAATGTTCTAAAAAAACGAGAATCAAAATTTTAGACATGCAAAAGATTTTGTCAAATTGCTAGGTAGTTCGAGAATCTCCAATTTGCAAGAACAGGGTCATTTTCTAAAAAGAACTTTTTTTTATCCAAACTTCATGTGTTAGATTTCTATTTTTAACTATTAGAAATGAACTTCATAAATATTGTTCTCTGGCTGCATCTTTTGCACAATCTCTGGATCCGATTTTCAGTTTTCATTGTTTTCCTAAAAAAAAAAACAGTTTTCGCCATCTTCTTACTGCAGCTATTTATGGGTCTTTAGTAAAGTATTCAACTTAATCGTATCACGATTGATGGTGTCGTTTATCGAAGGTTAAGCAAACTCGACTTTGAATTTAAACAAGGTGCCCTGCTCGCATAGAGTCAGGATCAGGTGCAATTACATGGCACAATTAAGCACCTGATCACCCTCCATCCTGATGGAGGGTGATCAGGTGCTTAATTGCGCCATGTATTTGTGCAATCATATTGCACCTCATCTTTTCACGCTGGCGGAAGACTTAGCCAAAGAACTGTTACATGACTGTTTTGATGACAGAACTTACATGATTGTTCTAGCATTGAATACCAAATCGAGAACTTAACCTAAAGACAAGAAATCTCAGTGGGCATCTTCACGTTCTTCAAGGAGAAGGCTTCCTCAATTAAGGCTGGTAAACGAACTGAACTAGCCAAGCTTGAAGTGTTCAAGTTTGGCTCATTCTTGTTGCGAGCCAAGTCGAGTTTAAGCTCATAATGAGCCCAAGTTAAACTAGCCAAGTTAGAACTGGTTTGTTTATAAAAAAAAAATTAAATAAATTGGTTGAGGTGGAAGAAATAGAATTACAAAATAATAAGTAAAATATATATTTTTTAATACCTAACAAGCTTACACAAGTCTAGCCGAGCCGAATACTTATCGTTCATATTGGGCTGGACGAGCCTATTTTATAAGTTCGAACAAGCTCTTTATGAGCCGAGCCGGTTTACCAGCCCTATCCTCAATTATCATTATGCATATGAGCCTTCAAACGGCTGCTTTTGCATAAATAATCAATTTCACAAGGACTAGTTTCGAAGAGATGGCGTCCACCTTCTGCAATTAAGCACTGTAAGGCTTTAAAAGTCGCTGAACTTGCATCAACATTGAATTTCACAAGGGTAACAATGCCGCACGTTCACAATTGTGCATGTCGGTGTGCATGCACAAGAGCAGGCAGGCGGCGGGCGGGTGTGTGTGTGTTGTGTGCGTGTGTGTGCCTATGTAACAGATATCGCGAGATTTATAAAATCTCGCAATATCACGAGAAATTGCCTGGAAATTTAAAACGGCAATTTCTGGCGAGATTTTCAAACTGTGCCAAATATCGCGATATTTACCATTTTAGAAGATATTTATTGTGAGAATTTCATTTTTTTGATGAGATTTTGCCGAAAAAAATGCAAGATTTATGAAAATTTTTAAAATCTCCCAAGTTTTTGACTCCTGAGATTTTGCTGTTTTTAACTTTTGTCACTATGGTGTGTGCCCACTGAGATGCACGCACAGATACATAATGTTGACAATGTACTGGATAACACAAAAAGAGGAGGTACAAAGGAGCATACCATGTTCACCCAGAAAGCATTTACAAAACCGTTATTGTACAAAATGTATCTACATTTCACCTCTTTTATCAACACAGACAACACAGAAAACGATACGTTACATAACCAACCTCCCCAATACTTATGAACAAATACAAAATAATGAGACAAAGAAACCAACCGGGGAGAGTTCCTATGATGGTTCTAGCATGCAATGAATGGAATGATCATCAACATGAAGGCTTCATATGATACAGTAGCAGATCCTGTATAGCGTGGATCTTTCTCCTTGAACTTCTCAGACAATCCCTGTGAAGGAAAAAAATGATATAAATATGAACATGAACTGAGATAACTAGCTGCTACCATGAGTAACACTACCTTGATTAAGAAAGATTCTGCAGTTTTCCAAACCATAGAATCATGACATGAACTTTGAAAGAGAGTTTAAAGGCAACTGATTGCTGATACCAGATGGTCCCTACAAACTAAGTCTGGCTTAATGCAATCCAATACCTAGTACAGATATTGATTAAAATCTTGTCCAAAATCAAGAAGTTGACTTGGGGGAACCTAAATATATAGCTGACGACCTTTCACATGGGTGCGGGTACCGGTGTGACACGGGTGCGGAGCAATTTCAAATATATATATATATATATATATAATAAGATTGTAAATTTTAAAGCAAAAATAAAAAAGTATAATTCTATTGAAGTAACAACACAAACTTATCAAAATATAACACTTAAAGAAGCTTGTGAGTGTAATACCGTCTTGGATCAGGGTCGGGTCGGGTTGAGATCCGGTTCAGATCAGATCCGACCCGAGTCCAAATTAATAAATGAACAAAAATAGACTCGGTCAAAGTTGACCGAGTCTAAAATGTGGATGAACTCGGCCCCGGTGCATTGACCGAGTCCGACACTTAGTTGACCGTGTTCACCCCGTGTTCGAAGCCGCACCTGTGTTGGGGGTGTGTCGACGCGGGTGCGTCGACCTTTTAGCCAAGTCCGTGTGACTTAGCTGACGGCTGTAGTACCTGACCATTTTTTCACTAGTTGATGACATAACCCGAAAAAGAAAAGGTTCTTGTAACAGGCCAGACATGCTCTTCTTGCAACTCAGCCCAATGTGGACCTGATATCACTTCTTTCAAGAGGCTGATCAAACAGATGGCTCTGCACTATGAATAACGTCCAGATAGGATTTTTAGGTAGTGTTCTAATTAAAACCTTCCTTCCAATTATGCAAGGTAAAGTCTTAACAAGCCAGAGATGGAGATATCGGTGGGATTGTGGTAGTCAATGAAGTGGCTGTATGGTGGAGGTAGTCCAACATACCAATTTCACATTACACTCCCACAGGTAAACCACATCTTGGTTATAGTAGATATTACACCTGAAATCCCCTAATTATTCAAAATTTTGGTAAACAACCAAAGTTGAGATAAAAAAGTTGTCGCTTACCTTTACAATCAACCCACACCTGCAAACCAGACACAACAACAGAATGAAATATTAGCCATCAATCATTACAAGATGCAAAAATTATGGAAAGAGCTAGTGATACTTACTCAACAAAAGTGTCAAAATTAAGCGCTCCATATCGACCATTGTTTTCATACTTGGACATCAAGACTTCAAGAACCGTATGTGGAAGTGCATAGCCCAGGCTAAGTAGAGCATCTCGCAATTCCCCTGCATCAATCTGCCCACTCCGGTCCCTATCAAATCTTTCAAAGAGAGCCTGAAAATCATAAGAATAAAGCAGTAGATTAGATTACCTGGAACGAGAACTCTTCCCAGTTGCATACTCACATATCACTTATGAACCATACAATTCTGCATCTGAATGTTTAGTGTATTATGTAAAAATTACAATTAGTCATCTTTGATAACATATTAGAATTTGCTAAGGTATCAGTGTTAATAAATGTAACCATGACTAACTTATTTTAGAAGCCTTTAATGAGAAAGTAAGAAAAAAGGGAAATCGCTACTGTTACCTAGATGTTACTTATCCAAGCATCATTGTCAAAACCCTGGACAAGGAATATGAGAAAATTCTCGTGACAGCTTTAAAAAATATCAAATCTTAATGTGCCACCATGGATGACAAAAGCCCTAAATTTACTGGAAATGGGTTAGTGATTCTAACCTTAACAGATCTGGAACAAATGATTGGGATGTGGGAGGATATGCACGTTGTCAAGATGGCCCCTTTAGTGGATGGGTTGATGAAAATTTCAATGACAAAAAGAGAAAATAATCCATCGCGATGATCTGATAGATTATTAGTTCAATTCTAATCAAATAAGAAATTAGTTTGCACATCATTCACCAGCTTAACCAATATTTACAACATAATCCATGCAATGCTTGTCTTCCATAACTAGTAGCTATTTTCAGTTGTTTAAAGAATTCATCAAATTGGATCCACATTTCCAAATTAAGTAAGACATGTCTAGCCTAGGCTGTCCACCCACTGTCCATGGACATATTACAATCCATGAAATTGTCACATAAATTATTATTATTATTTGTTCAATAAGTGTAAGGATATATACATTTTGGTCCTTTTCTCAGAACAAGGACTAGGCCAAACCCATGCAAGTGATAGCACCCACAATGTGCTGGATAAGAAAGACCAAAATAAGCACAGATTTCCTATAGAAAAGGGCATCTTAAGATGGATTTGATCTGCTTAGCATGAGTACTGAGCACCAAGCATTATCCAATACATAAACAAACGACTAAGAAGCTATTTGATGTAACTAAACCACCAAGTACTATTTCCCTCATGCAGAAGCCTGTTCAAACATTTTGGAATATAAGAGCTTTTATTCTGTGACAATTAGAGGAACGATCTATGTCACATGGGTGCGGGTACGGGTGCGGGTACGGGTGCGACACGGGTGCTGAGCAATTTTAAAAATTTTGGACACGGGAACACGGCTATATATATATATATATATATATATATATATATATATATAATAAGGTCGTAAATTTTAAAGCAAAAATAAAAAAGTAATTCTATTGAAGTAACAACACAAACTTACCAAAATATAACACAAAGGAGGAAGACGATCGAAGATCGATTTTTTTTTTAGTTTTTATGTCTTTTGCCTTAAAAATGGATGAAAATAGACTCGGTCAAAGTTGACCGAGTCCAAAATGTGGATGTACTCAGCCCCGGTGCATTGACCGAGTCCGACACTTAGTTGACCATGTCCACCCCATGTTCGAAGCTGCACCCATGTCGGTACAGTCGACACGGGTGTGTCGACCTTTTAACCGAGTCCGTGTGACTTAGGGAACAATGTTCTTTGCTTGGCCTCTGTGCACTCTCCATCAAGGGATGAAGCGTGTAGATTTGCCCATAGTTCACAATTTGAATACACCACCCAAATAAAAAAATCACAGTATACTTCATGTCATATGTGGATAGATCACCATCTATTACTTGGACGCAGAGTCCATATATGCATGGCTCCTATGAATAGAGACATTCTAACCAGGGGCGTAGCTAGGGGGGGGCAGGACTGGGCTGTAGCCCAGTCCTGCCTCCCGAAACAGTTCAAATTTTTCTTTTTTCTTTTTTAAAGCCCAGCCCTGATTCCATATGAAATAGATTTTTATCCATTTTTGTAGCCCATCCCGGTCCTAGCCCAGCCCTGACTGCAGCAAATAGTTTGATTTGTCCACATGAAATAGATTTTTATTAATAATTGTAGCCATTTTTTATTTTATCTAAAAAAAAAGTTTTCGGGGGCGCTGCCCCCGAACCCCCGACTATCACACAAATAATTTTTTTTTTGCTACACCCCTGTTTGCCCCCCCCCCCCCCCACATGAATCCTAGCTACGCCCCTGATTCTAACCAAGAAATAATTACAATCAGAATAAAGATAAAAGTAACAGAAGCTCAAAACAAAAGCCACTTACGCGCCATTGTCCCAGACAGGTCCAAAGCGCCAGAAACTCACTGGGTCCTATACACAATAACGAACCACAGATGAAATTAGCTCCAGTTTAACAGCAATTGTGCAATTGAACATGATCTAAAAGTTTCAGACCATAAGCAGAAATGTCATAACTCATACATTTGAATGAAGAGACCAAGAAAAATTAAGAAAAAAAAGAATGAAAACAATAAGAAAAATGATAAAAAAAAACCCAAAATATACCATTAAATGAAATATATGATGCGTAAATCAGAGATACAAGTCATACAACCAAGAAAATGGCAATCAAGGGGATCGAATGTGACAAGCTGGACTGGTTAAAGCCTAAAAGGTCACACTATTATAAACCCAAGGGTCCGGTTTCAAACCCCACCGGGCTGTGGGTCTCAACTCTCAAACCAAAAAATAAATAAATAAATAGAAAAAATTGAGGAGGGTAACTAAGGAATTTCTTAGGATTTCGCAGAATGATCAGAATGCTCACCTACACATTCATCATCTTGCCAAAAATCTCTCTCTAAAACCTAAGCCGGTAAAAGCTCTTTTTTCCTCTACTTTTTCTTATTGAACAAAATAAAAAAGGTCAGATTTCCCTGGACTATACTTTCTCCAGAACATGTTTTGGAATTTTCCCTACCTTAAGTCCTTCAACAATCACAGCCATCACCATCTCATCCCCAAAATCTAATAGATCTCTTTAGAAACATAAATAGCAAAACCATTCACCATCCTTCCTGGTCCGTTCAAGATCCAACCATATCTTTCAGTCGACAACCAAACCAAACCAAACAGCACCTTTCTTCTTCAAACATTCTAACAAAAACTAGAAAAAATAACAAGGAATACCAACACAAAAGACAAGCACACCATCCATCCATATCAAACTACCAATCAACAAACCACATCCAAAAGAAAAAAAAAAAGAGGGAAGAGAAAAAGAAGCCAGACAAAGCAGGGTTTATCTGCTGATGCATGATGAGAAACCAACAAGGCTTCCTTCATCCTCACCAATTCTGGAAGAATCGCCGGTGGTGTTGAAGAGGAACATGAGGAGGCGTATGGTTCGTATGCTGAAAGGGTGGTTGCCGGAGGAGAGCGCTGCCTGCAGCTCCCTCTCGTCGATGAAGCCGCTGAAATCCTTGTCCACCATCTGGAAGCACCTCACTATCGCAGGAGACGTCCCCGGAGGAAAATACCCACCACCATAGCCGACAGGAGGAGCAGATGGGTAAGCTTGCCCATAGGAGTAAACCCGACCATACCCACCATTAACGGCCGGTGGCGCCTGCCAGGGCCCAGATGGGCCGTAGTATGGGCATCCGCCATAATTGGCCATCGGAGAGAGGGTGAGGAGGAAGGTAGTCGTTCGATGGGTACCTGGGGAAGACAGAAGAATGAGGCCTAGAATTCCAGAGAAGCCTTCTATAGGATTGGGAAGGAAGAAGCAAGGGAGAAGGGGGAATGCAAGACGAAGGAAGAGGATTGATGGGGTCGGTTGGGCTGTGTAAAACGCAAAGCATTGTACGTGCATTTGCTTGACCGTGCCCGTGTGACGGCATTTTGACATTCAGCACTCGGAATTGAAGACTCAAAATATGATGATGCGGCCTCGTTCAATCACACGGACACGGATTCGATATGAATATGATGAGGCGTGAATTTCCATATTAAAGAGATAGTGTTCTAATATTAAGGTTGTAGAGGTGACGGATTTTTAATAGGTCTCATTCATATCCAGATTGAATGTGGATCTGATACATCCATAGTGAAAAAAAGTTAAAATCGGCAAAATCTCGGCAGGAAAAAAACTTGGGAGATTTTGAAAATTGTCATAAATCTTGCTTTTTTTGGGCAAAATCTCAGGAATAAAAAATAAATTAAAGATATAAAAAACTAATTTTTATAAGAAAATATAAATAAAACACATTTAAAAATAAAAATCTCGAGGGTTTTCATGATAAATATTTTTTAAAAATATAAATATCACGATATTTGTCACGGTTTGAAAATCTCACAGATAAATTGCCATTTTAAACTTTCAGGCAATTGCTCGCCATATATCCCCGAGATTTTTATAATTCTCAGGGTACATCATATCATTTCTGTGTAAAGTGTCCTCCATGTGTGAGAAGTATCACGGGTAAGAGTCAAATTCGAGCCTTGGGATGTTATCAGTATGGGCCGAAACGTATCGGCAAAAAATTGATACTATACTAAAGTGAATTTAGTTATTTTTTAATAAATATAAAAATATATAAATTAATTTTTAATATTATTTTAATGGTTTTAACATGTGTTACGTTCTGATTGACATAAAATATTTTTTAATCGAATTCAGAACGATTCACTTGAGAATCCTTATAGGACGATTCACCTGAATAGTTGGCAAAACGATTCAGAGCCCATACCGATACTGACAACATTGCTTGGGTCAATCCCTGTGTTTATGTACATTTTTCATAGATTACTTCGTTGTACATAAACACATTAATCTTTATTAAAAAAAAATGGTCATTAATCCGTACACTCTCACTACGTGACCTGCCAATGTCATGAAATAGATAACGTCAAATGGAATTTGAAAAGTTGTGATTACTCAATCTTTTAAATAATGCTTTCTATTTGTGTTTGAACTTTGAAGTCGTGTTTGGGAGTTGGTAGCTGGGATTAGGGGTGGCCATGGATCCGGGTGCCCAATGTTCTCTCGGGTACCAGGCCCCAATCAGTTTGGGCTCGGGCCCGGGCCCGGTTCAATTAGATAATGGGGTTGAGCCGTTGTGTAAAATAAATACACAAGGCTGAACAAGTCCGACTTGTTAACTGGGTGGGGCCTAAAAGACCTGTCACGATCCTGACTGGAGCCCGATTATGACAAAGTCTCACCAAGCTCCGACCAAGATATCCGTTGGGCCTGACAGGCCCTTATCAAATCAGACCGGCACGATGACCACCCCTAGTTGGGATGCCCACCAGGCTTTACTGGTCTGGTCATTGGGTTAAAGTTGAGGAGACGACACGAGTTTGAAAACTCGTAAAATATGTTTTCTTGTTGCAAATCTGAAGATGGATATATATTCTTTTCTTTTCTTTTCTTTTGATAGGCAAGCTGGGGTTAGGTAGATCCCCACCATTTTATACATCAAGCTGGGATTTGAACTTGCAACCTAACCTGCACTAACAGCTCCTACCAAACAAACGGCGCCCCCCCCCCCATTGGTTGGATACATTCACTAGTTAGTGAGGAGAACTGTGATATTTACTTACAAACTCTGCAAACAAGCTACAGGTCAACCGATTGTACATTTCACATATAAAAAGTAGGGATGGCAGGAGACCGGGGCGAAAAACGGGCTGTGCCCGCCTCACCCCGTTTGGACCAGGGATGGAAGACACGAAATGGGGATGAAGGTTGAAATCAAAACCCGTGAGAGGATGGAGGCAGGGATGTACTTACGCTTTCTCCGGCCCCTGCCCCGTCCTGTCCCATCCCCAATTCTTCTTTAGGAATGGCAATAGATCGAGGGGAAACAGGGCCTTGCCCCGTTTGGACCGAGAACGGAGGATATGAAATGGGGTTGGAGGCAGGAATGGAGGTTAAAATCCAAACCAGTGCGGGGATAAAGATCTGGATTTTGAGCCTCAGTCTACTGCAATCCTTAACAAAAAGTCAAAAAGTTTTTTCTTTTAACTTAAAAAAAAAAGAAAGAAAAATATAGCTAAAGCATGAGTTGAGAATTTAGGTTTAAATTTATTTAAGACGATTATTCTTTGGAACTTAGTCTATGAAAATGAAAAAAAAAAAAAAATGAAATGGTCGTTCTTTTGTACTTGCATAGAAAACTGGATTTGATAACAAACACCTGGCCAACTTGATTGCTTCCACCCTTACCAAAAAAACTGTAAACTCCCTCCTCCGGATCTCAGTTCTTAAAATAAAGCCCTAAGCCTACTTGAACCCATGCAAGAGGTGCGAGCCACTAGAATATGAGAACCAGAAATATAGGCATTTTCATTACATGTGCTTGGCATGGTGAATTTGTTAGGAATCGACCATTGGGTCGGGTACTTTTGATGAAAAATGTGATTTTTGAATGCTTGAATATTTATATGAAGATAACGAGCCATTGATTTCAAAGCCTTAAAAAAAATCTCTTTTATGCATCAAAATCTGATGATTCAAGAGGCATATTCTTATAAAACTAAACATGTAGATCACATCCCTCTGGTTGGATTTAAGAGAAAAAAAAAATTATGAAAATAATGTTCTAGTGACTCCAAGAGGTGCTGGTGCCTGGTGGGGCACATGAATATGATATAATGGGCAGATATTAATTTAGGATAAGACATCATGACGGTGAATTGGCAAATTTTAAAGATTATATATTTGTTGCTTTCAGAATACAACTGCAACACGTCCATTTCATGAACCTTTCTAGACATGAATGAGTACCTTTAGATAGGTGCTATAAATCGACAACTGGTAGTCGTTGCACTTGACAACCGCGTGAACATTAAATGATATAAGTTAGAGTTTTGCCTTTCTAAAATTTAAATGAGGTAAGTTAATCTTTTAATATAATTGGATATATAATAAAAATAATAAAATCATCTTTTGATTTTTATTTTACAGGAAAATTGACTTTGGACAAACCGTTACCAGTTTATTAATATTACAGTTTGCAGTCAGAAAAGATAAATTACAGTTCTAGTCCGTCAGGGTACTTAGTGCCGAGAGTTATCTTTCTATGTTAAGTTGCGATCTATTATTATTATGGCTGAATTCCCTTTGACATGAATCACGGTTATGGCTAAATTCATCGAGGCTTTGACCCTACAAAAGGTCACCTACATTGGCCTTAGGATCATGGATAGACAAGTGTCCTACCCTGAGTTCGAATCTCCATGTGAGTCTCCCCTCCTAGAAATAGGAGACTCCTTGAGGGTCAAGGGATGCTTTCAGATTTATTTATTTTTTTTATGACGGAGGAAAACTTTCACTGAGAACCGAGTCACTCAATGAGCCCATCTCCCTGCGAGGTAAAACTTGAGGTTGAGGACACGACCACCCACTAAGACGGCAATCTTAATATGGCAATTTAAGACCAGCCAAATCTCTAGTCTGGCTTGATGGTAAAAAAAACACACATTCATTGTAGGAAATCCGAGCAGGCCCCCGTTTTATAGATCCGAGTCATTTAAGGCTCTGTTTGAAAACTAGTGGCTGGAAGAGAATTAATGCATTTGGCAAAACTTGGTCAAACTACCTTGGTGGATGTTTGGAAGCCGGTAGCTGGAATAGGGGAAGGGTTGCACCAAAGAATGAATTTGGTAACTACCACCTCGTATATCCGAGATTTAGCAGTTGTTACTAATAGAATATCCAATCGAGATTACGACCCAGCTCCAAGTATCCTAATAAGATTTCAGCTAGAGATGGCAGTGGACCGGGGGAAAGTGGGGCGCCCCACCCCATTTGCACAGGGGATGAAGGGTATGAAATGGGGATGGAGGCGGGGACGAAGGTTAAAATCCATCCCCGTTTGGGGATGGAGGCAGGGATGGACTTACACTTTTCCCCGCCCCGCCTCATCCCCATTTGAACTGGGGATGGAGGACATGAAACGGGGATGAAGGCGGGGGTGGAAGTTAAAATCTATCCTCGTGCAGGGGTGGAGGCGGGGATGGAAGTTCTAATCTTGAGACGGGGTGGGGTGTAGACCCTGTCCCCCGCCCCAGCATTGTCATCCCTAATTTCAGCATAAGAATCAAGAAAATGTATCTTTGGTAACTCGTGGGTTTACGGATGCAGATAAGATTCACTCTAAATCAAATGAGAAACCTGTCAGCACACAAGATAAGGATGACTTCCCATTCTAAAAAGATCGTCTCATTGATAGAGGAAGAGATTAAGCTTTTGCTCTCGTTCACACTCCTGTTGTAAAGATAAACAAGAGATCTTGTATATATTTGTGTGGAGAGAGCAATGAAATGCAAGAGAGTGTGACATAGGTCATCTACGACCCATTTCTGTTAAAGATCCTGGTGTTTCCTTCTTTTGTTATCTTTTTTTATTCATTTATGATATCAGAGTTCCACGTGAACAGTCAAAGTGCCAGATTCTTCGTCAACCGTGGGTACATCAACAAACTCAAACAACATTGATATGGGTTCTTTATTATATGTTAAATCACCTAACAATCTTCAACATTTTCTCTCTATTAACGGGCGAGAATCATCTTATCTGGGAGTCTCAATTCACTCTCATTTTAATCTCATACAATCTCATGGGTTTTATTGACTAAAGTAAACCTGCACCATCCAAATTCAAGGGTGATTCAAATGAAATCAATCCTGATAATCTGGACTGGTTAAGGGGCGACCAACTCCTTTTAAGTTGGATTATGTCTTTGCTCCCAGAATCCGTGGACAACCAAATTGTTGAGGTGGCGCAACGGAAGGTCCTCAGGTGGTGACGGCAGCAGAGAGGTTGAGGTGCGGCAGCAGAGAGTGAAGAGGGAAAAGAAAGAGCAGAGGATAGTTTGAAGCTTGGAGGTTTGCTTCAAAGGCTTCACGGTGTGCTGTATTGCATATCATCATAGGGGTCGAGTCTTGTGTTTATATAGCCTTCGGATTCCCTCTCTCGACTCAGCAGACGGTTGAGAGAATATCGGTGAGTCCAATGTATTTGATAAACTAAAATTTGAAATTTAAATAAAAAAGTTGATTTGTAAAAACGGACTTAGCTTATCCATGAGCAAGCATACCCATGGATAAGCACAACGTGTAGCGCATGGCCATATGCACCAACATCTCCTACTTGGACATGAGACTTCTCAGTTTGTTCCCACTATTATAGAATTCCTTGAATTGATTATGGATTTTCCGTTAAGGATTTTCTTCGTAATCATATATATCTTAATCTCATTCGGGCAACATGCTTGGTAAACAAGTCTTCTGCAATACCCTTAGTTAAGGGATCCGCTACCATATCCAATGTAGGAAGGTAGTCTATAATTATTTCATTGTTTTCAATCATATCATGTATATAGTGGTATTTCACCATTATATACTTGCTCTTGGAGCTATCAACTCCACTTTTCATTAGAGCAATAGCAGCTTGATTATCACAATATATTTGTATAGACTCACATAATATTTTTATCTTTAAATCTTTAATGAACCTGTTGATCCATAGTGCAAATGTCGTGGTTGCATTACACGCAATATACTCAGCCTCTTGAGTATGTTGAGCCACACAACCCTATTTTTTATAGGACCACGCAACAACTTCTCCTCCAAAGAGGAAGATATAGCCAAAAGTATATTTGTTGTCGTCTTTGCACCCTACAAAGTCGGCATCAGAGTATCCAATCAAATCAAGGTTGTCAACTTGAAAGCTTAGTTGCAAGCCTTTAGAATCTTTTAGGTATCAAAAAATTCTCTTTACGGCTTGCCAGTGAGGCCATCCTAGATTACTTTGATATCTGCTAACAAGACCTACGGCGAAACTTATGTTAGGTCTTGTTCATAGCATCACATACATTAGGCTTTCAACAGCCTGAGCATAAGAAATTTTAAGATTTGGTTGGCCCTCACCAGGACAATCACTTTTGTTTAAGTTTACTCCTTTTGCAACAAGAGTTTTAATAGGTTTGGAGTCATGCATTTTGTATCTCTTAAGAATATAGTCAATGTACCTTTTTTGGCTTAAACAGAGAGTCCTTGAATCTCTGTTTCGGGTGATTTTAATTCTCAAAATATAGGAAGTTTCACCTATATTTTTTATTTCAAAGTTGGTATATAGTCATTTTTTTGTATTGACTATCTTTTCATTATCATTCTCAGTCAGCAGAATGTCATCAACATATAATGACAAGATACAGAAAAGACTCCCACTTTTTCATACATATACATAATGGTCTAACTGATTTGGTTCATATTCAATCTTTGTTATGGCTTTGTGAAAAGTCAAATACCACTGTCTTGACGATTGCTTTAATCCGTACAAGGATTTTTTCAACTTGTTCACTTTATTATCATTTATCGCATAACCTTCTGGCTGAGTTATATATATGTCTTTCTTTTAGGTCACCGTTTAGGAATGCAATCTTTACATCCATTTTCCATATATCTAGGTCATGATGAGCAGCCATAGATAATATTATCTGGATGGACGTAAATTTAGCAACTGACGAATAGGTTTCTGTATAATCGATTCCCTCCTTTTGGGAAAAACCTTTCGCTACTAGTCTTGCTTTAAATTTATCTATAGATCCATCAGCTTTATATTTTTTTTTAAGAACTCATTTACAACCAACTGGTTTTCTTTCCTCAGGAAGATCAGTTAAGTCTCAAACTTGGTTCTTTTCAATAGATTCAATTTATTCATCCATAGCTCTTTTCTATTCTGATGTCTCTTTTGAATTAATTGCATCAGTATATGAGAGATTATCGGTCAACTCATCAAGATCTACAGAATAACAGAGTTTCTCACATAAATACACATAGTAGTCATCCAAGTAGGATGGAGGAGCTCTAGATTTTTTACGACCACTTAGTCTTGATTGTTCCACAGTTGGTTCATTACCTAATTGTTCTACAATTGGTTCATTACCTAACTGTTCATTTTGATCATCATGATCATCTAGCAAATCAAAAGGATCCTCAGTTGGATCATCGGATTCATTGTTGAGATTTTTCAGAAACTCAACATCTCTACCTTCTATCAGTCCTAGACTCTGGTGATACAATCTGTTGCCTTTTGACCCTTTTGGATAACCAATAAAGATACATGTAGCTGATCTGTTATCAAATTTATCCATAGTTGGATCTAAGATTTTTACATGAGCTACAGATCTCCATCTCCTTAGATGATTTAAGTCTGGTTTCATACCAGTCCATATTTCATATGGAGTCTTTCGGACAACCTTACAAGGTTCTTTATTTAATGTATACATAGTTGTTTTTATAGCTTCACCCCAAAAAACTTTGGGTAGATGAGCACCTGCTAACATGGATCTTACCATGTTCAGGAGAGTTCTATTACACTTTTCAGCAACACCATTTTGTTGCGGTGTTCTTGGTGAAGTTCTTTGCCTATTAATACCAAGATCTTTGCAATAATTGATGAACTCATTTGAGGTGTATTCACCACCTCTATCAGATCTCATAATTTTAATGTTTCTACCAAGTTGTCTTTCAACTTCATTTTTATATTCTTTGAATTTTTTAAGTGCTTCTGATTTATTTCTGATAAGATACAAGTATCCATATCTCGAGAAATCATTAATAAATATTATAAAATATAACATGTCATTATGAGTTTGGACTCTAAAAGGTCCACAAATATCCGTATGGATTATTTCTAATAGCTTAGTGGCTCAAATAACATTATGTGGAAAGGGTTTTCTTGTCAACTTTTCAAAAATATAAGATTCACATTTTTCAAAGAGAGATTCATTGAAGTTAGAGATTAGTCCTTGTTATGCCAGATTTTTCATTTTCTTTAGGCTTATATGCCCAAGTCTCTTATGCCATGCATTTACATCAATCACTAAGGCACAATTAATATACGAGGAAAAGTTTTTTTTATTTTCAGATAATTTAAACATCCCATGTTCTTTGTCAAATTTACCCTCAAACAAGATTCTACCATGTTTTCCCATAGTGATCTTTCCAAGGACAAACCAGACCTCAAAACCTTTCTCAGTCAAAGCTGGTACAGACACCAGGTTCCTCCTCGTTGAAGGGACATAAAGTACATGTTTCAGTAACACACTAGTCCCTCCCACATCGAGTCTGTAGGACCCAACTCCTAGAACATCACTATAGGAGTTGTTGCCCATGTAGACCTTGTGCTCGCCTGGTCCTAGCTCTTTCAGATCCACAGCTCCATCGGTGGATTTGGCTATATGTCAAGTAGCCTCAGAGTTCACCCACCATCCTGAGAGTTCTTCATTCGCAAAGTGACATTCAGATACAACACAAATGACTTCTTTTCTGTCATGTTTTTTGCTTGAATTGTTATTGTATCCCCCACCATTCCAGTTGCTCCTGTTATTGAGAAATTTTATCCTGCAGTTCTTATGGATGTGTCACATCTTGTCGTACTTGAAGCACTTGACTTGTGAGCCTTTATGGATTTGAGGTTTGAAACATGCACTTTGTCCTTTATGGAACTTGTCATTACCCTTCTTTTTAAAGTTATTTTTCTTAACGAGTACTTGGCTATGAGATGGTGTGTCTTGAACCATCATCAATTCAGACTTTTTCTTTTTAGCCATGTGTTCTTGTTCTATGGCTAATTGCAGGGGCATCTCAATCAAGTTTAAATTCTTTGAATTTAATCTTAACGTAGTGGTCACCATTTTTCATGAATATGGGAGGCTATTCAGTATGGTGGACACCTGCATTCTATCTGGAATTACATTTCCAGCAATGGCTAGGTCTTTAGCCATGACTAACATCCTATTAACGTGATCTACCACACTGTCACTCTCTTTCATCCTATATGAGTTATATTGTTTGAGTAACAATTGAATGTGGACTTCGGATGTGGTATCATACTTGGTGGTGATGGCCTTCATCATTTCCTTAGCAGTTTTATAATCTTCAAAGACTCTGATCAAATCATCGTCCATGTAGGTGAGCATGATGGTTCTTGCCATCAGATCGTCTTTTTGAAATTTTCTGAATTTGATTACTTCTTATTGAGATGATTCGTCATTCGGTTTTTCTATAGACATACTAAGGACATATTTCAATCCTTCCAGGGTTAGAGCTAAAGGGATCCGCCTTTTCCAGACAGGAAAGTTGGTCTCGTTTAGCTTGTCTATTTTTTATAATTCGGAGGCATAGACACGACTAGCTATTTTGTACTAACCAATTTTAATTTAATTTATTTATGGCAAGTTAGCACAAAAGAACAATAAAAAACAAAAGGAAGATCTTATCAAACTAAACAGGTTTCTTTATTTTAAATAGACCTAATTTTGGTCTTAAACAGAATTTAAACAAGTTTCTTTTTTTAATTTAACAGGAGCAAGGGGTTTTTGAAAATTAAAAATTTATTTTGGGTATTAAATGGGAAATATAACTATTTATGTTAATTTTTCAGAAATTTCAAAGTCGCAAACCTTTTTTAGCAAATACTTTTGAAAAGGTATGTGGGTTATAGAATATTTTATTTTAACCCGCTTTTTAAAATACGTAAAACATCTAGGGACAAAGGGATCTTTTTACCCCTCGGGCTATTTAAGCCCCGAATAGGTTGAAACCGACTCAAAAGGGCATCGGGTTTTCTCTCTCTTCTTCGCCAAAGCTCCAAAAAAATGGAAAACCAATTTTGACGGCTGATCTCCGATGGTGATAGCCTGACTCTATGGTTGGGTTTGATGTTTTTGTTGCAGGCTCTCTCTGACACAGGTCTAAGGTCGCTTTCTACAGTGAAGCTTCCTTGGAAGATGAAACGACCAGAAAATTTTTAGGTCGTTCTCCGACGGCGATGGGCCGACTTTCTATTTGGGTTTATTTTCCTTGACGCAGGCTTTCCCTGCGCTCAAACCCAAGGCCAAATCGGGTTTTTTTTCTTGGTGGTTTGGGGTTTTTTCCTTTCTTTATTTTCTATTTTTCCGATTCTGTGTTTGTGATTTTCTTTTCCAGTCAAGGAGCAATAGTAAAATAGGCGGGAGGCCTTTTGCGTCTAATAGATCGGTGCTACCCGAAAGAATGGCAGGCGACCAATATCTTTCTGGCGACAGAACCTATATATATATATATTTTTCTTTGGTTTGTCTCTCTATTTTCCCTCCTTTTTGTTTTCTTTTGCTGTACAGAGACGAACAGGTAAGTATCATTTTTGTTTTTTGGTTTGATTTTCAGAGATAGACAGTATATAAAAACAGGCAGGTATTTGTTTTCCTGGTTGGGGTTTTTAGAGGCAGGCAAAATAAATAGAGGTCTCTGTTTTTCCGGTTGGGGTTTTCAGAGGCAGGCAAAAATAAATAGAGGTCTCTGTTTTAGAGTTATAAAATGGGAAGCTTAAAGACCAGTAAGAAGAGCAATAGCTCTTACCTTTCCCTCTTTTTTTGTGTTTGTTTCTTCTTTGAAGGTTGAAGGCCGCATGTGTTGATTAGCATCCTCGAACCTTAGCTCTGATACCACTGTTGAGGTGGCGCAGCTGAAGGTCCTCAGGTGGTGGCGACAGCAGAGAGGCTGAGGTGCAACAGTAGAGAGTGAAGAGGGAAAAGAAAGTGCAGCAGATAGTTTGAAGCTTGGAGGTTTGCTTCAAAGGCTTCACGGTGTGTTGTATTGCATATCACCATAGGGGCCGAGTTCCGTGTTTATATAGCCTTTGGATTCCCTCTCTCGGCTCAACAGACGGTTCAAAGAATATCAGCGAGTCTAATGTATTTGATAAACTAGAGTTTGAAAATTAAATAAAAAGGTTGATTTATAAAACGGACTTAGCTTATCCATGAGCAGGTCTACTCATGGATAAGCACAACGTGCAACACATGGCCACACACACCAACACAAATTATTGGACTAAACACATTTGCAGCCATTTGGAATGCACTCAAGCAATCATATGTTGAACATTCTGAATCCAGTGTGATGCAGCTGAAATCGTGATTTCAATGAATATATTAAAAAAATTGAAGGCATTGTGCATCAGATAGCCATAGCTTTCAAACCTGTCTCAGAAGAATATATAATTTTGCAAATTCTTAGGGGGATACTAAGTGAATACTTGGCTTTCAAGACCTCGATAGAAACTCTCTCACACCCCATTAGGCTAAATGAGTTACATGGGTTACTTGTTCAAGAAAGAAACTTCGGTGATAGTGAAGATAAGATGTCTGGTCATATAAGTCATGCTGCGAATATGGTCTCAAAACAAAATTTTGGTAGACAAAACCGGTCATATAACAATCATGGTCGTGGGAATAAGAATCACTATCAGTCTCATTTCAGAAACTGAGATGGTCGAAGGTCCAACAATAAGTCAAACTCAAATCAGTCTCAAGGAGACATACTAGTTTGTCAAATATGTGAGAAAACATGACATATTGCCAAAAAATGTTATTAATTTACCGATGTTCTAAAAAACAAAGGTTCATCCCCTCAAGCATATCACACAGCTACTTATGGCAGTTCATTTCGAGCTTTCAGTGATGAAAGTTGGAACCCGGTCTCTAGTGCCAAGCACCACATAACGAATGATATCATCAACTTATTGATCCATTCAAACTACTGAGGTTTAGATGCTCTCAAAATCAAAGATGAACAAGTTTGAATATGTTAGAATAAAAAATAGTATCATGAAGCAAATTAGATAATAAATCAACATGATATGCATGTTAACCCATTGATTCAAAACATAACAAGGTTCAATCATGTCATGTTCTGTTTTAAACCAAAATCCAGACGAGGACAACAGATCAAACATATGCATAGAACAAAATAAGAACAACAATGAAAATATGTTAATATTCTGCAATAGACTAAGGCGTATAAAGATACTCTCCTTAGAGAAGATCCACCTCCACATACGATGCAAAAAGGGTCTGGTGTCCTTCTCCCAGGATACAATAACCTCAGCAATCTGAATCGGTGCACTCCGATGGTAGATCACCCTTTGAAAACAACCTCAGTGAACGAATGTTGCAGAAATCCCCTTTTCAAGATACGCCTTTTAGAGAGGCAAGAGAGAGCAAGGAAAGAGAAAACTAAAAGTCTTGAGAGTCACTAGCATATTTGTAACCACAACCTTCTAACCACGTTTTATAATCCTTGAATGAATACTAAAAACGTGAAAGAGATTTGTTACTTGTTACGAATTGAGGTGACCCATCAACGAAAAAATTTGTTATTCATTTCTCTTTTCCTTTTATTTAACCCAAATAAAACAATTAATGTGGGACAAAAAAAACATTGGACTTAGATTAATAGATATGGCCTTAAAGGGCCAATTACCCGAACCCGAACTCGGCCTGGCCCAGCACGGCGCGACGCAATGGGCACACACACATGTGTGAGTGGTTAGCATTTCATCCCCTTGTTCTTTGAAACAAGTGATTGAATCACCAAGTAGGATATAAACCCCACCACCATTTTGTAATTCATCAATATGGGACTATTTCACATCATCAAAGTCCAAAAAGTACTCCATAAAGGGAGTGGTCCCCAAATTGCTTTCTTCTTTGAATTATTTACTCATCTCTTCTTACATCTAACATTCTCCCACAAATTCAAAGAATGAAAACAAGATGAAACAAAGATGCAAGATGGAGTAATTTAAAGCAGGACATATCATGTTTTTAGTATTGGTACCTTTCATTTTGAACCACTACCTTAGTTGACTAACTTTACCCCCACAAGAACGAAGTGAACTAAAGTCTTGAACTTGAACCTTTGGGTGTAGGAGTATCTATTAGCAACAACATGATAAAGGTTCTGGTTGTAATCTTTAGGGATGGCACGTTAAAGGCTTTGTGCCCGAATCATGTTTCATGAGTGACTTCAGTTATAACCCAATTCCTTAAATTGCGGTCATACAATTACACTGGGCTTCTCTAGATATGCACTGCTAACATCTCACCTAGAAGGCTTTGAACACATTCAGAGTTTTTATTCTTCCTTTACTTGCAGCTACAACACCTTTTTAGAGTAATCAGAGGAAAATACACAGATATATAGTATCGCATTAAGAATGTGTTATTCAGTTCACCCTACAACTTGTTATTACCTCATTGAACCTACTTTGTGGGATCTCCACTCAGATAGGTTGGGTTGCCACTGTAGATGAACTACTGATGGGTTTCAGTCTCATCCTCTCTCTGGATTTCAGGACCAATGATTTATCTAGTCCTCACATTAATGGATCAGCTGTGTTCTCTTTGGATCCAACATAGTCCATAACAACCACTAACTGAAACACAAGTTCTCTTATAGATTTTATTCTGACTTGGATGTGTCTTCCCTATTTTTTATTATATTTTATGTTTTTAATCTTTACAATTGTGGCCATATTGTCACAATGTACAAATATTGCAGGAATTGGTTTGCTTACTAAAAGAAGTTCATCTAAAAGTCTCTTTAACCATTTAACTTTTATTCTTGTGATATCTAAAGCACAGAGCTCAGGCTCAAAAGTAAACTGTGACAAGATGGTCTGCTTTACTAACCTTTAAGCGACTGCGCCGCCACCCAAGGTAAATACATACACTGTTACACCATAACTCTCAGAGTTCATGGCTATCCAACTTGCATCACTATATCCTTCAAGTACGGCAGGGAATCTCTTGTAATGCAAACTCAATGAAATAGTTTATTTCAAGTACCTAAGTACCTTGTCCAATGCCTTTCAATGAGTGTGATTTGAACAACTTATGTATCTACTTAATTTTGTCACAGAGAACGCAATATTCGGTCTCGTGCAATTTGCAAGATACATCAAACTTCCAATAATTTGGGAATACCTTAATTGAGATACAGGAACGTCAATCGTATTCTTATAAATAGGAATAGATGGATCATACGGAGTTGCTACAGATCTTTCTTTGTTGTAGCTAAATTTCTCAAGTACTTTCTCAACATAATGAGATTGAGAAATAACTATTTCATCAGCTGAACAAGTCAGCTTTAAGCCTAAGATCACATTTGCAATACTCATATCCTTCATATCAAATTTACTATTAAGAAACGACTTTGTCCCATTCACAATTCTCATATTGGAACCAAACAATAGAATGCCATCTACATACAGGCATAAAATGATATATGAATCACTTTTAACTTTGCAATAAACACATTTATCAGATTCATTGACAACAAAGCCAAATGATAAAATAACTTTATCAAATTTCTCATGTCATTGTTTAGGGACTTGTTTCAGTCCATATAATGACTTAACAAGTCTATAAACTTTATTTTCATTACCAGGAGCCATAAAACCCTCAGGTTGATCCATATAGATCTCTTCTTCAAGATCACCATGTAAAAATACAGTCTTCACGTCCATTTGATGAACTGAGTGATCATAAATGGAAGTCAGTGTAATAAGCACCCTAATTATGATCATCCGTGTAACCGAAGAATAGATGTCAAAATAATCTATTTCTTCCTTTTGTTTAAACCCCTTGACAACCAATCTAGTCTTGTACTTATCAATGGATATATCTGGTTTTAACTTCTCCTTAAAGATCCATTTGCACCCAATAGTAGAACTACCATGAGGGAGGTCAACCAGTTCCCAAGTGCCATTAGAGACAATGAAATTCATTTCACTCTTCATGGCTTCTTTCCAATGCCTTGCTTCAGGTGAAGCTATTGCATCTCAAAAAGTGAGAGGATCATTCTCGATAAGGTAAGTGATATAATCACTTCCCAAATCTTTGGTAATTCGTGGTCTCTTACTCCTTGTTTCAACCACTTTCTCAGACTCATTTGATCCAGAGTGAGAACAAGATGGCTCAACTCCCACATGTGTCATCCCTTCCACATGTTCAGGAATGGAAACAGAAATTAAAGGCATATCTAAAGAATAAAGATTATGAGGTACACCAACTTTCATGAGAAATATATCCTCAAAGAATGTAGCTTCTCGAAACTCAATAATAGAATTTACATTTATGCTAGATATTTTATACTTAATTACTAAAAACTTATAGGCATAGTTGTTCTCTACATAACCCAAAAAAATAGCATCTACAGTTTTAGGACCCAACTTCTTCTTGTTATGCTCTGGGACAAGTATTTTTGCAAGGCACCCCCACACTTAGAGGTATTTTAAGCTAGATTTTCTATTTCTCTAGAGTTTAAATGGGTCACTATCCTTATGCTTCTGAGAAACTATATTCAAAATATGGCAAGCCGTATTCAGAGCATCCTCCCACATATAGGTAGGTAATCCAGAACTCCCAACTATAGCATTTATCATGTCAGTTAGAGTTCTATTCTTTCTTTCTGTAATCTCATTAGATTGAGGAGAATATGGAGTGGTAAACTCATGAACTATGCCAATGGATTGATAATATTCATCTAATTTGTTAGATGTATGTTTTCCTTCTCTATCGGACCTCAATCTTTTAAATTTTCTACCAGTTTGTTTTTCTGCTTTGTTCTTAAAAATAAGAAACTTATCAAAAGCTTTATCTTTTGATTTTAACAGATATACATAGCAGTATTTAGTGTCATCATCTACAAAAGTGATAAAGTATTTTTTATGATTTCTAGTTAACACTCCATTAAACTTATATCTGTGTGCACCAAATCTAATATTTCAGAATCTCTAACAATCGTATGGAATGGTTTCCTACACTGTTTTGCTTGCACACAAATTTTATATTTTTTAGTTTTATCTATGGAATGTTCAGAAATCATCTTCAAGTTCATCATGCGTTTTATAGAATTAAAATTCACATGACCCAATCTATTATGCCACAAATCAGATGATTCTATATTGTAATCAATATTAAGCAATGAATCAAAAGAAATATCATTCTCTAATTTATTACTTCAAACATGTTCAACACGAAGTCTAAACAAACCATAATCTAAATACTCATTGCCAATGAATGTTCTAGAATGCAAAATAACAACTTTATTACATTTAAAGTTAAACTCATAACCCTCTCTAACTAGATATGAACCACTTAAAATATTCCTTCTAACTACACGCACATGGTGCACTCTGTGTAGAGATAGAACTTGTTCTGAAGGAAACTTCAGGTTCACGCGTCCAATCCCCAACATCTTTGCAATCGTGGAGTTGCCCATAGTCACAGATCTGCCTACAGCAGCCCAGTACTGGTCCCAACGACCACAATCACCATATTGACTTAAGGAGTACCATCCGTGGTCCCGTGAGCCTTGGCTTTCTTGGAAGGACATTCCTTGGCCCAATGCCCAACCTGTCTAGAGTTGCAACAAGGTTTGTTCTTTGTCTTTTTCTAGATTTTGGCCTTGGGTTTGAATTGGGTTTTTATTACAAGTTTAGCTTTTTGGCCCTTGCCTTTAAAAGATCCGGTCATCACATTAACTTTAGGTTTTTCAGTTGGCATCACAACTTGTTTCTGACTCCTATGTTCTTCCTCAATGGCTATGGCTACCATAAGATCATTGAGGTAAATATTTCTTCTACGGTGCTTGAGAGACATGCCAAAGTCTACCCAAGACTTAAGAAATTTTTCTACGATGGTCATGACTTGAAACTATGAAGCAATAGCAGAAACTCATGTGCCTGTTCAGTGACCGGCTTGCCCTCAACCATTTGATACTTCAGAAACTTGGCAACTGAGTACTTCTCAAGACCTTGGTCTTTGGTATTATACTTTTTGTCAAGTTGATCTCATAGGACTTTAGCAGTGGTAGAGGAGAAACTATATACGTCGAACAAAGTATTGGACAAAGCCAACATAATGCAACCACGACATATACCATCCTTCTCTTTCCACTCAACAACCGTAGTAACAATGGCGGGATCATGATCAATATCAGAAATTGTAGGGCATTTGAACTTCATAACATAAATCAAGCCTATAGTCATAAACCAATTTTTCATACATTGTTGTCAGCGATTGAAATTCTAACCGGCAAACTTTTTAGGCATACCAGACATGTCTACTTTTGGTATAAAACTAGATGAAATCGACATGCTTAGAATCTTCTCTAAGACTATCAGAATAAAAAATAGTATCATGAAGCAAATCAAATAATAAATCAACATGATATGCATATTAAACCATTGATTCAAACCGTAACAGAGTTCAATCATGTCATATTCTATTTTAAACCAAAATTCAGACGAGGACATTAGATCAAACATATACATAGAACAGAATAAGAAAAACAATGAAAACATGTTAATATTCTGCAATAGGCTAAGGCATATAAAGATACTCCCCTTAGAAAAGATTCACCCCCACATATAGTGCAAAAAGGGTCTGGCATCCTTCCCCCAAGATACAATAGCCTCGGCGATCTGTATCGGTGCACTCCGATGGTAGATCACCCTTTGAAAACAACCTCTATGAACGAATGTTGTAGAAATCTCCTTTTCAGAAAACACCCTTCAGAGAGGCAAGAGAGAGTAGGGAGAGAGAAAACCCAAAAGTCTCGAGAGTCACTAGCGCATTTTTGGTAACCACAACTTTCTAACCATGTTTTATAATCCTTGAACGGATACTAAAAACATGAAAGAGATCTGTTACCTATTACGAAGTGACGTGACCCATCAATGAAATGATCCATTATCCATTTCTCTTTTCCCTTTATTTAATATGAATAAAATAATTAATGCAGGACAAAAAGAACATTGAACTTAGATTAATGGATATGGCCTTAAAGGGCCAATTACCTGAACCCAGGCCTAGCATGACGCAGCCGGCACGTATGTGTGTGTGGTTAGCATTCCATCTCCTTGTTCTTTGAAACAAGTGATTGAATTACCAAGTAGGATATAAACCCCACCACCATTTTGTAATTCATCAATATAGGATTATTCCACATCATCAAAGTCCAAAAAGTACTTCATAAAGGGAGTGGTCCCCAAATTGCTTTCTTCTTTGAATTATTTACTCATCTCTTCTTACATCCAACGAGATATTCTTAACGTTGGTTCCTTTGAAGTTGCAAATAAATTTTAGTTGAATAAGAATTTATTGTTTGTGCAACGTTTTGCAAAGGATAATAATGTCTACTTTCAATTTTGCCCAAGCTTTTGTTATTTAAAGGATCCAATCACATAGAAGACACTACAGTAAGGAGTTAGTGAAGAAGGGATTTACAAAATAAAGTTGAATGCAGAAAATAAAGAGGTTTTCAATAGAGAGAAGGTTTTGGCTGAACATGGGCATAACTTGGGCCCTTTAGACTGTTCATCATATTTTGAATTCTTTTGATTTGTCGTATGATAAACTTGAGTTTTAAAAAGTCTGTAAAGCCTGACAGAAAGGAAAAATCCATAAACTCCCTTCCCATCGTTTGTCTAATTCTATGCAGGTATCCTTGAAGTTGTCTACTCTGATGTGTGGGGTCCAGCCCCAGTTGAGAGCACCAATGGTTTTAAGCACTGTGGTTTTCATAGATGCCTTCTTAAAATATATTTGGTTTTATTTGCTAAAAAATAAATCAAATGTTTGTCAAGCTTTTAAGGCCTTTAATACCTTGGCCGAAAATGTTATTGGGCATAGGATTAAAAAAAAATCACTCAGATTAGGAAGGTGAATTTTAGGCATTGAAAAACTATTTGATTGAGAGTGGTATTGGGCATAAAATTTCTTGCCCACACACTCCTAAACATAATGGGTCTGGCCAGACACATTATGAAAACTGGACTGTCCTTAATGGTGCAAGCCATGTCCCATAAAAAAATTGGACATATGCCTTCAGTTCCTTAACCATGTCTCATTAATCAGACTCTAACCAAAGTGCTAAAATTCAAGTCTCCCATTGAAGCTCTATTTAAAACCAAGCCTGATTATTGGTTTCTCAAAGTTTTTGGCTATGAATGTTTCCCTTGCTTATGTGCTTATAGGACATAAACTTGATTTTAGATCTGAAAGAGGTATGCTTTGAATCACAAAGGATATTATTGCATGAATGTTGTGACAAGAAAAATATTTACCTCTCTCCATGTAGTTTTCAATGAGGACAAGTACATGTTCCTAAACCAAACCTCAACCTCATATCCCAAAACACCAAATAAAATCGATGAACTAATCATCTTGTCTCCACCAACCTTAATCAAAATCCAAGATGAACTTGACTCAAACCATGCATCCAATATAGTTGACCAACCCAAGTCACAGGTTTGCAATTCCATACAACCTGAATCGTCCTCTAGTAGTAGTAGTAGTCATCCTGAACCATCTCAAAGAGAGGATAGTGGTGAGTCAAATCTTATCCCTAGTCAACCTATTTCATCTCCTCTTCCAACCTGAACTCATACTATTGCTACACATCATCGGGATGGAACTTTAAAAACCAACTTAAAATACCAAGATTTTAAAACCTACCTAGATACTAGGTACCCCATCCCTATAGCCCTCCTTGCAAGATAGTGAACTTGTTTCCTTCAAAGAATTTTATCAGGACAAGAGATGGTGAGAAGCTATGAAGGTTGAACATGATGCACTCATGAAAAATGAGGCTTCCAAGTTGGTTCCAATGCAAAATGCCAAACACATTGTTAGGTGTAAATGGGCTTTTAAAATAAATTGGCAAGCAACTGGAACATTAAAGAGATAAAAGGTTAGACTTGGAGCTAAGGGATATAGAACATGAGGGGATAAATTATATAATGACACTTAGCCTTATGGTAAAATCTTTCAATATAAGAATTGTGCTCTCAATAGCCTTAAGCAAATGCTGCGTTATCCAACAATTAGATGTCCAAAATATTTTTCTTCATGTTTTTTAAATGAAAAGGTTTATATGAGTCTGCCCCTAGACTTTAAAGATCCAAATTATCCAAACCATGTCTACAAGCTTCAAAGAGACCACTACAAAAAACAGTTGATTAGCGACGGAATTTAGCGACGACGTTATGCCGTCGCTACTTAGCGACGAATTAACGAGAGAAATGAATCTGTCGCTATAATTGGAGAATTTTACGAAACTAGCGACAGATTATATTCCCTCGCAAAATCCGTCGCTAAGTAGTGACGGATTTTGCGAGAGAATATTTTGTCGCAATAAATACGACAGTTCGCGACGGAATTGCGATAGATAAAATTCCGTCGCGAAATAGCGACGGCCTAGGCGACGAAATATTTTCTATCGCCTTTTTCGTTTTTTTAATTACGATGGCTTAGCGACGGAATTAATCTGTCGCTAAGCCGTCACGAAATGTCGCATTACCCCTAATCCCAGCCCTCTTTTTCCTTTCTTCTTTCACTGCTCCCGCCCGCCGCCCTCTCCCTCCTGTCGCCCTCTTCCTTCAGCCGCCCTATCCATCCCGTCGACCTCTCTGCCGGCCCCCACCGTTTGCCGGAAGTCGATCTCCGTCAACCTTCCGCCGCCGCCGCCCGGAGAAAGCACAGGTATTTCCGGGTCCCACCGTTAAATGGATTGGGGGTCGATCCCCTGCGTTTTCCGGCAGGGGGTCGACTCCGCCAGGCGGTTGACCCCGGTAGGGGGTCGACCCCCTGCTGTGTACGGCCGGGGGTCAACCCCTTGTCATGTCCGGCAGGGGGTTGACCTCGGTAGAGGGTCGACCCCGTTAGGGGGTCGACCCCGGCAAGAAAAATCCCTTTCCCATTGCACACTCTCCTTCGTTGCGCTCGAGTTCAACCCTCACACCTCTCCATCTGCAGCCTCCTGAGCCTCTCCCATGTTCGCCAGAGCCTTATCGGAGTCACCTACATGTGCCTCCAATCGCCAGAGCCACCTCAACTCATCTTCCACAAGAGCTGAGCCCCGTTGAATGCTCAGCGGGGCCCCTCCACACCTCATTTTCCAAACGGCGCTGCCCATTAGGTCTGATAATAAAAATATAATTAAAAAAGGTAAAGTTCTAATGTTAAGTGCATTTTCAGCATCAAGAAAATTTGATTTCACATTTAGAAAAACAAATTTTTCATTTTTGAGAAGTGTCATTATAAGGTTTTATAAGCATAAAAAAGTTGTTTGAAACAAGCTTCTTACCTTCCTCATGGCAATTTCTGTCATCCCTAGTATTCATCGGTTCTTTGTAAAGGTTTTTTTCTCCATTACAATGGGGAGGTCATCCGAATGAGTTCTAACTGGTTCAAGTCATGAGCAGTGATGTGTTGTTAATGGATAGAACCTAAAAGTAACCAGCGTGGTGAAACTCGAGCAGTACTATAGTTAGGTGTGAGTACCAGAGGTGGATGAGATAGGAGATTTGGTTCCTATGCTAGACTAAGTTGGCTTATCTAGGCTAGAGGTATTAGGTCTAGTGCAAATAATTCAATAGTGTAGTTATGTCTAGATCTCATACTTCATATACTGGAATACTGGTGGGGTAGACCCCAATTTATAACTTTTCTAGCAAATTTAGTCACAATTCCTACAAATATGATATTCGTGGATCCATATCCGCCCAAGGATGAGTTGGCAGGATCCTATTGTCCTAAGTTTGAAAGGGTTTTTTTTCGTGGTGACTTCATTTTAAAACATCATTTTTTTATGCAGATTTTTCAACAGAACCAGCTCGTGCTCAGCCACTTGTGGTAAGTAAGGGACAAAAATAATGCAAATCGGGTAAATACCCGTGGTGAGTAAGTGATGCAAGCGTATCACATGTTATTTAATTTATTAGATGTAACACTTTATTGTTCACACACTCACTTAGTTGTTAATATTTAAGGTTGCTTTGTTGGAGTTCGAAGATCATGCTGAGCATGATTTTAATGTAAGAATATTGAAGTGTTCTTATTTTTGGAGTACGGAGTCCATGCTAGGCATGGTAGTAGTTAGTGAGATATTGAAGTGTATTTGCTGCAGGTACATGTTTGTCATTTGTTTGATATGAATGATTACAATGTATTGCAATGTTTGATGTAATTGTATTCATGCTTGCATGTAGTTACTTTCAATTTGATTATGACTTCCATGTGAAATTGTATAATGAAAGCATGCTTCAAATGATTGTATCGTGTCATTAATAGTTTGAACATGAAAATATTAAGTTATCAATGCATGCATCAAAATTCTTGTTATTGTATGACATCATATATTGCATGATAAATTTGATATGTTCTTCATCGTAGCATTCTGATTGTTCTCTTTTAATTCGTTAGGCTATTATTTATAACTTCATAAAAAAATGACTGCAAACCATGAATGAATGTACCGTAGGATAGTGGACAATGAGTTATCGCATGAATATATGGATGGTGTTGACAGTTTTATTGAATTTGCAACGGCAAGTGTCAGTACAGTAGATCCTACAGGTCGGATTAGGTGTCCCTGCAAGATTTGTAAGAATAATCGATTTGTAGAACCTCATAGCGTTAAACATCACCTATATAGGAAGGGTTTTGTGAGTGATTATCAGAACTGGACGTTTCATGGAGAAGAATTTAGAAACGATTTTGATGCACGGGTGAATGTGGTGCACGATAATCCATATACGAATTTGATATTTGATGCCGCAGGAACAGAACTGGGTTCTGCTATGAGTTCTAGTGATGTAAGAACTGCCGTAGATGAAGAATCACCAAACGATGCAGCTAGTAGATTTTATGATTTACTTAGAGATGCTGATGAGCCACTTTGGAATGGTTGTGAGAGTCACACTATCTTGTCTGCAGTTCTTCAACTAATGAATTTGAAGTCCGAGTATAATTTGAGTCAATCATGTTTTGACCGTTTGTGCATGATTATGAAGAGTATGTTGCTCAAAGATGAGAAATTACCACAAAATTTCTATCGTGCGAAAGTTATGGTCAACGCTCTAGGTATGGGTTACAAAAAGATTGATGCTTGTCCAAATCACTGCATGTTGTATTTCAATGAGCAGGAAAACAACATATCATGCCCGTCATGTGGGCATCCTCGGTTCAAGCCAAAGACAAGAGGCAATGGTAGCACGAGATCAAAGGAAGTTTCATATAAGTCACTCCGCTACTTTCCTATCACTCCTAGATTGCAGCGATTGTATATGTCTTCAAGGACAGCTAAATACATGAGATGGCATGCAAATAAAGTTTGACACGATGAAAACAAGATCACGCATCCTGTTGACACTGAAGCTTGGAAGCACTTTGATTGTACTCATCAGAACTTCGCAATGGAAGTGCGAAATGTTAGACTCGGTCTATGTACAGATGGATTTAATCCATTTGGGGGTAGATCAACTTCATACTCATGTTGGCCAGTATTTGTAACTCCATATAACCTTTCACCAAGCTTGTGTATGAAACATCCAAATCTTTTCTTGTCTCTGTTGATCCCTGGTCCGACCTCACCTAGCCAAAATCTTGATGTATATCTAAGGCCATTGATTGATGAACTAAAAGTACTGTGGGATGACGGTGTTACCACGTATGATGCCCACAAAAAACAAAATTTCAACATGAAGGTCGTTGTTCTATGGACAATCAGTGACTTCCCTGTATATGGTATGTTATCTGGTTGGAGCACACATGGGAGGTTGGCTTGTCCGTACTGCATGGAGGATTCCAAAGCTTTTAGATTGAGGCATGGAAGGAAGCCTTGCTGGTTTGAGTGCCATCGTCGATTTCTACCCAGCGATCATCCGTTCCGACGACAAAAGAATGTGTTTAAAGCAGGCACAACTGAAACAGAAGGTCCATCCTCAAGATTGTCCGGCATAGAGATTCTAAGAAGATTGCGATAATTTCCAGATGTATTAACAGATGCCCTCTGTCCTACACCTTTCCGTGGGTTTGGGAAGGATCATAATTGGACAAAGAAATCTATTTTTTGGGAACTACCGTATTGGCCGACCCTATTGATACAACATAATTTGGATGTAATGCATGTAGAGAAAAATGTGTTTGATAATGTGTTCAATACAGTAATGAATATTAAAGGAAAAACGAAGGATAATCCGAAGGCCCGTATGGATTTAAAATTAATATGTAAAAGACAAGAATTGGAACTCAAAGAGTATAATGGCAAAGTACTGAAACCAAAGGCAAAGTACGTGCTCGGACCTGATCAAATAAAACATGTATGTCAATGGTTGAGACAACTGAGATTTCCAGATGGATATGTCTCTAACATTGCTCGGGCTGTGAAGATTGACGATGGACAGTTATATGGGTTGAAGAGCCATGATTGTCATATCTTTATGCAACGATTGATACCCCTAGCATTGCATGATATGTTAGACAAACCTATATGGGGGGTATTGTCTGAGTTGAGTGGATTTTTCAGAACATTGTGCGCATCGGAGGCCATAGTATCAGATGTAAAGAATCTCGAGGACTCTGTCATCACCACTGTTTGTCTGATAGAAAAGATATTTCCGCCAGCATTTTTCGATGTTATGGAACATTTGATCATATATCTGCCATATGAACTAAGGGTTGGTGGCCCTGTGCAATATCGATGGATGTACCCATTTGAAAGGTATATGTTTTTTTATATTTGTCTCTTTAATGTCAGATATTTAAAATTTGAAATGTATGTTCTTGTCAGATGCATGTTCGACCTAGAAAAAAGGTTCGTAATAAAGCAAGAGTAGAAGGCTCTATTTGTGAGGCATACACTTTAGAAGAGATTTCAAATTTCCCATCTATGTACTTCGAACCTCATATTCCAACACGTTACACATGTCCGCCCCGTAACAATGATGGAGAACAAGTAACTGTAGCTGACAAGCTGTCGATATTTCAACCACTTGGGCATGCATTTGGTAGTTGTCGATCAAGGCTACTGACAGATCAAGAGCAAGATGCAGCACACATCTATATTCTTTTTAATTGCTCCGCGATCGACCCATACATCGAGTAAGTATATGTATATGCAACTCAATTATAAATCCTTTTATATTCTATATGTGGATATATGGCTCGGTAATATAAGTATTTATGGTTTGCAGACGATTTAATCTGGAGTTGCAAAGCGAAGTTTCACATCTCACTGATGCAGAAGTACAAAAAGAACGTGAAACTAAGTTTGTGGAGTGGTTGAAACAGTTGGTAAAGAAGCTAACATAAATTTTGTACTTATAAACAACACTAAGTTACTTAATTGATCGTGATCACAATCATTCTTTATGTCTGTGCGTAGGTTCGTCATGGTGATGTTAAAGATCATGGAATATGTGATTTAGAAAATGGTCCGACCAAAGTTGTGCAATGCTACAACGGGTATATCGTAAATGGTTATTGATTCCATACAAAAGATTACGGTATAAACAAATCAACGATAAATAGTGGCGTGTGTGTCAATGGTAGCAGCTACGGTGAAAATAAACATGATTACTACGGTGTTATAGAGGAAATAATGGAGTTGACTTACTTAGGCATGAATAACAGGGTAACTTTATTCAAGTGTCATTGGTTTGATCCAACTGCAACAAGACTCGACAAAGCTTCAGGCATTGTGGAGGTGAATCATAAATCCAGGTTTGGAACATATGAACCATTCATATTAGCCTCGCAAGCTCAACAAGTTTATTATACTTCATATCCGAGTATAAAAAAGTCAGATAGAAATGAATGGTGGGCAGTTTGCAAGGTGAAGTCCAAACTATACCCCGAGTATGATCAGTTACAGGAAGATGAGTTAGCTGAAGACAGCGATTACTATCAATCAGATGATGTCTATGACTTCGCTTATGGTCACGATGTTGCGCATGATATGCATGTCATATCTCCATTGGCCGATGAAACATTCATAGAGGAATGTGATCCAAATGATGTACCAAGTGGATGGGCAAACAATAAAGAAGAAGAAGAAAGTCAAACTAGTGACGAGGAAGAATTCTCAAGCTAGTGAGCAAAATCTTATACTACAAACCTCTATTTAAATACATTACAGTACTTGATGTAAGTTGTATAGCAATACTTGGTGTGAATGGTTAACAATTTTATTTGAATGTATTATAATACTTGATACGAATGATTCGAATGCATTGCAATACTTGATGTGAATGATTTGAATTATTTGAATGTATTGTAATACTTGATGCGAATGCATGAGTTGTATTGCAACACTTGATGTGAATGATTAAAAATTTTAATTGAATGTATTATGATACTTGATACGAATTATTTGAATGCATTGTAATACTTGATGTGAATGATTTGAATTATTTGAATGTATTGTAATACTTGATACGAATGATTCGAATGCATTGCAATACTTGATGTGAATGATTTAAATATTTTGAATGTATTATAATTTATGCAACGAATGATTTGAATTATTGCAATACTTAATGTGAATGATTTGAATGTATTGTAATACTTGATATGAATGATTCGAATGCATTGCAATACTTGATGTGAATGATTCAAATATTTTGAATGTATTATAATTTATGCAACGAATTATTTGAATTATTGCAATACTTAATGTGAATGATTTGAATTATTTGAATGCATTGTAATACTTGATGCGAATGATTTGAATGCATTACAATGCTTGGTGTGAATGACTTGAATGCATTGTAATACTTGATGCGAATGATTTGAATGCATTGCAATGCTTGATGTGAATGACTTGAATGCATTATAATACTTGATGTGAATTATTTGAATGTATTGTATGACATGTGTTATTTGTTAGAATATGGTTTATGGAGGTTATAGTGGTCGCTCATCCAGTAGTAGTCAGGCTCAGCCTTCATCTTCACGGGCTCCTGTGATAGGTATATCATATAACTAATTGGATGCTTGATTAGTTCAAATGCGCATTCTGAGAATTTCTAACGTATTTTTTTACAGATGATGTTGCGTCTGTACACGACCCACCTACACCAGTTGATCACACAAGTCAACAGCCAACACAGGAAACAGGGTCTTCTCAGGCTGGCACAAGAAGACTCATTCGAATAGTGTATATCGATAATCGATCGTAAGTATTTTGTTTTCAATTATTGCATATCTTATAAATATTTTATATTGATATTTACTGTGTAACAATTCATGTGCAGCACAAGGTTTGAGCCACAAGAAGTAGTACGGGAGATTAGGAATTCACTTCTTCAACATCTACCAGGACCGGTTGCTCAATGGAAAGAGTACTCAAAGGAGGTGTTAGACAGATTGTGGTCCTCATTCATGGTATACAGTTGTTCCTCATAGTTAATGTGTTTCATATTTAATTTATTTAAGTAATGTCTACTAACTTTCTGAAAATATTTATAGGCTTCGAATCGCTTCGCAACTACGGTGGAAGAAAATGATGCAAGGAAGGTGTGGCAGAAGGTGGCTGTCAATCGATTTGCAGACATGCTGCACACTATGAAGACTGTTGAGAAACTCTGTTTTGATGTCACATAATATGATACACTGTCGTATTTGATTTTATATGATATGATAATATGTCCTCTTGAAAAATGTTATATTATGACTGAATATGTTTTGCCATAAATCTAACGAGTATTTGATGCAAGGATATCTCACCCAAAAAGGATGGAGACTTTCTGTTCAAGTACAACTAGTGCAATCATACTCCTTGAAGAAAAAGCTTGATGAGCCATGCATTCCTAAAGTTCAACTGAAGAGATCGGCTACCTCAAGATGAAGACTTTTTTCTTCTTTAGAGTCATATGTAACAGAACCTTCAGGAACATGCATATTGCATATTACATACTCATTCATAAAAACTATATCATAAAAGTATACGATAGTTTCAAAAAGCTCCTTTTTGAAAACTAATAATTGTACCTCCTTACAACCATTTATGAAAAAGGTATTTTTGACATGATTTCAAAATGTAATAATTGTACCTTACATCATATACAAGACAACATGAAAAGAAATGCAGGAAAAAGACAAAACATGAAATCGGCTACATAAAGAAAACAAATATAATATGTTTTTGAAAAGACTCTAGTTACCTTCTTTAAAGAATTGTTTTTAAATATGGAAAAAAGACAAAACATGAAATCGGCTACATAAAGAAAACAAATATAATATGTTTTGAAAAGATTCTAGTTACCTTCTTTAAAGAATTGTTTTTAAAATATGGGAAAAAGACAAAACATGAAATCGGCTACACAAAGAAAACAAATATAAAATATTTTGATAAAAGACTCTAGTTACCTTTTTACAAAACCATAGAATGTCGACTTACTTGAAGTCATCATTCTCTTTGTACAAGCATTAAATACCTCCTGTAAGAAATCCTTGTTAATATCCTTCTCAAGAATGTCGACTTTCTTGTAGTCCTCATTCTCTCTGAAGACTTTGAAAAACACAACATAAAGAAAACACTTGACATGACTATGTACAAATAAATATCTCAAAGCACTCATTGTACTTACACTCATTTAAGGTAAAGAAGTACTTATGTACCTCAAATCATTAATTAGAATAGAGACAAAACTATAAATCCAACATTCACTGAACTATTGTAAGAAATAGACTTTTTACATAAAATATGTATTACCTAAAATATTACAACGACTAAGTGTACCCTATATTTTACTTTTATGGAAAAAGGCATTCTCGAATTTCTCTAAAAGATGTTTTTGAAATGACATAACATTTCACATTTCAAAAAGGCTACGATTTCAAAATGTAACGACTACTTTTTTAAAAAGCTATATAAACACACTCAAATAAACTATTCAACAAGGGGAATGGAATAGATGTGTGAGCTTACAACGAGAAAAATTCTATTCATTATTTGAAAAGAGAGCCTTGAAAAAGAAAAGAAAGAAAAGAGAAAAAGTCAAGTATAGCTCTTTGACAAAGAGTATCTTCTGAGTGACAAACAGAACATTCTGAGAATCCTTCATTCGTGCATTCATATCATTCTGAAGGTTCTATAGGAAGTATTGTAACTTTCTGTTATTCACTGTATTCCTTCTTTGTTGAAAGAAGTAGACCTCTGAGAAAGAGGGTGTTGTCCTTCTCTGTTGAGAGAAGAAGACCTCTGTGGAAGAGGGTGTGCTCCTTCTCTGTTGAGAGAAGAAGACCTCTGAGGAAGAGGGTGTTGTACTATTTATCCGGTGACTCGGATGTTATAGTGGAAAGCTCAAGTGGTTTGCTTGGGGACTGGATGTAGGTCTGGGTATTGACCGAACCAGTATAAATTCTGTGTTTTATGTGTTGTGCTTTATTGCCTGATTATTTTATTTTATCGATCTTTATCGTATTTCACTATTCACCCCCCCTCTAGTGGAATTTCATTTGGTATCAGAGCAGGTTTGTTGGTTTCGACATAACAAGTCTTCCAGCACAAATGGCATCTACCTCTTATGCTCGTGATATTGAAGGTCAACACGCATCTCGTCCTCCTTTCTTCAATGGCTCCAACTATGGATACTGGAAGTGCAGAATGGCTATATTTCTCAAATCCATAGATTTTGCTGTATGGAAAATTGTTGAGCATCCATACACATCTCCATCCGTAGACTATAACTTATGGTCTGATGAAGAAAAGAAAATGGCAAACCTAATTGCAAAGGCTATGAATGTCTTATATTGTGCCATTGATCAGAATGAATTCAATAGAATATCTATATGTGAATCTGCATATGACATTTGGCATTCTTTGGAGGTTATTCATGAAGGAACCAACAAAGTAAAAGAAGCCAAAATCTCATCTCTTGTTAGAAAATATGAGTTGTTCAAAATGAACAAAGATGAACCCATCACAGAGATGTTTACCAGATTCACCAACATCACCAACGATCTGAAATCTCTGGGTGTAACATATTCCCAGACAGAAAAGGTGAAGAAAATCTTGAGATCTCTCACAACTGATTGGGAGAAGAAGACTACAGCTATTGAAGAAGCTCAAGATTTATCTAAGCTTACTTTGGACGACTTAATAGGCAATCTTATGGCCTATGAAGTCCACATGAAAGAAAGAAGGGAAGAAGAGCAACCAGTAAAGAAAACTCTAGCTTTCCCAGCTCTATCTGAGAATGAAGACTCAGATAAAGAATCCGAAATTGCGCTACTTAACAGAAAATTCCAGCGCTTCATGAGAAGGAACCGGCTTCCAAACAGGCACAAGGAAAGAAAAGATCATAAGGAAGATCCCATGTGCTATCAGTGTAATAAACCAGGTCACTTAAGGCGTGACTGTCCCCTTCTCAAAAGAAAATCCAAGACCGAGGAACCAAAGAAGAGGTTCTTCAAGAAAAAGGCTCTGCATGCTCAATGGGATGATTCAGAACCATCCACCAGTGAAGAGTCAAGTGATGATGAAGCCGAAATTGCAAATATGTGCTTCATGGCAAACGAAAGTTCGGTAAGTGAAATCTCTGATTTTTCCGTTGAAGAACTTCTAGATGCTTTTCAAGAACTATTTGAAGAATCTAGAAAATTGAGTTTCAAAAATAAAGCTTTAAAATCTGAAAATCTAGAGCTTTCTCAGAAAAATGAAAAACTCAGCAGTGAAAATTCTGAGTTGAAAAAGAAAAACTTAATGCTTATGTCTGAAATCTCTTCTACTAGCTCCAAAACTAAAAATCTGCAAGTAGAAATTTCAGAGCTAAAAAGTAAAACTAAGAACCTCATGAAAACGGTTTTCAAGTTTACTAAAGGTAAAGAGAACTTGGATAAACTCTTATCCTCTCAGAAAGTCTCTTTCTACAAGAATGGTATTGACTACTCTCATTTCAACAAGCCTTCTTGTATGAATCAAAAGACCACGTTTGTGAAAAGTTCGTCTGAACCAAATATGGAGTATTATAATTCTTTTAACTCCTCTAAGGTTGTAGACAAACCCAAATCCAAATGGATATGGGTTCCAAGGTCTAACAAAAAGGGACCCGATTGGGTACCAAAAAGAAATTTTACTTGATGATTTGCAGGCTCCAAATAAGAAGAACAGATGGATTCTAGACAGTGGATGTTCAAAACACATGACAGGACATCTAGACCTTTTTGTTGTTCTTCATCATAAAGAAGGAGGAACCGTCACCTTTGGAGATAACAACAAAGGTTTGATAATTGGCATTGGTAATATTGGTAACATAGATAGACCTCTTATCAAAGACGTTCTCCTTGTTAAAGGCTTAAAACATAACCTACTAAGTATCAGTCAAATGTGTGACACAGGTTATAATGTTAGCTTTAATCATGATGCATGCCTCATAGCAGACACCAACGAAAACATCATCTTAAAAGGTATAAGAAAGAATAATATATATGAACTATACCTAGAAAACATCACAGAACATTGCCTTATAGCTAATAATGACTCTCAACATTTATGGCATATGAGAATGGGTCATGTAAATTCTAAGTACATGTCTAAATTAGCTAAAAATAAGTTAGTACGTGGGTTACCCAAAATATCTTTTAAAAAGGATTATTTTTGTGATGCATGTCAATTAGGAAAACTGTCCAAATCATCCTTTAAATCAAAAAATATCATTTCTAGCAAAAGACCTCTAGAGCTTCTCCACCTGGATCTTTTTGGTCCTTCTAGGGTAGCTAGTCATAATCACAATAAATACGTTTTTGTCACTGTAGATGACTACTCAAGATTTACTTGGGTGATATTTTTGAAAAACAAAAGTGATATGTTTTGTCAATTTGAAATTTTATGTAAAAAATTACAAAATGAAAAATCTTGTTCTATTGTTAAAATCCGTAGTGACCATGGAGGAGAATTTGAAAATGAACTTTTTGAAAATTTTTGTAACTTGCATGGTATTTCTCATAACTTTGCCTTTCCTAGAGCTGCACCTCAAAATGGTGTAGTAGAAAGAAATAATAGAACCCTTCAGGAATCTGCTAGAACTATGCTCCAACACAATAATCTTGCTAAATCTTTTTGGGCAGAAGCTGTTAATACTGCATGCTACATAACAAATAGAGTTCTCATTAGACCCTTATTAAATAAAACTCCATATGAACTATTCTATGACAGAACTCCAAGAATAGACTATTTCAAAGTCTTTGGTTGTAAATGCTTTATCCTAAACACAAAAGATAGCCTAGATAAATTTGATGCTAAATCTATTGAAGGCATATTTTTAGGATATTCAAGTCATAGTAAAGCATACAGGGTTTTCAATAAGCATTCTAAGTCTATTGAAGAATCTATGCATGTTAGTTTCTGTGAATCTATTGATCAATCTGTTCATAAGCAAACTAACGATGATGATGTTGAAAGTACGGATTTATTTTTAGATAACACAGCTAAGTCTAATGAAGATGATCATCAAAGAACATTTTTCGATATCAAAGATCATCCTCAAAAGCAGATTTTGGGAGAACTGACAAAGGGGGTTCAGACTAGAGCTCAGTTAGAACGAATTGCAAATATGGCATTCATTTCTTAACTTGAACCAAAGAAAATTGATGAAGCCATCATCGATGAGTTCTGGATGCTAGCCATGACTGAAGAACTGAATCAATTCCAAAGGAATGAAGTTTGGGATCTTGTACCTAGACCAAAGAATCATCCGATCATTGGGACAAGATGGATCTTCAGAAACAAGCTAGATGAAACAGGTAATGTTATAAGAAACAAGGCCAGACTAGTAGCTCGAGGATACAACCAGGAGGAAGGTATTGACTTTGATGAAATATTTGCTCCTGTTGCTAGACTTGAATCTATTAGAATGTTTTTAGCATATGCAAGCTATATGGATTTCAAATTATATCAAATGGATGTTAAAAGTGCATTTCTGAATGGATTTATAAATGAAGAAGTTTATGTAAAACAACCTCCAGGTTTTGAAAATGAACAATATCCAGATCATGTTTTTAAACTCAAACGTGCTTTGTATGGTTTAAAACAAGCACCTCGTGCTTGGTATGATAGACTTAAAACCTTTCTGTTAAAAACTGGTTTTTCTGTAGGCAAAGCAGACTCTACATTATTTGTTAAAATAGTGAATAATCATACCCTAATTGTTCAAATATATGTAGACGATATCATCTTTGGATCTTCTAACAGCACTCTTTGTGAAGAATTTTCTAAGTCCATGCAGAAAGAATTTGAAATGAGTATGATGGGAGAACTCACCTACTTTCTTGGACTGCATATTAAGCAAACCAAGGATGGAGTTTTCATCAATCAATCTAAGTATGCTCGTGAACTTCTGAAGAGGTTCAACATGAACTCAACTGCTTCAAAATCTACTCCTGTGAGCACTACTACTGTTTTGGACAAAGATGAAGATGGTAAGTCTGTTGATACAAAGGTATACCGAGGTATGATAGGATCACTTCTATATTTAACTGCTAGCCGTCCAGACATTATGTTCAGTGTTTGCTTGTGTGCTAGATTTCAATCAAATCCAAAAGAATCACATCTTAAAGCTGTAAAAAGAATAATGAGATATTTAAAAGACACAGTTGATTTTAAACTATTCTATTCAAAATCCTCTACATTTGATCTAATCTCATACAGCGATGCTGACTTTGCTGGAAGTAAATCTGATAGAAAAAGCACAAGTGGAACATGTCATATGCTAGGGCACTCTCTTGTATCATGGTTCAGTAAGAAACAAAACTGTGTATCTTTGTCAACTACTGAAGCCGAATACATAGCTGCTAGCCTAGTCTGTACTCAAGTAATCTGGATGAAACAAACCTTAAAAGATTTTGATTTAAATTTTGAAAAAACAACTATTTTCTGTGATAATACTAGTGCTATAAACCTATCTAAAAATCCTATCTTGCACTCACGAACTAAGCACATTCAAATAAGACATCACTTCTTAAGAGAACAAGTCTTAAACAACATTATTAAACTCGAATTTATACCCATTAATCAACAGTTAGCAGACATATTCACTAAACCATTAAAACATGAAGACTTCACACGTATTAGAAGAGAACTAGGAATATGCAAACTAAGTGACTTATAAATTAATCACACTTATTAAGATTATTGCTTTTGATAAAATCTTATTTTAAAAGGCTTTTTCTTATCGATTTTTTTGTGTTTGTTTTACTATTCAAAGTCAAACTATGTTTTCATATTTTCGTATACTCTCAATACTCATAGAAACACATTCATCATGACACATTCTTTATGTCTTTCAACTTGTCATCTTTCAAGTACACTCTCATAATGACTTCTTGTCCTATCTCCTTTTACATATATCCATAAGAACCATTTACTTTAAGTAAAAGGCTATCATGACTTGGATCACATCACTCATTTCATTACACCTTTTATATCTTTTGTCTTTTTGTGACAACCTCTCATACGATAAGCTAGCCGACCTCCAAACATGATTCCTCATAACTTTGATTATTATTCTTAATTAATTATATTCATGTGATATATTCCCTTTCATGACCTTGTATCAATATACTTCTCTAAAATCTTAAAACCTCTTATAAAAAATTCAAAGTGATTCTTTTTTTTTTGTATCACCTTTTAAGTAGTTATATTTCACGTAAATTTTTACTATATCATCGGTTATTTCATAGCTTAAGTATAATCTATTATCATCCTGTCACATCCTTTATGAAATAATTTTTTAAACTCTCCTTTTTCGACAACTTGTCCTCTATTGTTTCTAGTACTACTAGTACCCACTTTTTTATTTCCTCTCTCTCTCTTTATCTCATATGAAGTGACTTTCCATCCGTGACCATGACTCTCTCATATATTTTATATCTCTCTTAAATCGAGATTCATAAAAGTCTTGTCTTCAAGCAAAACTTTATCTATTGGCTAGTCTAACTCTACTTTATGTCATATCTAAATCAAGTGATTGTCGTCCTTTATAACCTTTCTCATTTTTCTACATATCCGTATCATCTTTTTATGTCTATTCACTCTCCTTTCACGCTTATCAATATATATACTTCTTAAATAAAAATTATTATTGCTTCTCACTCATACCCCATGGTTTGTCCTATTCCAAACTCTCCATTCACGAATTAGGAATACTTCCACATAAAGTAAAATCATGTAGAAAAAGTTGCTTGTTTTATTAGGCCATTATTTTCTTCACTCTATAACTATTCTTTTAAACTTTTTGAATTATTCACTCTCTCAAGTTCAAAATATGACACCCCATACTCTATTAATGACTTGTTTCACTAGTCGATAAACTCACCCATAGTAAAATTCATATATATATATATATATATATACAAATTTGTTCAAATCTATGTCCTTCTTAAAATACACACCAATATAATACACTATCTTCCACCATTGATTTGATTTATCATTCACAAGCCTCTTAACTTACAACTCACAAATTTTCTTATTCAAATTACAATCCAAAAATCATTCACTTTCATTATCATTCAATTATTGTCACAATTATTTCTCTCTTCTATTTAAACGTTTGGTTCATTCCTCACCACTACCACTCATAGCATACATACTTTGACACTCGTTCCTCCGCTCTCAACTTCCTTTTGAAATGGCTTCCTCTTCAAACTCTGCAATCTCTGCCGCAGATCTAAGGTATCCAGATCTGTTTCATGACTACAACTTACTTTGTTCTCGACCCATTCATGAAGGAAAATTAGTTCACTATGAAGATTTCATGTTATTTAACTTAGACAGCTCTCTCCCCGAACTCAAACACCTACTAGGATCTTCATTGGAAGCTGCCTATTATCCTGAACTAGTTCGACTGTTCTATACAAACTTTTCTACTGATCATGAACAAACTACTATCACCACCAAAGTTCGCGGACAACTGATGATCTTTCGTACTTCCTCACTAGGTAGAATTCTAAACCTACCTTCTACCGGCACAGACCTCAACACCATAGTACCAATCGAACGATCGGTACTTCAAAAAATTCTTCTCTGCACCAACTGCTACCCACTTCCCTGGCACATGAGGAATCTCCAACCTCATGCTCAATTACTTGCCCAGATTCTTCTCCACAACATCTATCCCAAGCTTCCCCGCAAGGGATTAGTTCCACGAAAAATCTCTCTCCTTATCTACGCCATTTTCTCCTCTACTCCGATAAACTGGTCCTCCATTCTTTTCAACCTTTTTATTCGTTATCAGAAATTCAAGCCTCTTCTTTTCGGGTGTTTCATAACTCCCATTCTCAAATATTTCAAAGTACCCCTTCACAACGAAGTCATCCTCCATCCCTCTCAGGTCCTCGATGCTACCACCTTCAATCTAAGGTCTCTGCACATGCCCGGCTCTGATTAAGAAGATCCAACATCCACCTTCAATTACTTCCCTGCTCTGATGGATGTCCAGCGCTCTCAGGATCGTCTTCTTCGCCGTCAAGCCTCGTTGCAGCAAACTCTACGGACCCTCCAGTCGGATCACGTCAACCGAACACATCAACATACTCCACCTTCGGGATAAACTTACTTTTGGACTGTAATCTTTATTATTGGTCTGTAATAACTCTCTTACTCTGATCCCTTCCTTTTTGTCTATGACAAAGGGGGAGAAAACCTGTCTCCATTATTGGAGAAATACTCTCTTTAAAACATTTTTTCAATATTTTATCATATTATTATTTCTATGCATAATGTCTTTTTGACAGGGGGAGCATATTTTGTCATCATCAAAAAGGGGGAGAATGTTGATAAACTCTGTTTTGATGTCACATAATATGATACACTGTCGTATTTGATTTTATATGATATGATAATATGTCCTCTTGAAAAATGTTATATTATGACTGAATATGTTTTGCCATAAATCTAACGAGTATTTGATGCAAGGATATCTCACCCAAAAAGGATGGAGACTTCTTGTTCAAGTACAACTAGTGCAATCATACTCCTTGAAGAAAAAGCTTGATGAGTCATGCATTCCAAAAGTTCAACTGAAGAGATCGACTACCTCAAGATGAAGACTTTTTTCTTCTTTAGAGTCATATGTAACAGAACCTTCAGGAACATGCATATTGCATATTACATACTCATTCATAAAAACTATATCATAAAAGTATACGATAGTTTCAAAAAGCTCCTTTTTGAAAACTAATAATTGTACCTCCTTACAACCATTTATGAAAAAGGTATTTTTGACATGATTTCAAAATGTAATAATTGTACCTTACATCATATAGAAGACAACATGAAAAGAAATGTAGGAAAAAGACAAAACATGAAATCGGCTACATAAAGAAAACAAATATAATATATTTTTGAAAAGACTCTAGTTACCTTCTTTAAAGAATTGTTTTTAAATATAGGAAAAAGACAAAACATGAAATCGGCTACATAAAGAAAACAAATATAATATGTTTTGAAAAGACTCTAGTTACCTTCTTTAAAGAATTGTTTTTAAAATATGGGAAAAAGACAAAACATGAAATCGGCTACACAAAGAAAACAAATATAAAATATTTTGATAAAAGACTCTAGTTACCTTTTTACAAAACCATAGAATGTCGACTTACTTGAAGTCATCATTCTCTTTGTACAAGCATTAAATACCTCCTGTAAGAAATCCTTGTTAATATCCTTCTCAAGAATGTCGACTTTCTTGTAGTCCTCATTCTCTCTGAAGACTTTGAAAAACACAACATAAAGAAAACACTTGACATGACTATGTACAAATAAATATCTCAAAGCACTCATTGTACTTACACTCATTTAAGGTAAAGAAGTACTTATGTACCTCAAATCATTAATTAGAATAGAGACAAAACTATAAATCCAACATTCACTGAACTATTGTAAGAAATAGACTTTTTACATAAAATATGTATTACCTAAAATATTACAACGACTAAGTGTACCCTATATTTTACTTTTATGGAAAAAGGCATTCTCGAATTTCTCTAAAAGATGTTTTTGAAATGACATAACATTTCACATTTCAAAAAGGCTACGATTTCAAAATGTAACGACTACTTTTTTAAAAAGCTATATAAACACACTCAAATAAACTATTCAACAAGGGGAATGGAATAGATGTGTGAGCTTACAACGAGAAAAATTCTATTCATTATTTGAAAAGAGAGCCTTGAAAAAGAAAAGAAAGAAAAGAGAAAAAGTCAAGTATAGCTCTTTGACAAAGAGTATCTTCTGAGTGACAAACAGAACATTCTGAGAATCCTTCATTCGTGCATTCATATCATTCTGAAGGTTCTATAGGAAGTATTGTAACTTTCTGTTATTCACTGTATTCCTTCTTTGTTGAAGGAAGTAGACCTCTGAGAAAGAGGGTGTTGTCCTTCTCTGTTGAGAGAAGAAGACCTCTGTGGAAGAGGGTGTGCCCCTTCTCTGTTGAGAGAAGAAGACCTCTGAGGAAGTGGGTGTTGTACTATTTATCCGGTGACTCGGATGTTATAGTGGAAAGCTCAAGTGGTTTGCTTGAGGACTGGATGTAGGTCTGGGTATTGACCGAACCAGTATAAATTCTGTGTTTTATGTGTTGTGCTTTATTGCCTGATTATTTTATTTTATCGATCTTTATCGTATTTCACTATTCACCCCCCCTCTAGTGGAATTTCAAAGACTGCAGCAAAAAAAGCATCTGGCGTAGTAGATGATCCATTACTGTGGAAGGGCCATGACCCTATTACTATCAGGAGAGATTACTAGGATGAAATGTGCGATAAGTGGGCGGGAGATGCATTTAGAAATCGCTCTGCGAAGGCTGCACAAAATCGATCGAAGATGTCTGAAGCCCATCTACACACAGGTGGATCTAAGACATTTGGGAGTCACTAGAAGAAAATGGTAACTCATCAATATATAATATTAATTTTATAAGTATTGTTGCAAACTTGTGTACTAAATCTTTTGTCATTTAACTTCGCAGGAAGCAGAAAAAGGAGGCAGTGTACCATATAAGGATGTGTTTGTTGAAACACATAAACGGAAGACCACGGGAGTCTTCGTATCAGAGAAAGCGAGAACGACAACGGTATGTATTTATTCTATTAATAATCATTGTAATATATATGCAAGTTATCATAATGTTATCATTAATTATTAATGAATACTTTAAACATTATTTTGTAGGAGGCATATAAGCAACAGATGGTAGAGCGATATGGTGATGATGCTACTCAGCATCCATCATTTGATCCTACAGCATGGGTGACTGCAGCAGGTGAACCCAAAAAAGGTCGCGTGTTCGGGTTTGGGAGTAATATGAACACTTCACCAGTTATTGCTTCTTCCAGTTACGGCTCACCGACTTCTTGCGCTGACATAAGCTCCAAGCAGCAGACTATTATTTCTGGTGATGATGTACGCCAGATCATTACGGAATCACTGAATAACTACTTACATGACATTGTCGCCCCCTTTCTCTGAAATGAGATCAAGGTCGTTGTTCTGGAAAGGGGATCTTCGATTCCAGGTCCCTCTCAGGTATAATCACATATTCAGTTTTTTGTCTGCCTTAGAACACATATGAGCATAATCGAATCACATATATAACTTTTTTTCTGCCTTAGAGCACATATGAGCATGCTATAATCACATATTCAGTTTTTTGACTGCCTAAGAACACATATGAGCATGATAGAATTACATATAAAGTTTTTTTGTCTGCCTTAGAACACATATGAGCATGCTATAATCACATATTCAGTTTTTTGACTGCCTAAGAACACATATGAGCATGTTATAATCACATATTCAGTTTTTTGACTGCCTTAGCACACATATGTGCATGATAGAATCACATATAGAGTTTTTTTATTGCCTTAGAGCACATATGAGCATGCTATAATAACATATAGAGTTTTTTTATTGCCTTAGAGCACATATGAGCATGCTATAATCACATATAAAGTTTTTTGGCCTGCCTTAGAACACATATGAGCATAATCGAATCACATATATAACTTTTTGCCTGCCTTAGAGCACATATGAGCATAATAGAATAACATATAGAGTTTTTTGCCTGCCTTAGAGCATATATGAGCATGCTATAATCACATATAAAGTTTTTTTATTGCCTTAGAGCACATATGAGCATGCTATAATCACATATAAAGTTTTTTTATTGCCTTAGAGCACATATGAGCATGCTATAATAACATATAGAGTTTTTTTATTGCCTTAGAGCACATATGAGCATGCTATATGCACATATAAAGTTTTTTTGCCTGCCTTAGAACACATATGAGCATAATCGAATCACATATATAACTTTTTGCCTGCCTTAGCACACATATGAGCATGATAGAATCACATATAGAGTTTTTTGCCTGCTTTAGAGCACATATGAGCATGCTATAATAACATATAGAGTTTTTTTATTGCCTTAGACCACATATGAGCATGCTATAATCACATATAATTTTTTTTGCCTGCCTTAGAGCACATATGAGCATGCTATAATCACATATTCAGTTTTTTGACTGCCTAAGAACACATATAAGCATGATAGAATCACATATAAAGTTTTTTTGACTGCATTAGAACACATATGAGCATGCTATAATCACATATTCAGTTTTTTGACTGCCTAAGAACACATATGAGCATGTTATAATCACATATTCAGTTTTTTGACTGCCTTAGCACACATATGAGCATGATAGAATCACATATAGAGTTTTTTTATTGCCTTAGAGTACATATGAGCATGCTATAATAACATATAGAGTTTTTTTATTGCCTTAGAGCACATATGAGCATGCTATAATCACATATAAAGTTTTTTTGCCTGCCTTAGAGCACATATGAGCATGCTATAATCACATATTCAGTTTTTTGACTACCTTAAAACACATATGAGCATGCACAAATCACATATAGAGTTTTTGTACTGCCTTAGAACATATATCATTTATGATAGAATCACATATAATTTTTTTTCCTTTGCCTGCCTTAGAGCACATATGAGCATGCTATAATCACATATTCAATTTTTTGACTTCCTTAGCACACATACGAGCATGATCGAATCACATATATAGTTTTTTGCTTGCCTTAAAGCACATCTGAGAATGGTAGAATCACACATAGAGTTTTTCTAGCTGCCTTAGAACACATATGAACATGCTATAATCACATATTCAATTTTTTGACTGCCTTAGCACACATATGAGCATGATAGAATCACATATATAACTTTTTGCCTGCCTTGGAGCACATATGAGCATGATAGAATCGCATATATAGTTTTTTTATTGCCTTAGAACACACATGAGCACATGATAGAATCACATATAATGTGTAATTTATTTCATTATATTTTTTTTATCAATACTGACTATTGTTTTCTTGTGTAGGCTGATAGCGATAATCAGCGTAGCGGAGCTGAAGAGACAGATAAAGGCAATGAACAAGAAGACGCACAAAATCTTGGCGATGATTAGAGAACTGTATTGAAGAAGTTCTATTTTTTTATGTTTCCTAATTGTAATTGTTGAATTGTAAATAATTAAACTTGTTAATTTTAAGGTGGAACGATTAATTGTTGTAAATTCTTTTTATATGGAATTTTTTGTGTGGTTTGTTTTTTATTTATAGGAAATATAAATTGTATAGGAAATTAAATTATACCGTTCTCGGTATTTAATTTTCAAATAAATTTTTTTAAATTTTTTTTCGTGTTTGCGACGGATTAGCGATGGAACCATCCGTCGCTATTCATATAAATCTAGTGACGGACTAGCGACGGACGTAAATCCGTCGCCAAGCCGTGGTCGCCGTTTAGTACCGACGGATTGGCGATGGAATACAGCGCTCGTTAGTCCATCGCAATTAGCGACGGAATAAATCCGTCGCCAGTTAGCGTCGAAAAATTCGCGACGTAAGCATACCGTCGCCTCGTCATCGCTAATCTGTCGCTATGCCTCTTAGCGACGAATTACCGACGGAATGTGGTCGTTGCTAATCTACTGCTTTGTTATAGTGGACATATATGGCCTAAAACATGCACCCCAAGCTTGGTTGCTCGGTTGAGTTCCTTTTTACTTGACATGGGTTTTAGGGGAGAGAAAATAGATACTTCACTCTTTATTTTAGAAAATGTAGAGACAATTATGTATGTGTTTGTCTATGTTCATGACATTATCATTTATGAAAGTTCTGCTAGTCAAGTACAAAATTTGATTTCTAAGTTTAGGACCCAATTTTCCATAAAAGACTTAGGATCTCTCCACTTCTTTTTTAGCATAGGAGCACATTTTACAAAGGAATGATTGATTCTTAACTAGAAAAAAATATTTTGATTCCCTTAAAAGAGTGGGCATGATTGGGTCAAGACCCATTACCACACTCATGGCTTCTTCTCCTACCTATATAACTAAAAAAAAAATAACATGATCCCACTCTTTATCGAAGTGTTGTAAGCACTTTACAGTATGCAATTATGACTAGACATAATCTATCATATGCAGCAAATAAAGTTTGCGTGTTTATGCATAAACCTATAAATATTCACTGGGTAGCTGTCAAATGGATTTTACAGTATCTGAAACATACCCTATAATGGGCCTCTTATTAAACCCTACACATCATGGAATTTATTTGCTTACAGTACATAAGCTGAGTACAAGTCTCTTGCTAATGCTACTATAGAAATCATGTGGGTAAATTTCCTATTAAAAGACTTGGTGTTTCAAAAGAAGAGCCACCAACATTGTGGTGTGATAACATTGGGGCTTCTTATCTTGTTACTCACCCTATTTATCATAATCGATACAAGCATGTGGAGATCAACTTTCATTTTATTCATGAAAAACACTACAAAAATCAGACATTTGCTGGTGCTAAATTAGCACTAGTAAAGACCTTTACTAGCGCTAACATAGCACCAATAGTTTCGCCAGTAAAAGTGTCAGCGAAAATATATTTACCGATACTAATGCATAGTGCTAGTGAATGGGTTTTTACTGGTAATAAAATAGTGCTAGAAAAAATCCTTTTATGGAGCTAAAAAGTTTCATAAAAAATATTTTTTCTGACACTTTTTTACCTCTAGTAATAGTTGTTTTTCTCATGTATAACCTTCTCATACATTCATTCAATAATAAACCTACTAATACATGCATTTATTGAAAAATAAATATGTTCATATGTACATTCATTTAAAAATAAATATGTTCATACGTACATTCATTTATTAAAAAATGAAACAGCTTATACATTCATTCAAAATGAACTAGCTCATTCATTTCATTCATTAAAAAATGAATCAATTCATACATTCATTCAAAATGAACTAGCTCATTTATTTCATTCATTCTAAAATGAAATAGCTCTTACATGCATTGATATTTTTCATTCAATATGAACCAAATTTTATAATCATTTATTTATTTATCACCAAACACTTAATGACTCCAACCCTCATCAAATTCAACATTCACATATAAAACCTGGCAAGAAACGCAATATATATACATACATAAACACACAACTATCTTCATTCAACACTCTATAATCCAAACATTCACATCAAAAACTCTGTAAGAAACATAACATATATATACATAAACACACAACTATCTTCATTCAACACTTCATAACTACAACCTCTCATAACTCTAACATTCACATATGAAACCATGCAAGAAACACAACATATATACATACACAAACACAAACACACAAAGTATCTTCATTCAACACTCCATAACTCCAACCCTCCATAACTCCAACATTCATATATGAAACTCTGCAAGAAACACAACATATACATAAACATACAACTATCTTGCAGGGTTTACATATACACATGCATAACTCTGACTTTTCATAACTTTATCATACATATATTCAACCCGTTATGAAAAAATATATACATAAAGATGAGATAATCTAAAAGTTCATGAATATATTCAAATCAATATAAAACTTTTCTTTCATATAAACAATGCCAGATAATAAAAATTTAAGTTTTATTTCAAATATATACAGACAGTTTGAAAGTTCATGAATTACATAGAGGAGAGACAATCTAAAAATCGAAGGTGCACCATGCTTGTATACGATGCTTGCAAATAAACATAGATAAAAGAATTACATATGCATGCAATATATAACCAAATGCAAATTCATGTACAAGATTAAAATCTTTAGTTATATCAACTTATCTAAGGTACATATGAGGAACTTGATTATTTTTTGCCATCATTCTCAACAATAGCTCCTTCAACCCTACGACCTCAAATTTTAAACATGTGAGTCGCTCTTGCATGACATTTACCTTCTCATGATACACAGTGCTTTGATGCAAGAGTTGCTCTTGCATGACATTTACCTTCTCATGATACACAGTGCTTTGATGCAAGAGTTATGTTCAGCTTGGATTTGCACTGAATACTTCCTTATTGGACACCCACATGCTAAACATTTGTATAGTTCCATATTTGTCGTGTCCCAAAACATAAGAGAGAACATCCATTCACGATGGGCCATCTACATATGGTTCCAACATTTGAGACAATTGAGATATCTTGTCTTTGATCTATATATGCAAGATAACATATTAATTCAATAAGAATTACATATTTTGTTTTCATATATAATTCTTCTATTAATAACAATGAACCCTAATAAAACAAATATGCCTTATTATCGCTTGATTTGTTTTTGCATTGACAACCCCAAGTTTTTGGCTGGTACGAGTCATGCAAAACATATGCCCTCGAGAAGGCCCCACCCTATCATCACCAACCTATGAATAATTAAAATATGATTAAAAAGTGTAAAGTCCTATACATGAATGACAACTATGCAAAATATTATATGTGCATTCTCTTCTTGATATCATGTGAAACTCTTTATGCACTTAGTGTGCGAAAATTTTTGTTCGGCGTAAATGGTTTTATTTTTTCACTTTATGCCTACAAAGGCATATAAATAAGATATATATACACTATTACAATCAGATATAATGAACAGATACAATATTAAGATATAATGAAATTGTAAACCTTCAATTGATGAGAATCAAAATGATGCATCAAGCATTCTCACTGATTATATTAGGGATGTAAGGTGGACCTGCAACGAGACATTCCTTGGGAGTACCATTCTACTTATAGATCATCCTAAGCTCGAACCTAAAGTTTCTTTAGGCTCTAGTGTATTTCTTCAATACCCATCCTTTCATCATGTCCAAAATTGTATACTTTTTCTGCATTAATAATATATATATTTGAACTATTGTTGAAGAAATAAATGCTAAAGATTAAATATATATATATATACACCAAAACTGAAGCCCATGCATCCTCCTTGTAAGAATATGGTAATGCACGCCAAGTAAAAAAATATAAAGGTGTCTCGTAAGGATCTTGTGTGATGGTTCCTATGAAGCTACTAAGGTATTATGCCTCTCGCCCTATGAGTTGTCCATACTTATTAATGGCAACCTTATGTTTTTGTCTTAGAATGAAAAGCCTACAATAGTCAAAGCACCTGTATACCCCTCCTAGCTACTGCATTGGTAATTTATTAGTTACCATAAACAACATTGCATTTCCAATATGACATAGCAAATACCCGACTCAACAAGTATTTGAAATAAATCGATGCTTGTGATGATACTAGTTTAGGATTTTGCATCCATTAAAAATTGAATAATAAGTTAAAATCTAAATGATACATAAGAAAAAAAAATATAATTAACATGCATTCACTCAATATAATACAAAATCAATAATTAAAATGTAAACCTCTAAAATTTAAATCATACATAAAAAAAACATAGATTTAGCATGCTTTCACTAAATAGATTACAAAATTAAGAATTAAAATATAAAACCCTAAAATTTAAATCATATATAATAAAAAAATCAGATTTAGCATGCATTTACTAAATAAATTACACAATTAAGAATTAAAATGCAAAACTCATAAAATCTAAATCATATATAAAAAACAGATTTAGCATGCATTCACTCAATACATTACAAAATTGGCAATTAAAATGCAAAACCCCTAAAAACTAAATTATATATAAGAAAAAAAATAGATTTAGCATGCTTTCACTAAATAGATTAAAAAATTAAAATATAAAATTCCTAAATTTTAAATTATATATAAGAAAAAAATAAGATTAGCATGCATTCACTAAATAACGTGCACAATTAGGAATTAAAATGAAAACTCTTAAAATCTAAATCATATACAAGAAAAAAATATATTTAGCATATATTCACTCAATATATTACAAAATTAGAAATTAAAATAAAAAACCCTAAAATCTAAATCATATATAAGAAAAAAAACAAATTTTGTATAATTTCACTAAATAGATTATAAAATTATGAATTAAAATGTAAAATGCTTAATTCTAAATCATATATAACAAAAATATATATTTAGCATGTATTTACTAAATACATTATAAAATTAAGAATTAAAATGTAATAACTCCTAAATCTAAATCATATATAAGAAAAAAACCACAGATTTAACATGTTTCACTAAATAGATTACAAAATATTGAATTAAAATACAAAACTCCTAAAATCTAAATCATATATAAGAGAAAAACCACAAATTAAGCATACTTTCACTAATTAGTTTATAAAATTAGAAATTAAAATGAAAAACTCCTAAAATCTAAATCATATATAAAAAAAAAATAAATTTAGCATGTCTTCACTAAATAAATTATAAAATTAAGAATTAAAATGCAAAACCCTTAAATATAAATCAATTATAAGAAAAAAAAATAGATTTAGCATGATTTCACTAAATAAACTTTTAAATTAGCAATTAAAATACAAAACCCTAAAATAAAAAATTGAAAATTGAAAAAATACCTTGCCAATGGTGGAAGGTGATAGGAGCGAGCATCGACGACAGCGACACTGGCCAGTCAACACAGAGAGAAGGAGAGAGAGGGGAGAGAGAGAGAGAAGAAGAAGAAGAAAAGCACATAGAGACATAGAGAGGGAGTTGTCGATGAACGATGATGGCCAATGAACATGGAGTGAAGGAGAGAGAGGGAGAAAGAAGGATAGAGAGAGAAATATATATATATATATATATATATATATATATATATATATATATAAATATATATATATATATATATTTAGAGAGAAAAACTAAGAGAGAGAGGGATATGTCGGCAGTTGTGGTCACTGGTGAACATAGAGAAAAGGAGAGACGGAGAGAGACAGAGGGAGAGGAAGAGAGACAAAGAGAGGGAACTACCGATGGTGGAAATGGTAGTTGGTGAACACAGAGAACAAGAGAGAACGTGAATGTTTCAAAAGTCAATTTTTTTAATTTTTTTTTTTTTGACTGGCAAACTTTTTATATGCATAAAAAAACTAACCTTTACTGGCACACCAAGAAGGTGCACTTTTTTTTGGCGTACTTCCTTTATATGCTAGAGAAAATTTATTATACTTGCATCTTATATTTGGTGCCAGTATAACTTTCTTTTTCACTGGTGATAAGTATATTAATGCCAGTAAAAATGATTTTTTATTGGCATGCCAAGGGAGACACACTAGTAAATATATTATGTCTTATAGTGTATCTAGAAAAGAGTTATGTGTTAAGTACATTTCCTCAAAAGATCAAATTGTCGATATCCTGACAAAGCCACTCATGACTCAACAATTAAATTTATTAACTAACAAGCTAAATTTGATTAGAAACCCATTGAGCTTGAGGAGGGATGTTAGAATATCCAATCCATATTAAAATCAAGCTCCAAGTATAACAGTCAAGAAATGATATCTTTGGTAACTCATGAATTTATGGATGTAGATCAGATTCATTCCAAATCAAATGAGAATCCTACCAACACACAAGATAAGGATGACTCCCAATTCCAGAAAGATCGTCCCATTGATAGAGGAAGAGATTAAGCTTTTCCCTCATTCACACTCCTGTATTTATGTTGTAAAGATAAACAAGAGATCTTGTATATATTTGTGTGGAGGTATTTAGAGTTTTTCTACTTTCAAGCCCAAAGATTTAAATTGAAGTTTCAGGTTAACTTTCCCTCTGGCTTAGGCAAGTTGGAGGTAGGCACACCATTAAACAATTAATGATAAATAATTTATAAATCAAATACAAGAGGGGGACCAATTGGGTGGTTTATCTTTTCAAAGTTGGTTGGTACCAATTGTGATGTAGGAGAGAAGCAGAAGACCCAAGTCTATAAAGGGTCGAGTTGGATAAATTTTTATTTTAGATTTCTATCTTGATACTTTAGTTCTTGTATTCGGATCATTGTATTAGATCTACATTTTTAGAATAGATCTTATCTTTTTAGAAGGTTATCTTAAGAAGAAGTTTGCTTTGAATTAAATTATGAAATCTTCTTCTTTAAAAGAAGAATAGACTTCATTGTTAATGAAGAGTTGACATGAGAATCTCAGTTCATTTCTTTTGTTTAAATTTCAAATTATTTAATTTTAATTTATTTTTAGCCTTTTTTTGTTTTTTAGATAAAATTAGATAATTTTAATATATTTATAGCAATAGACAGTTAGTAGATCATTCTTCGTAAATCCGATGATGAATTTATGCCAAATTGGGCCCATGAAATTGCCAATGTAGATAGTTCATGCCTTTGAGAAGTGAACCCAATCCAATATGAATTCCTTCAAAAGTAAGAAAATGAAGTTATCCCAAGAACTTTTGACTTTTATATTCTGATTATGTATGTTATCACAAAAAAACAAAATAGACACATAGCTATATATATATATATATATATATATATATATATATATAGAGAGAGAGAGAGAGAGATGCATAGCTACTCACTCGTTAGGTGCTCAAACAAAGGTCACTCATGTTGAGCGGCCATTGCATGGCGTGATGGACACTTAACATCTTTTTGTGCAAAAAGACATTTAGTGGTGCACTAAAAGCACCGCTAAAGGTCTTGGGACTTTTACTGGTGTTTTTAATGCATTGCTAAAAATGTTTTTAAAAATACTACATGTGTCTCGTTCAACCTTTAGCGGCACACTAAAAGCACTAGTAAAGGTCCCATGACCTTTAGCGGCGCTTTTAGTGCATTGCTAAAGGTTTTTTGTGCAAAAAAGGACATCCGCTTAGCATGAGTGACCTTCGTTTAACCACCTAACGAGTAAGCAACTACCACTTTATATATATATATATATATATATATATATATATATATATAGAGAGAGAGAGAGAGAGAGAGATGAGAAAAATGAAAACCTACCCACTAAGAAACATATACTAGGCCGTCGTTAAAGGTTTTGGCCTATATATATAGGAGAATAAATTATACAAAAGTGGTCATCTAGTTGGCCTATTTGAGTCAATTTTAATACATAAAAATAGTAAATAGAACATGCTAAACATCATCCAAGGGTTAGATTTCCCATTTGGAGCTTAAATCTATGTAAATCCACCATAAAAACACCTTATATATATATATATATATATATATATATTAGCATGTCCTATTTATTATTTTCATGTGTTAAAATTGTCCCAAATAAAATGTTTTATACCATTTCTAAACCACCCTTACTTTCATGAATTGTGAGCCGTTGATTTTTCATTGTCTCAAAAATGAATCTTATGTTGTTTCAAATATGAAAAAACCTTCTAAGATGTTAAATAAACCATGCTAAACATATTTCTACGGTTAGATTTATCATTTGGTGGCTGAAAACATTCAAAAAAGAGTAAGTATCCACCACTATAAGGTATCATACATGTTTAAGGCCTATAACGGCGACATTCATGTGTCACCGTTATAGGTCTTAAACCTGTCATAGCCTAGAACGACAATTATGAGATCACCATTATGGGCTCTCAGAGTGACATTTGTATGTTGCTATTATAGGTCTTAAACTCATCATAGCCTAGAACGGTGACTATGAGGTTGCCGTTATAGCATATAATGGCGACTTCATGCTTGCCGTTATAGGCTACAACAGAATTTAATTCTTGCCGTTATCTCCTATAATGATGACTATGAAGTCGCTGTTATAGGGTCATCGTCGTTATAGGCTAAGTTGCCGATATTGGGATGTATTCTTTAACAACAACCTATAATTGTCATCGTTATTACTCAATAGAGGTTAAAGCTAGACGACCACTTTTTATAGCTGTTATAGGTCAATAAAGCGACAAAGAGAGCAATAGTGCCAAAGGTGGTAGCTGCTAACCATTTTTCTAGCTAACTGTCATGTTAACAAAGGCTTTTTCCCTTATATTACTTAAATCTAACACTACAGATGTATTTAGCATAATCAATTACTAGGAAATGACACTTGAATTGTGTTTTTTTGATGAAAAGCATGATTTTTTAAAGCCTTGAATATTTAATAAAATATTAAACTATCAATTTTTTAAACCTTATAAAATCTTACCTGTGTATCGGAATTGGATGGTCCAAGAGTTGGTTCCTATGAAATCAAGCATTTAGAATGCATCTGTATGATCGGATTTAAGAAAAACATAAAAAAAAACCTTCAAAAACCCGGTTAGCACAACGGTTAGCTAGAAAAGTGATTAGCAGTTACCACCTTTATATATATATAAGAAAGCTCGTGTAAATATAGAATTCACTTGAACTTTAGAATTCTTACTGCCACTACCAGGAACTCCCATAAACTATCAGATCTTGATTTTCAGATGGGCATTAAAAATGTATCTATATATGCCACCTAATATCTTTATTAATTGTTGTTTTATTTTTTAAACTCAAACCAAAATAATGATGTCAAATGAAAGAATTTTGTTTTTATCATTCTCAAACTTCTCCACATCTTTTAAATTGAACCCAAGGAGTTGCATTTGAATTGTTTAAATAGTATAATTCACCACATTATTAGTTAATACTAGTAGTTAGATAGTCGTTATTAGTTTTTGTTATGTCATGCGATCCATAAATAACTCGATCCAATATGAAGCAATCAATACAATTTTCGGTCTTTTGACATTGTCGTTGTATGCAATAATATCATCACTTGGTTTTGTCTTCTTAGTTTATCAGCATAGATCTTAGTGATGGAATATGAAATAATAAGCAATGAATCTTAATAATATATAACATAATATGTAACATTAATTAAGTAATAAATAAAGTAATATATAATGATTTGGTGATTTATTTGATTACAGCAATAACTATTTTGTGAAGAAGAATGGTTACTGAATTTTACCATTGCGAGATATACCAACACAGCTAATACAATTCCTTTTTTTTTGTCCTAAGGAACTTGCATGGTTCCCTTAATTTCTACTACTTTCATTGTTGCCGTTGGATTGGCTGTAGGATTTGCTTCTATTAAACCTGGAGTTGGTGAAGGTATTGTTGTATGTCAACATTCATATTGGGAATGGATGTGACCAATACCCTATTCAACTAATCGGATGTTGGCTAAACGAATTCGGATTTGGATTCGAATGGTAAAAGGTTCGTACCAAATTGGCCTTTTTATATGTAAACAAATTCAGGTATCAGTCAACTTGGGATATTTGTCGGATTCAGTAGCAAATAATCAAAACCATATCCACATCTGATTATAATCGGATATGGCTTTGGTATACCAAATGCAACTAAACGGAATGGAATTCGGTCAAATATTGGATAAAATCCGATTTATTGACATCCCTACATAAATATATATGTAAAGTAACTTTTGTGCTTGTAGAGAATGCAAATATATTGGACTGGAAATATGAAAGGATGCACAACTTCATCTTGAAAAATCCAAAGAAACCTTTCACACATGGATACACAGCTGTAGGCATGAAGCCATGACCATTAATATGAGGTTTTCCAACACAACTAACATATATATAAGGGGCTATGGAACTAGAGTAATATCCTTATGCACAACCTAGGAAGTGACACTAGTTAACAACAGGATAGGAGGCATACATGGCAATGCCACACAGGCCTTCATCCTGGTCTACATCACGTTTCATCCTAATGTATCCATTCTCACCCCAGTTTGAGCCCCATGAATTCTTCACAATCCAGTACTTCATGCCACCATTGTTGAACCCATAGCCCACAGCTGCAACCCCATGGTTAAGTTGTGTGCCGCACTCGCCGGTGAAGATGCCAGACTTGTAGAACCGGAAGTCGGGTGATTGTGCATCAATGGCTACCGACACTGGCTGGTTTGCGATGGCCTGAAGCAATGCCAGCTCATTGTTCTCCGGCACATCTTCGTAGCCAATTATGGTTGCATTGCTTGCCATGGCTTCTTTGCATGGCTCATCAGCTCCCCTGTAAGGATAGGCTTGCTCTGAGGTTAGGCCATGGTGCTCCTGGACGAACTCGAAGGCACTGCGCATCTGCCCGCCATGGCACCCATTGTCGTAGAAGTCGCAGTCTACCAGTTGCTGCTCGGACAGATCGATGAGTTTCCTGTGGTTGATCTTGATGATCCCCTCCATAGCTGCCACAGCTGAGAAAGCCCAACAGCAACCTATCCACAAGAGCAAGTTTTTGTTTACGTTCTAAATACAAACCCATACTTGACCATTAATTTTTTTTTTTGGGTGTTGCTATAAACTCATTTTTAGCTCCAAATGAACTGTAATAGAAGAGTTAAGAATTGCATGATCTTGATGATGTCTCCACAGTTATCAGAGTAAGAAGTGCATGCGAGAAAGGATACGTGAAGCTTGAACCAAAAATCAAGTGCTCAAGTGCAAAATGTGAAGCATAAGAAGTGTTGTGAAATGTGAAGCATAAGGTCAATCGGGAAAGTGAACAAGAAGAAAAAAACTGAAGTGCTTAAGATTATATATATATATATATATATATATATATATATATATATATATATATATATATATATAGAGAGAGAGAGAGAGAGAGAGAGAGAGCATTCATCATTCAACATTACCAAAATACATCCAACACAATATTGGATGAGAGAAGAACATAAGAGAAAGACAGCCACCATCTAGATGGTGAACTCACCACAATGATCACCTTGATTCTGGACACTAGTGACCGCACCCTTCTTCCTCCAATCAACACTCATAGGCACGTTTATTGCACTAGCATACCTGAAGGGTGCAGCTGCGCCAAGCCCCCTTCTAGTCTTAGGAGAGGGCCTGAACCCACCATACGAAGCCGTGAATTCCTCATCAGTCCGGTCCGCAAACTGGTTCGCACTAAGCTTATATGATCGGTTCTGTGCGTTAACCATATCTATGTACTTCACATTCTTCTCGAAGATCAGAAACCGGCGTGCAACTTCCCGGGGGTCCTTGTTAACACGGCCATACTTAGCCATCCATCGGTGGTACCTCTCGAGCATGGCATCGTCGGCCATGGCTGCACCGCCAAGCAAGCGAGGGGTGACCAGTGTACCCCATAAACCTACAAGGAGGATGGCAATGAGCACCCGCTTGTAAATTAAAGCCATTGTTCTGCACTTTGGGGATCACAATGCAGAATCTCTTTGTGCCGATGAAACCTCTTGGCCATGGCATCTCTATATATAGAGTTGGCAGTGGATCCTACACCTTTTGTTCATTAGGTGGAGCCTTGGAGGCATTCGCCTAATGTGACCATAGTTTGTAATAGTCCATATTACACTTGTTGATCATCACTTGCAAGCATAGTGATACTCGCCTAGTGCTACCATACATTAATAGAGGTAATTGCCTAGTGTAACAGCAACGTATAATAGTGCATATTCCACTTGTTGCTCATTACCTACCACAGAATTATTTACAAAAAGCCGCTTAACAACGTTTCAGTTACATTTAACTGCCTGTTTTCTGATTGCATTTTGGCCTTCTTGTTTTTTATAAAACAAAGGTCAACTCAATGATTTCAACACCAAATTTGTCTTGAAAAAACACATGCATGATAAAAGCTGGCGGCTGAATGTAATAATCATAAAGCTGGGCAGCTTTCTGTAAATAATGAATACGGTAGGCAGCTTTTGTTGATTATTCAAGCTCCTCATCAATATATGTCACACGGGTACGACTCGACACCTGATGCGGGTTGAACTATCAAGTATAAATCTTTTTTGTACCAACGGGGGTTCCACTTGTCTGGTAGGAGCAGCTAGTGCATGTCACCTTGTGCTGGGAAGTTACAGGTTCAAAAACCAATGATATAGTTGTATAACTGGTAAGGGTCTGCCTAACCCAGCTTGCCTTTAAAAAAAAAAAGTTGAAAAAAAAAGGATACTAAGACACAAAAATTTTAATTTGTAATCAATAAAAGACTATTTTTTATGTTTCAATATTTTCAATAATTTTATTGAAACAATATTAAAAATTATTAAAAACTACTCAAAATATTAAAATAATATCCTTACTTAACGATGTCTATATTAGAGTTTCTGATCGTGTTCAGTCATGTCACAAGGTAAGCGCTACCAAAATGGCATGTGCCTATGACATAAGTTTTCACCTAATGAAACTGAGGGCGAATCAGGTCACATTGAATAGAGCCAAATCATCTTTTATTTTGAAAGGCAAGCTGGGGTTAGGCAGACCTCACTAGTTATTATTCAACGTACTACTGAGTTTTGAACCTGCAACGTCCCACCACAAGGAGATGTGCACTAACAGCTCCTACCAACCATATGCGGAATTTGCTGCAGAAAGATCCCGCACAGTGTCGCCCTCCTTTCCCACCGCCTTCCGACCTGCAGGAGTATTCAATGAGAACTTCTGGATGCTCATGCCCAATCGTGAGCACATGGCAAGTTGCTCCAACCTGGGCTATGCAAGAACTAGATCTCCCTTAATACTTCCTGAAGGTGCTTGATGCAACATACGCTCCCTTTTTGACTTCTTACTCCAGCTGTTCCAAGAGTCTCTGCTAGTTTAACCGCGTCTAGTAGACACTCTGTGTTCTGCTCATCCCCTTCATCAGCTGTTGGATCGAGATACTAAACCCTAGGTCCCTACTTAGAGTCAATCATCTGATCAGTTATATTCGATCGTCTCATTTGAGAGCCCCAAGAGTTGGGGACCTGATCTGCCCTAAGTGAAATGTCAGTTATAGTCATTATATATATAACTAAATTACTGATTATATTCCATCCACCATGCATCTCACACAATGGAGGTGCGAAGCAGGTTATATGTTACACCACGTATTTAAGCATTTGCATCTCGTATCCCCATGTTTGTCAGCATTAATTAGCGTTGGAGTTTGATGCGGTTGCAAAGACTTAAGTACTCTCTCCTCCATTGGTGCCAAAAAAAATGACGATTCTAGAAAAAGAGTGGTTGTAAAGACTTAAGTGCCCCGAAGATGATTATTTAAGACCCAGTCTCTGCACTGCAGGATTATCCGAGAAAGAAATCTCCCATGGAGAAAGCCATGAACATCAACCCTCTCACTCTCTCTCCCCCTTCTCTTTCTGCTTCTGTGCACATCCAGCAAAAGATCCTACATTGCTCCATCAAGCATCGACTGACCTGCACATTGACTGTTGTGGATTCTGATTCAGAATTTTTACCCTTACAGAATGAGGGTTTGGGGGCTCCTCCTAGCGTGGGTAGTATCATTCAACTAAATGAGTTGTGGATCCTGATTCAGAGTTTTTACCCTTACAAGAGAGGAGTCTGGGAGCTCCTCTCAGCGTGGGTAGTATCATTCAACTAAATGAGTTATGGATCCTGATTCAGAGTTTCTACCCTTACAGGAGAGAAGTCTGGGGGCTCCTCCTAGCGTGGGTAGCATCATTTAACTTGAAGAGTTGTAGAGCTTGATTTAGAGTTTTTACCCTTACAGAAGAGGGGTTTGAAGGCTCCTCCCAGCGTGGGTAGCATCATTCAACTTGATGAGTTGTGGAGCTTGATTCAGAGTTTTTGCCCTTACAGGAAGAGGGTTTGGGGGCTCCTCCCAGTGTGGATAGCATTATTCAACTTGATGAGTTGTGGAGCCTGATTCAGAGTTTTTGCCCTTACAAGAGAAGGGTTTGGGAGCTCCTCCCAGCGTGGATAGCATCATTCAACTTGATGAGTTGTGGAGCCTGATTCAGAGTTTTTGCCCTTACAGAAGGGGGGTTTGGGAGCTTCTCCCAGCGTGGGTAGCATCGAAACGAACCTTAATCGTTTCGCTGATGGTGATCCGACGATCCGATGGTCATCCGACGAAACGAACCTGAGCCATCAAAAATGTTTGTTTAAACTTTTCATCGTCATCTTCTTCTTCTTTCTTCTCCGTAAAACAATGTAAAACCCTCTCTCTCTTTAGAGAAGAAATCAAGGGAGGCAAAGAGTTCCCCCTGGAGAAGGCCATGAACATCAACCCTCTCACTCTCTCTCCCTTCTCTTTCTACTTTTGTGCACATCCAGCAATTTAAAATATGACCTCTGGTTAGAGAGATATGACTCTAACAAGTTGGTCCTAATTCAGGTAGCGATTTACAGTGATTTGCTTACTGAATAACACTATAAATCGCTATAGTGATTTGTGGAAGACACTATAAATCGCTATAGTGAGATCCAACAACACTATAAATCATTGTGGGGCTCGATGGAGACCTAAAAACACTACAAATTGCTATAGTGATTTGCGAAAGACACTACAAATCGTTGTTGGAAGACTGGATAACACTATAAATCGCTGTGGGGCTTGTTGGAGACCTAAAAATACTACAAATCGATGTAGGAATGCCCGACAATACTATAAATCGTTGTTGGGAGGCCGAATAACACTATAAATTGTTGTTGGGCTCGTTGGAGACCCGAAAACACTACTAATCACTGTAGGAAGACTCGACAATACTACAAATCGTTGTTGGAAGACCGGACAACACTATAAATCATTGTGGAGCTCGTTAGAGACCCGACAACACTAAAAATTGTTGTAGGGGAGTCATTAAAAAAATCGTGGGAAAGAAACAGAAAAAGAAAAATAGAAAAATCGTGGGAAGGGGTGTTACAAAAACCTCAAGCAAGAAACAACAGAAGGAAACATGAGTCCCACGATTAAACAAAACACGTTATTGCTCTTTTTCGATAGTTAAAAGAGGGAAAGAAAATAAAAAATTTATACAAGGCCCCCAAAAAAATTGGTCTGGGGGGCGCTGCCCCCCTGGACCCCCCGCTAGGGGCAGCCCCCCCTGGACCTCTGCTCGCTGACCACGCAGCGGGATCCGCGTTGAGGGAGAGCCCCCGAACCCCCCTTTTGTAAGGGCAAAAACTCTAAATCAGGCTCCACAACTCATCAAGTTGAATGATGCTACCCACGCTGGGAGGAGCCCCCAAACCCCCTTCTGTAAGGGCAAAAGCTATGAATCAGACTCCATAACTCATCAAGTTGAACGATGCTACAGTCAGTGTGCAGGTCAGTCAGTGTTTGATGGAGAAATGTAGGATCGTCTGCTGGATGTGTGCAGAAGTAGAGAGAGAAGAGAGAGGGAGTGAGAGGGTTGATGTTCATGGCTTTCTCCAGGGGAAACTTTTTGCCTCCCTTGATTTCTTCTCTAGAGAGAGGGGATTTTACAGTGTTTTACGGAGAATGAAGAAGAAGAAGATGACGATGAAAAGTTCAAATAGACATTTTTGATGGCTCAGGTTTGTTTTGCTGTGTTGACTTTGAAGAGTCAACATCATCTTCAACTTTATGGATGGAGGACATGTTTGTCCTTTTTTTGAACCGTTTGTTTTTTCTTTTTTGAATGAAGGGCATTTTTGTCATGTTCTCAAACCATCGTTTTATGAGAAGAATAGCAAGAAAGGGTACTTAAGTCTTTGCAACCACACCAGACTCCAATGCTAAGTGATGTCAACATACACAAGAATACGAGCCCCATGTTCTTGTATACGTGGTGCTCATTCAGACCCCTGAACACAGACATGGGATTCAGTGAATCATCGGGGGAGAACATACACCACCCTCTCATGGAGGTGTGCATGGATCCACGCTCATATATCTCAAGTGAGATGTGCAGTGAGATTCAAAGTGATACACAAACTTCCCTGTGATAAAGTAAAGCATAGATGCGATCTACAAACTGTCGTTTTATGTTGGCATTCCAAAGAGAAAAATGCTCTTCGTAATGCATTGTGTTGAATATATGTTTTAGGGATAGGGCATCACTTCACTTTACTTTATGAGTAAGAAACAGAAGAACTGACATTTTCTTTATAAATGGTGTTCGTCACAAAAGAGGTATCTATGGCGAGGAAGGAGATGACGACAGCTACACGGCCAATGTCGACAAATCAGGCGTATGTTTTCTAAACCTTATGATGAATTTTTTAAAATTTTGTCTTTTTTATGTCGTATATTTGATTTGTTTTGTATACTGTAGAAAAGAATTGCAATATAATGCAACAGATCGCTTATTGAATATTTTGCTAATGTCAGTGGAACATCTACAAAAAAGTTGTTCGAAAACTCAACAAAGAGCTCCAAGATAATATCAACCGGTTGCAAGATGAATTTTTAGAAGGAAACACTATCAGTAATTTTGTACGTATGAAACCAATATCAGTTATATATTTTCGTATTTGTTGTAAACAGACTATATACGATTTTTTCATGTATATTCAAAGCAATGTAACAACCAATACTTGATGCGTCGTCGTCTCTTATTTCATGGTATATCAGTTCTCTTATATGTTTATTTTATTTTTTGATTTACTCTTGTTGCTTACTATTATTTTTGTGTTTTAACTTTACTATTATCATTGTTTCGTTTAACAGAGTTTCGTCCGTCGACTGCTATATGATATTGGATTTCAAGATGGACTACAATGTTGGGGTAACGATGATCACTGCAGAGACTTTTGGTCAAGTGAAAAAGTAAGTGAAGAAACCTGTTGTCCAAGGTTTATGAAGCATAACAACTCTAACACGATTTGTAAGATATTATATCGATTTAAGATATTGTTTTGATTCTTAATATCGATTTGTATGCTGATTCTAAGCTATCAATATGAATTTACATATCGATTTGTAAGATATTTTATTATTAATTTGCAGATATTGATTCCTACATTGTGACAATACTCTGAGCATTGAATCTTATACGTGATGACTTTATAAAAAAAATAACTATAATGCTACATCTCATTGGACTTTCACACTGGTATACAACGCCTCTATAAGGTAATGTTGTGGCTGATGTTGAAGAAGAAACTTAGACCATATTTTTGGGGCTTGCAATGGGATGAAAACACGGTTTCAGTATTGTCAAAATACAGTTTTGCCAATGTGTGATGTTGAGAGATGGAGTTGCCAAACACATCCTCTCAAGAAAGGTGTTGAAATGTGGTGTTGGGTCTGCCAACACCAGAAATAACGAATCAGCATACCACATTTTTTGGTATTACCCATTTTTTCAGAAAATTTTTAAACTTGGTTGGCGTCGAGTTCAAATACAACCTGATTCATTGTCATGTCTAAGATCATTAGTGTTGGGGCCTACTTTTGTCAGATTTTCAAAGAAATAGAAATGGGCTTGTCATTGTTGGTTGATCTGGACATGGTGAGAAATTTAGAAGGAGCGCAAGAATCGATTCTTTAATGGCTGTAAACTTTACTATCCTATGGTTATTCATCACATTCAGCTCCATATGTTTTTTGGATGCACAATCGGTTTGGAGCTCAGAAGATATCTCTTGGTTACGTCCTTCTTTACTGGGACCTTATGCTAAGTTGGCAGCTTCATTGTAAATTTCTTGTAACATATGACAATTTCTCATCGTCTATTCTGATATTCTGATTAACAATATTCTTTGCTTCCTCAAAAAAAAAAAAAAACTTGATCTAAATTGGTAGATGTATTTATTACATTTAAAAAATATGTACCTGATTAAGTGTTTTTCACACTTAGATATGTTTTTCAAGGGATAAAAAAATCAACAGTTGGCATTGCACTAAAATTTGATGATCAGATATTTAAGTTTTTTTTATTAAATCAATTCAATCCAAAGCTTGTTTTCCGATAAATAATTAATGATAAGTACATCTATATATGATCAGGACTGGTGCCAAGTCTGACCCGTACTAAAAGATTGGCACTCCCATGTATGCCTGCAAAAGATTCGGACCTAAATAAGATTTTGATGAGTTGGGACCCGAATTCAACTTTAGGTACCGGTACTAGGTTTAGATTTGTTGGATCTAGCTTAAGCAGGTTTATCCGAGTTTAGGTTTGGATAGTAACAACTAAAAATTGCAAAATCTTCATTTTTTAATTCAAATGCATATTTTATTTTGTGATCAATAAAGAGCAAGGTGATAGTTATTTAATTACTAGTTTTTTTTTTATTGTAATTTTCACTTAAATGCATGATTGTTTTTATGCTAGGCTAAGGGCAAACCCTCATTATTGACTGCACATTGGTAGACCTCCCATTAATAAAACCCTTGAGGCCCTCTTTACCCATCAGAAAGTACACTCAACTTTGACCTTGTGGGCTTCGAACTGTGGCCATCCCATGTCAAGTGGCAAATAACAGCGGCCTCTAACCACGAAGACAGAGCCCTTGCTCTTGTAAGTCAAATTTATAATTTTGTGCTTAAGAAAAAATGGGTGATTTTGTGTACAGAGAAAGATAAATTAATGTGATAAATGAACACATAAAATTTATTTTTGTTTAAGCTACGGAAAACCCTTCAAATCACTGATGGAACGATAGTAGGTCTCCATTTGGTAAAACGCTTTAAGGTCCTTTCAATCCATTGAAAAGTACACTTAGCATCGACCATGCGGCAAGGGATGTTCCCACGAGTTTCGAACTTGTGACGTCAGTTCATTTCGGCAATATTAAGGGTGTAACTGGGTCGGGTATACCCAACCCGACCCGATGTCTTGAACCAATTATACCCGACCTGAACTGATATTGGTGAACCTGTGAGTTTAGGTTGAGTCCAAAATATAGACTCGTAGTGAAAACGGGTCAGGTCTTCGGTATTGTAAATGAAGACCCTAACCTGAATGGACCTGACCCGATTATGTACTCGGACCCAAATGGTTCTCTGTATTTTAAAACCGAAACAACCGGAACCCAACCTCATTGTGTACCAAATCGACCTGTACCCAACCCCTCTTCTTATACAATCCATCTGCAAGTTTCTAATCAGTAAATATTATATATTCAATTAAAAAGATGTTGATAAACTTACAGTTAATATGCATTGCATTTTAGCAATCTAAACTTTAATTCATTTTTTTCATATACTTTCTATTACCCTTTTGTCCTAAAAGTTGTTGGGTTGAAGTGAATCCCAAAATAATACTCAAGAACTCAATGAATTTGATTCATTTTGAATATGATATGTCATTGTTTTTTTTTTTGTTTCACCTTTGGTTGGCATAGATATATTCTTTTTATATTTAATTTTTTGACATTATTTAGAATAAATATTAAACTTTTATTTTGTTAGCATATGATCTTTTTAATAAATACTTGATTTCATTATTTTACAAATTTTCTTGACAGATAATTATGTATATAATACTAATCATATCAAGACCCGAGCTGAAACGCATACCCGAACCATTAAAACCTGAACCTGTTAACTTATATGGGTTAGTTTTTTTCAGTTATACCCAAACCTGACCCGACCTGAATCAAAATGGGTCTACTAAATACCTGAGTCCCGATGTATATACCCAAACCCGTTAATTCATATGGTTATACAGTTTCTAATTGTACCCAAACCCGAATTAGATTGAGTTGGGTTTGAGTCTTACTTTTAGACCCGAATCAAATTTGGGACTTATCTAACCCGAAGAGAACCCGACCTTGTTACACCCCCAGCCCCAGCTGATATTCATAAGTTGCCACTAAGTGGGACTCTTATAAGCACATAAAAGTTAATGAGGGTAAAACTGGTAAATTTTAAATTTGTTATAGTTACGAAACATGAGATATGAATTTCAATAACTGAACACAAAATTATGTATGATCTTGAATTACAAATATTCTTAAATATGAATTTGAATCATAAAACAAAGGTCAGGTATTTTTATAAAATAACCAAAAAAAAAAAACAAAAAAAAAAAAGAACTCAGTAAAATGCCTGGAAGACCCAGGACTGAATCCCACTGACGCACGGAGGATGCTGTTAGACTATCTTTATCTTGGTTAGGATATGTAAGGCTGGGATTTTTTTTTTCCAAACCAAAGCTTAGGGTTGGCCGGTCAGCATACCTCAACCCGAACCCGACTCGTTTATTAAACGGGTCGGCTGTGGCAAACACGAACCCAACCCGTTTAATAAACGGGTAACCCGACACGACCCGCCAACCCATTTAATAAATGGGTTGGGTCGGGTAAACGGGTTCTTAGGTTCGCGGGTCAGGTTGGCGGGTCGGGTTGATGGGTCGACGGGTTGGCGGGTCAACGGGTTGGGGGGGTTGGCAGATGGGTTGGCAGATTGGCGGGTTGACCCACCCGCCTAACCCGTTTGTTAAACGGGTCAGCCGGGTTGGCGGGTTGGCATACCTCCAACCCGAACCCGACCCGTTTAATAAACGGGTTACACGGGTCAACCCATTTATTAAACGGGTTGGCTTAAGCCCAACCCGAACCCGCCTAAGAGGCGGGTTGGGGGGTCGGGTTGGTTGGTCGTGTCAGGTTTTGCCACCCCTACCAAAGCTGGGGTTAGGCGGATCCTACCAGAACAACAGCTGCCTCAGGTGGAGGAGGGATTCGATCCCGGGCCTTCAGCTTGACACAGGAACCCGCTTACCACATGGGATACCACCTCTGGAGTTGGAGTTTTACCTTGCAGAGAGGTGGGGCCTATCAAGTGACCTGGTTGTCGGTGAGGGTTTTCTTTTCTCATATAAAGAAATAAAAAAGATAATAATGCTTGAAAGGGAATTTCTTAGCCCTGAAGGGTCCCGAAATTCGAGCAATGAATCAGACCTTTCTACCAAAAGGTCAAGGCTCAACAACCATGGTGACAAATATAGTGAGATTTATGAAAATCTTGTGATGATATCGCGAGAAATTACTTGAACGTTTTAAACAGTATTTTCTTGCTATATATTCAAAATATCATGATTTTTTTCATCAAAACTTAAATATCAAGATTTAAATGCATTGTTTTTTTCTTTAATGTCTATTTATCGAGAAAAACCATATGGTTTTAATTTTTAAATATTTTTTATTTCTATTTTTTGTACATTTTTATATTTTTAATCTATTTTTTATTACCGAGATTTTGCCAAAAACGAACACGAGATTTAAAAAAAAAAATACAAATTCTCGCGAGTTTTGACTGCCGATATTTTGCCTTTTTTTAACTTTTGTCGCTATGCCAAGGACCAAGTGGGGTAAAGCTAGTTTCTGAACTTGGTGGGCCGACAAGAGTGCAGGCCAATTTGGTAATTTGATCCTGTATGTGGAAACCCTAAAAACTAGATTGGGGGTTTCCTTTATATATGCATATCCGCTTCGAGGGAGAGACTTGCCTTCCCCGATTTCGCCTTTCTTTCTCTCTTCGTGGTAGCCATTCTTACACATCCTGGTGAGTCTCTCTCTCTCTCTCTCTCTCTCTCTATTTCTCTCTCTACGGTTCCTTTTCCCTTCTCATCATCCCATTGAAACAAGAGAAACAAGATAGAGAAGAGAATAGTTGGTGATTGTTATGGGAATCCTCCTTTCGCCTTCTATTTCTGTTGGAAACCCTCTCACCTCTTTAAAATGTCCCCTTGTTTCCGTGATTGGATAGTGGTTTTTGGATTTTTCTTCAATTTTTCTAATGATTTGCGGATGTTGGTAGTTTCTTCTTGCATGTATCGTTTTGTGATGTGGGTGTATGCATATAATTTACTATTGGGGATTTCCCCCTTAATGTGTTTCCTTGGATGATTTGATGAAGATATGTGATACCATCATCGAGAACTTCCTCGTGGAACAACCCCAAGTGTTCTAGATCCATTCTTATCCTATATGAACCCTAAACTGTGAACAATGGCGCTACTGTTGCTTTGGATTTACTTTACCATGATTTGTCCGTTACTCAAGAATTGTTGAAAGTTATATGTGGACATTAAGTTTGTTCCTTGAATTGCTTACGGAACCAGCAAAGATTGCCCTTTGTTACTCCGGAATTATATGCAGCAATTACTAAAACTCATGTCTCCCTGCGATAAGAGTGCCACATTTGTAAACTTTGGTTGTTTAAAACCACGGAGTTGACACCCCTTTGGAGCAATCTTGTCTGTGTTTTATGGCTTATAGGTTGCTATGAGCTGGTGATGCAGGTGCTTTGCCTTGAATAATTTTTGCTAAATAGTTGTTATCCCACCCTTGAAGAACTAAATTACCAACTATGAAAAACTTTAGAGACAATTAAATGAGTCTTCAATCAGATTTTCTCCAGACACACAGCCTCTGAATGCGTACACAGTTCTGTTATATGTCGGTGAGCCAACAAAGATTAGCTGCAGAATATACAGCTATATGGTACATGTTAACGGAGCTTTGAAAATGACCAAGTAATTGTTAGTTTATAAACTGATGGTCTGTCCTCATGCTTAAGTTAGTCATGTCTCCTTTTATCTTATCTCGGTGTATCAAAGTATGCACGGTTGATTTCCTGATTTGGTCATGCTTGCTTATATGACTCGAAACATGTGTTTCCGAGTTGTTCCAACTCTTAACTTTGGCTACTGCGTGATCTGATTGAGTGGCCAATCCAGGGATTTTAACAACTGAACAAAGTCATAGCTTTGAATGACAGAAGTATTTCTATGTGGCTCCAGAAACAAGGATTGTGCATAGAAAACCTTCTATACATTAGCTATCAAGTAAACAACTTTTAAGGTTAAATGTTCACAATTGGCTATGAGCCTATGAAGTGGGCAAAACCAAACATTTTTGTTGATGCATCAAAATTCCTACTCTATATCTTAAGAAATGAGGTAGCGTTAACCATGCATTAGCACTTAGAACTTTTTCTTGTTTCACCTTACCTGACAAGTTACTACTTGACTATGACCAAACTGCATCATATGATTGCAGATATCATCTATGAAGGGTCTGAACTCCAAGTTATCAGTTAGTCGGCACATGCTTGGTTGTTGGATATTATGTGATGCCTGCTTGTCAAGAGTTATCTAGAACTGATTGTGAACTAAATTAAGAAAGCTCTTGGTAGTCAAATGTGCCATGTGGCACCTAGGTGTCGCCCCCTTTAGGCTCTAAGTGTTTCCTATGTGAGTGCCCAGCTATGTTACAAGGACACACCATTTTGGTGGCATGTCCTTGGGACACGAGCATCATAGTTGGCAAACCTGGCAATTCGACTTGGGAATCGCCCGAGTCAACCTGGATCGGATCCCAATGTGTCCTGATTCAGGACTGCCGATCCAACCCATTAAATAGAATTTTTTATCATCTATTTTATTATTTTAATGTATAATTCTTATATAAAGTCACTTGTTATGAAGAATCTAATATTGTTCAATGAAAAAAGTTAATAATCATGTGTAAATTTGTAATTATATGTTTTTGCAACTTATCTATTGTCATATTAGCTTGAAATTTAGTTATTTTCATGTCTTCTTCATGTGCTTACAGCCTTACACTATAAAATATAGTCCTGACTCATCCGAGTCGCCGAATCAACCCACTGACTCAGTGACCCAGTAAAGGTAGGGTTCAATCCGAGACCGAGTAATGAGTTAGCCAACTATGACGAGCAGACATGCTCAGACACATGGTCACGGACACCGATGTGTGCTGCCAATATTTTAATAATATTTTAATGTTTTAAAGTATATTATTTTAATAAAAATATATTTTTAATACTAAAATATCAAAAGTTTAGTTATTAATTGATTAAAAATGTTATTTTTTTTTGTCTTCGGGCCCTATTTTCCAACATTTTTTCAAACTTGCGAGTCAATCCTGCATTACACGCCCTTGTGTCCATGTGTCTTTGTGATATAGGTGCCCAGGTGTTGCCTAGGGATCCACAAAAAAAAGAAAGATTTGAAATAAAAAAATAAGAAATCATAATTTAGGAATAAAAACTGTTAAAATCTTAAATATTTCAAAATAGACTACTAAAACATGATTATGGTGTTTTAAAAATTAGAAAAACATATAAGAATACCATTGTAGGTGCCATGAGGCAATAGGTGTGAGGCTAGGGCTGGGAAACAAGGCGAGCCAGTTGTGTCTTGGCTCATATTCAGCTCTGTAAAGGGCTTTTTCAAACTCGTAAAATAGGCTCAGCAAGCTGAATATGAACAGTAAATTCTCGGCTCTGCTTGACTCATATGAGCTGTTTAGGTACTAAGAAGTATATTTTAGATATATTTTTTTAAGTTTTTTTCTTCCAGCTCTAAAACAGTGCATTTTTTCTATAAACAAGCCATTTCGAACTCAGCTTGTTTAACTCAAACTGATTATGAGCTCGAACTCGGCTTGGCTCGCCACAAGAATGAGCCAAGCTTGAACATTCCAAGCTTGATTTGTTCAGCTCGTTTACCAGCCCTATGCGAGGCGTGTGCCTAGGTCACCTAGGCATGACATTAACTACTGCATAATGCTCCATTTGATATCTCCAATGGAAGGCACACAATGTATGCAACAATGTAATACAATGGTTATAATTATACTGAATCAGACTACTTATCTTTACATTATGCATCAGAAGGAAATTAAGAGACAGGCGTTATGTAGGTTGTATATGTTAAGCAATTTAGACCTATCAGCAATTGCTTTTCAATTGATCCTTTTCTGTTTGTATTACTGTTTTAGTTATGTTTTCCATGCCTTTGTTTTCTTGTAGCCATTTGATTAATTACTTGAAGACATGCCTCCTGTATTCTAGAGAAGATGGAACAGTTAGTCAGTTTGTTGGTCAACAAAGTTCTTTGTTACTGCAAGCATACCTTTTCATAAGAAATCAGAAAGTATGATAGTGATAAAAAAAGCTTTCATTTATAGAGCTTTTTACCTTGTAAAATAGTGAAGTGACAATATTGTTATTCTTGGTTTATTATTTGTATATGATTATCTTACTTTGTTACTCTTTTTTCTCTTTTTATTGTTAACATTGGAAATTAGAGATTTAAATCTTAAAATGGAGATTATCTTCGGACAGCAGTCTGCTATCTAAACTGCGTTGTCTCTCCATTTTTGTGCCTGGAGGCATCATCCTTTTGATGATCACTTGATTCTCTTTCTCATGCTAGTCTCTTAATTTGCTACATATATCGATTCCCTTTAGAAAATTAATCTTTCACTTTTCAACACCTGCGATTCATATCTCATGGCCGAGTTTCTGGCAAGATTCTCACTCATTAACTCCTGTTGCCCTTTCATTTTTTTTCACCCTCCCGATATTTGTATACCCTTTTCTGCAAATATTCCTGGATTCTGCTTCCTCCACAGTTTTTTACAAGCTCGCAATAGGTACTTAAGATGCCGAGAGGAAAGAATTCTGCTGCTCCCTCAAAGCTGGTTGAAGAAGAACCAGATGAGCAGGTGGACCTTGGTGCTGAGGAGGGCATAGAGGAGGAGGAAGTCGAGTATGAGGAAATAGAGGAAGAGGTTGAGGAAGAGGAAGAGGAGGAATTGGAGGAAGAGGAAGAAGAAGAGGAGGAGGAGCAAGAAGCTGCCATCTCTAATGGGAATGATGCACAAGGTCACGATGGTGATGAAGCTGAAGATATGAAGACTGATGAAAATGATGCAAGTGAAAATGAGGAGCATGCAGAGCTTCTTGCACTTCCTCCTCATGGTTCTGAAGTTTATGTAGGTGGTATTCCTAGGGATGCAACAGAAGAGGAATTGAGAGGCATTTGTGAACCCATCGGTGAAGTTACAGAGGTAGGTTTTGCGGTCTTCTTGTTTCTGTCATTCTCTGAGGGTTTCTCTTTTGTATTCCTTAAAACTGCTTGGCATTTGCAGGTCAGGATTATGAAGGGGAAAGACTCAAGTGAGAACAAGGGTTATGCTTTTGTTACTTTCAGAACCAAAGAATTGGCTCAGAAGGCCATTGAAGATCTCAATAATACAGAGTTTAAGGTAGTTTTGTCTTGGTTTCTTATCTGTTAGATCATGTCTAACTGCTGTGGAGTTTAGAACTGGTCTGATTAGTGTCAGGACTGCTAGTTTCCTGGTCTTGTCAATTTGTTGTCACCACCATTTTCAAGAATGAATCTGTTTGAAATCCAGCAGTACGTGGTCCTTCATGGAGGTTTGATTTATAAGATTTTGTTACAGCTCTCAACGCCTTTGTTTGTTTTGGGGTGTGACCATAGTCACAAATTTCATTCTCGGGATTTTCTTGGTAAATAAAATTCTCGGGAGATTTTGAACAAGGCTGGTTTTTGGGAAAATCTTGGAAAGTTTTAAGGGAAAAAATTGTAAAAATAACAAAAGCATAAAAAAGATAACATAAAAAAACATGTGATTTACACTTATAAACACTAAAAACTAAACAGTATGTAGGACTAAGAATGAACATGTTAAACTTAGACCTCTTTGAATTTCAGGCTTTTATGTTTCCTTTGAGGTGGCTCTTTTGGAATTTAGAAAAAAAGGAAGGGTGCAAATGGAACTTTAAAAAGAAGCTTTATCTTGCCAATGGTGCTCCTCTTTAATATTTCAAATTTCAAGGCCGTCTCCCTCCATCGTTTAAAATTTGGTTGGTGTCTGAATTAATGTTGTGTTACATCAGTTACTTTAGGTTGTGTAGTATAGGTTTTTATAAAGTAGGATTTTTAGTCCCACATCGAAGGTGGAGGAAAGCATCTGCCCTTTTTGCCTATAAAAGGCCTCACAAAGCCACATAGCGTTCACGGTTTCATGCTAAAAGCTGTGAGCTTTGGTGTAAATATTAACGCTTTTTATGAAAAAATACACGATATAAACGCCAAAACTAAAAGTGACCGGTATTTTGAAAGTCTCTGGAAGATGTATTTTTGTGTTTTTTTTTTGCGAGAATTTCAAAATTTTGTCGATATTTGTGACTATGGATGTGACAAGACATTGTTTTTATAAGCCAAAGAAAAGATGTAATTACCCACTTCCTGAGACTAATCAAATGGGAATTGTTCTGAAGGGTGTTTGATAGCGTGGGATAAATTCCTTCCAAGGAAAACCTTTTGGTTTTCAGTGGGACCCACACATGGTATCAACGTGCAATAAATACTCCCTTCTCTTCTGCTGTTTTTTTTGGGGGGTGGGGGTGGGGGTGGTTGAAGTTGTGTGTGGGACCATGCAACTTTTCCTCAGATAAGTTTCTCCCTGGGGAAAACTTATCCAGCCATCAAACATGCCCTAAAAGCAAGATTGACGAAGCATGCTTTTTTAGATTCATAGAAGTAGCAGCTTTACTAAAATAACCATAAAGACTCAAGGTTTAATAAAAGCAAGTTTGCAGGTTTTCCAAACTACTACTAGTCGACCATGATTATATTTGCTGTGGATGCTTTTATAATTGTTTTTAAATTAAAATTTTCTTTTGTGATGAATGTGTTATTCTTTTGCATTATAGAAATGGGGGTAGTGATATTGAAAACAAATAAACTAGGGCCGTAAATGTCAAAAAATTATGGAAACTGGGTTACTATTTTTTATACCTTTTTCTTTTGGTATTGCTGCATTGGAGGCATCTTTCATACCATTAGGGATATACTTGCTCCCATTTGTAACGAGTATTTTTTATCATCTTTTTTTGTTTCAGGGAAGAAGAGTGAAGTTTTCATCATCTCAAGCAAAACATCGATTGTTCATTGGTAATGTTCCAAAGGTCTGGGGGGAAGAGGACTTGAAGAAAGTAGTGACCGAGATTGGTCCTGGAATAGTTGGCATAGAACTCTTGAAGGTACATGCTAAATTTCTTTTAGCTATGACAGTAACTATATGAGTCTGAGACAGGTTTTGGGTTCACGGTTCTTAGATACTGTTGTTTATGGTATTTAATTTGATTTTATTGAATGACTTAGCAATCACTCTTATTAATGATCATGTTTCTTTTTTCCATGGGTACAGGATCCACAAAACTCTAGCCGTAACCGTGGCTTTGCCTTTATTGAATACTATAATCATGCGTGTGCTGACTATTCTAAGCAAAAGATGTCAAACTCAAATTTCAAGCTTGATGGGAATGCACCGACCATTAGCTGGGCCGACCCCAAGAACAGCTCTGATAATGCAGCTTCTGCCCAGGTGCTGTAGAATTTTTCTTATTCATGTGTCGACTCATCTATGTTGACTTTTATAACACCTTCATATTGTTATATTAGATTCTTACTGCAGTTTCTGTAGTATTATTGCTGACTTTACTGCTAGTGACATCTGTCTTCAAGATAGATCCCCATATGGACGATTTTTGGCAAAACTTGCACATTGTTCATTGTTGCTTGCCATTTATATCAAATATGGGCAACATCAATGGTCTCATATCCAGTAACCAATGAGGTTCTGCAGTACCATGTTTCATGATATGAAAAACCATCTTCCATTTCTTGCTGAGACGTCTTGAAAACTATTGTACACCTGTTTCTTGTGGCATCCTGACAATTTATGCTGTGAATCAGCCCTAGATTGCTTTTTATGTTGTGGCTTCTTGCCCGTCCATCTCTCTGTGAAACTCACAACGCCAAAACATGATTGATTACCTAATGTTGGCAACAGCATATGCTATATTATAACACCTTGTATACTAGTTCTTTTTAATGATCCATGTACATGGTTTGATATTTTCTTTTACGATAGTTTCACACTGAATTCTTTTTCATCTTCAGGTCAAGGCAATTTATGTAAAAAATCTGCCAAAAGGTGTTACACAAGAACAGTTAAAGGAGCTATTTGAACATCATGGTGAAATCACGAAGGTTGTGTTGCCTCCTGCTAAGTCTGGACACGAGAACAGTGGGTTTGGCTTTGTTCATTTTGCTGAGAGATCGAGCGCCATGAAAGCTCTCAAGAACACTGAAAAATATGAAATTAATGGTGTGTTCGGGCTTCATATTCATTATTCTTGGTTCATTTGGAAATGGTGGTTTGATTTTTATTTTTTCTGCATGTTTAATAGGCCAAGTTCTTGAATGTTCGCTTGCAAAGCCTCAGACCGATAAAAAGTTGGATGGGCCTTCAAACACACAGAAAAGCGGGCTCATTTCCAATTATCCCCGTGTTGGTTATGGTGTAATGGGTGGCGCATATGGTGCCCTTGGTGCTGGATATGGTGCAGGGTTTGCACAGGTTGGACACTTCATTTCCATTTTGCATTTTCTCACTATGTACTGTATCCGTCTCAATGTCCATCTTGTTTGCTCTTGCAGCCTATGATCTATGGTAGAGGCCCTACTCCAGCAGGCATGACTATGGTGCCGATGCTTTTGCCGGATGGACGGCTTGGATATGTCTTGTGAGTAATGATCATTTCATATTTTCTTGCCAACATTATCATCAGTCGCTTTCCTCATTAAAGCAATATCTAATGTCCCATCGATTGGTGTTCATTTTCTGCTTCCAGGCAACAGCCTCCCATTGCCTCTGCCTCAACGCTGCAACGGGGCGGGCGAAGTGGTGGTGCTGGTGGTAGTAGTGGGCGATCAGGCAACAAAAGCAGTGGGAGTGACAACCGAGGAGGGCGTAGGTATCGTCCTTATTGATTCTGTTGAAAGCACTTCCAAGGCTAGTAAGAAAAGATGTAAACCAGAATCACTTCTCTTTCTGGTAGTAGTCTGAAGGTTGTGCTGGACATATGCTAGAGTGTGGAACATGGCATGTTAGTAACTTCCCAAATTATGTCCCTGGTGATGTTTGTTTCTCTGCCTTTGGCATTTTCATCTCAGAATTTTTGGTGTATTCCTATTCTGGAGGAAAGCAAATAACACTTTGGGTGTAGTTTAATTTACAGAAAATTACCTTTTCAGTACGGCAAAATGACATGTTTTTCAAAATTCTTCACAATTTTTAAATCGGTTTCTTGCAAATGCCCAATCTTTTTAGGTCTTTTTTTTACAATTGGTGTCAATGGGTTTACCCGGACCCGACCTGACCTGGACTAAACCCTATAGGGTTTCAAATAAGACCAGATTAAGACTCGAGTTTTGATTAAGACTCACAAATTTTTAATGTAAAATTGATAAAAAATGATATTTTACCGGGTATGGTCTTGGTTTGGTTCATTTAGTTGTCAGGTATGGTTTCTTTTACACGGGACCCGATTAGACTTGGGGTCTTGGCTTGATGCTTCACTTGAAAATCTGGTTTCACCTGTGTTTTAACTAAATCTGACCCATTTGACACCTTTACTTTTTATTCTTTGCACGAGTGAATTTCTTGAGGTAGGCATGATAGATAGATATGTATGTTGTCTTGATTTTGCACTTTTACTAAAAAGTATATTTGCACGATGATTTTGTGAACTTTAAAAAGTTTACATAACTAAATTTGTAAATTTTGTGTAATTAAAATTTGCATATCTTTGCAAATACCGTTTGAAATTTGTATATATACACGGCATTTGTGAGCTATTAAGTAAATTTCTTTAAAGTAATTGATTTTTAAGGGGGGTTGCAAATGTGGTGTTGTTCACATTAATGTGAACGTTTTGACTTTCTTACACTGATTCTTTGCAAATAAGGTACTATCTTTGCATATATATATATATATATATATATATATATATATATATATATATATATATATATATATATATATATATATAGAGAGAGAGAGAGAGAGAGAGAGAGAGAGAGAGAGAGAGAGAGAGTATGACATTCGTAGCTCACTTACGAAACTTCTTTAAATGATCTTCAAGGAGGTTCATAATGTTTGACGACTTTTGCATGTAATTTTTGTGAATGTCTCTGACCTTTGCATTATTATACAAAGATTGCAAATATGGTATTATTTTTGTAAAAAATGTAGCATTCTTGAAGAGTGGGCAAAATTTTGTGTTGACATGTGCAAGTTTTTTTCATGGGAATTTGTACATTAACATGTTTGTTGAATCAATTAACATGCTTGTTGAATCAGTTTTTTTTTTGTTTTTTTCAATTCTTTCTAGAAAGAATCTTAATCATTTTTTCTCTAAAACCCCTAATCTTTTTTTTTATCTCTTTGCTGCATTCTCGTGAAATCTTTTTGCTATCCTTATCAATTTTTTTGGTTTGATCGAAATGTGAGTTACATATTGTTTTATTTCATTTTTGAACTTTTTTTTTGTAGATATGAATATTTAATAGCCTTGCATTATATGTGTTTGGTTGTTGTTGTGGATGTTTTATATATGTTTATTTGTGTTTTATTTTAATATTTGACTTAAGATTTATCGTTTAGGATTTACTATGTTTAAGGTTTTTCATATATATATATATATATTTGTTGGTGGTGTTGATGATTTATGTTTGTTTGTTTGTCATTTATTTAATATTTAATGATTTTATCTTGATGTAATGGGGTTAGGGTTGACTATGCATAAATATTTTATTAGTGTGATGGGGTTGGGGTTGAATGTGTATAAGCATTAAATAAAAGTTAGGGGTTATTATGGGTAGTTGGTTTTCACTAGTTTTGTTAATTGAAAATGTGAAGAGTATGAATTTTTTTTTCTCACATGCTATTTTCATTAGATGAATGATATGTTGTGTAGTTTAATGATGGCCTATGAAAGGGTTAAAGTACAATACCATAACATTGATCACCCTACGTGGAGATCTACACTGGTCTTCAAAAACAATACCTTTAAAGAATTTATGGCTTTGATGTCTCGTAAAATTGGATATATGGAAGAGTTATTGAGCCTCTCGTATAATTATTCTCCTAAAGTAGGTAGCCAAGATATATGGATATATGTTTTGGTCGATGATGATATACAATTTATATTATTTGGTGACAAACGTTTACTTAGTTGCCCACAAAGTTAAACAAAAAACAGTTGAAAGTGATGTAAAAGAAGTTTTTGATGAATGAAATAGTGAGAATCATGTGGAGAATGTGCATCTATCTTAGGTACCATTTATTGAGCTCAATCCTTTAGCGAACCTCCAACTATCTCAATCAGTGGACGCTATTGATGTCACAAACATTGAGTTTAAGCACGTGGAGGGCATGCAATTGCCCAAACCAATTAAGGATATAGATGTTTGACATGCAGGTAATAAAGAACTTTCTTTAACAATTGGCGTTATACATGATCAAAGAATCACTGTAAAGGATGTGGAGCTACATTGGTAAACCATTGCTATTGATCTTCATTGCAGTAATTTAGATGACATGCATCCTTCTAAGACAGATGATATAACTAGGTACAAGTTGTTGGACTTTGTAATGTATGCTTGAAATGCATGTGTGATGATGAATGCAATATTTTTATGATTAATCTTGAAAGTTGAAAATGCAGAAATGTTTCATGTATGAAAGCAAACAAAGTGATAGATATGATAAATTTTTATTTAGTTTGTGCAACCGAACAATCAATTAATGGTAGCAGTGATGGCGTTGACAATGGAGAATAGAATGATATTGATAATAATGATTATACCATGTCTGCTGAGTTAGACCAAGACATTGATGACATAGGACAAATAACGATGGATAAGTACTATGCACAATTGACAATTAAAAAGTCGAACCTTTAGTATGTTGTATAATATATGAGCATTTGTTGGTAAGTATAACTATTTTTTGTTTTTACACTATTGAGACATGGTTGAATATGTTTTCGTTCAATGAATTATCATATAATAAACAAAAATTTATTGAAGTGAAGGCATCTCAGTTGTATAATAAGTTACGTAATGAAAAACTTAATGATTGAGTCTTTTCAGTGGCTAACAACATGCTCAAACGATCGAGAAATGACATTTGGCAAAAGGATTAATAATCTTCAACATTGTTATAAGTTTTTGAAAGAATATGTCATTAGGAATAACTATAAAGCAAAATTCGTGAAGAACGACAATAACAGAGTCACTTTCGTATGCACGAGAAAGAACTTACAAACTATAGTTGATTGTTACTTAAAAATTCATTGCATAAAAGTACACAAAGCAACATTATTTCTAGTGAAGAAGTATGAAATCAAGCATATATGTGGTTGACCAATAGATAACCTTCTAGTGAAAAAGTATCTTATAAGTGGATTTTAAATGTTATTTACAAATGTCTGCACGATAACCCAAAGATGACTCTAAGAGAAATCATGAATGACATTAGTCATGAGAAAGGCATAGAGGTTACTTACAAAAAAGCATGACATAGATGAAAATGGATGAGAGATGAGCTATATGGTTCATTCGAAGAGTCCTTTAGGATGCTTCCTGCCTATTTGGATAATTTGATGAAGGCTAACCCCGGAGCGCTAGGGTATATTTATATTGATAAGAAAGATCGATTTAAGTATTTGTTTTATCATTTTGCCCATGCATCGATGGATTTTTTAAAGGATTCCCTCCTGTTCTCATGTAGATGACACATTTTTAAAAGAAAAAATATATGAGCATATTGTGGTCGGCCCATGGCGTGATGTTTTCAGTATCATTTGTAGTTGTAGATAAGGAGTCAAAAAATTCATTGACATGGTTTTGGAAGCATCTAAAGGAAGAATGCATACACTTTAACGAGTTTAGAGAGAGAAGTATTGACAATTATTTTAGATAGACATATAGGGTTAAAGTATATTGTCCCCCAAACATGGTCTAGATATCATGTTGGATATTACATGAAACACTTGATATAGAACTTTGCTAAGAAATTTGGTTCACCATTTAGTGAATTTTGGTGGAGTGCAACTTGAGCAATCACAATTTCTTTCAAAAGTCCATGAACAATATGAAGCCTCAAGATCAGGCGTGGATCTGAAACATTGGGCTAACAGTCACTTTCAAACAAGAAGATATGCATGATTAACATCTAATATAGCAGAGAGCTTCAATTCGTGGATTCTCTCAATACATGACAAACCCCTAGTGCCTCTTATTAAGAGGCTTTGTCTCATGCTAATAAAAGTTTTTTGGGAAAGAAATAATATCGGGCAAAAAATATCAAGTATTGTGGTGTCTGAGGTAAAAAAAAAAGTTAGAGGCACTTAAAAGAAAGATGCAACAACTATGTGTGCAAGTAGTGCATTGCCACCGACGTCGGTACGAAACCCGCAACCGATCTCACAGTTATAGTGTTGGTCTTGAGAAGTAGTTATGCTCTTATAAAAAGTGGCAGGATAATGAGATTTCATGCGAACATGCGATCACATGTATTTTATATGAGGGTAAGCTATGAGATGATTATTGTGATAAGTTCTTTAGAATTGAATTGTATCAAGCTGCATATACTGTATTTTCATTTATTCTAATGGCAGAGAGTGTCCCACACAACACTCCATTGACTCTTATTCATGTATATCCATCAAAAGTGTCTCATAAACCAGGGTGACCTAAGGTGAAAAGATAGAGAACAAAATATAAGGATGTTGAGTCATACAAGTGCAGTGTATATGGTAATATTGGCCATAAAAGGTTGAAGCACAAATAACAATATGGTTGAGTACCTCTTGTTGCAAAATATGTATTTGTTAAGAGATGTTAAATTAATTGCTTTTGTATATTTATTTAAAGTTTTTTAATAAATTGTTTCAATATATTATGTCTTTTATGTATATCTTAGGTGGTTCGCAATATATACACGTAAAAAAATGTGACAACAAAAAAGAAACCAAACCTCCACCCTGCCTCAAGCAATAATCCAATTGCGGTAAGATTTATAATGAAACAAGTTATGTGTGTATACAATCAACGGTGTTGACATGTACATGTTTATATTTATTTTCAATTAATCATAAAAACATAGTAAAAACCAAGAACATAGGGTAGCAAAAAGAATATCTGGACGAGCATGACTTGTACATGAAAACTATGTTAAACAATGACATAAGTGTTAGTTTTGCACGTTTGTATATTTGCTGCATTTGTATGTAGACTCATATGAATATAACATGAATGCATCACATACTATGAATTTATGTAGCATCTATAAAGATTCATAAGAAGACTCCAATAGTATCGTAAACAGGACATGACAGATAAAATGAAGCTGCTAAAGACCATTTGCCTTACCCCTTATTTTTTAATAAATACATAAAGTGATAGTTCTCCTGTTTTGCTATTGATATACTGAAACTGCCTACTTATCATTAACTGTTCACAAATGGTTGAAGCAAGAGCAATACAAGATGAAACTCGTTCTTTCTTGGAGATCCGCAAATTACCTTATGCTTTTGAAGAATGTAACAAGGTATCCATTGGACAACTTTGCATACTTACATTTACGTTTACAACACATCAAAAATTCTACTTATGTCTTCAACTCAATTTATTTTGCAAATTTTAATTACTTTGAATTGGAGCAACTAACACTGGGTTCTTTGAGAAATGAATATTAATATAAGAGAATTCAAGCACAACTCTATGGGCTCTATAATTCATGCAAATAAGAACATCAAATATCTAGTATAATACCATTACTTATTCAATAATATTTTTATTTTTCTCATGTAGCTAACTAGGTCTAATGTTGGGTTGCAGGTTAGTTTTTGTGTAGAGTGGTTTGGCTACGACTCTTACATTGATTGGATGATATGTCTAGTGAATGATATTTCTCAACAAGAAAATATGTAATTACTTTACATATGTTTGTTAACTTATTTTGTACACGTACATGCTCTTGACTTATTATATGATTGTTATAGGTTTGTTTGTGATATATTTGTCTTATTGTACATGTAACACGAGCGAAAATGCAAAAATTAATTTTATGTAAGTATGTGTTTATATATCCTATTTTGTTGTATTTTTAGGATATAAGTTATAATTAATTATTTGTTAATAAGATTTTTTTAGGATGATGCAACATACTACATAAAACATATGATTAAATTTTATAAATGCATGAGGAAGAAAAAAAACAAGAGGCTGCCCAAAAAAAGGATGAGGATGAGGCAAAAATAAAAAAATGACTGCATCAAAAACTAAAATATCCAAAGGTCAAGCAGAAAGAAGAACAAAAGGAGACATCAAATGATGAAGTGTCGAATGACCTTGCTCAGGAAGCTGAGTTGTGGACAATTTTGGGACGTCATTGTTGATCACTATTGTGAATTTGATAGAATTATGAAACAAAATAATTTATTAATAAATATTTTTTTTCTTTTATCGAGTGTAGATTTGACACATTGGATATAATTTTGATAGAATTTTAGATGTTTTGTAAATTTAAGATGTTTAACTTCAGTTTGGGTTGGATGTTCTTTAAATGTTCGATGTTTTATAAAATTTGGATGTTTAACTTCAGTTCAGGTTGGTTGCTCTTTAAATTTTTGATATTTTATAAATTTTGGATGTTTTATAAACTTTGGTTTTGTAAAATTTTGACATTTTATAAATTTTGGATGTTCTATAAATTTAAGATTTTTTTGTAAATTGTCTTTAATAACAAGACCATGCTCTGCAAAAGTAAGAAATTTACATATTTAGGATAAAATTGGCAATACATGTGACAATTCACTGTGTATCACGTAAAAACTTAAGTATAATAACGATGTCCACAAATAACATAGTACATTTGCATATACATAATGTAAATTTTATCAAGATCGTAAATAATTGAGTAACATCTGCATAAACATCATTGTATGTACTCTAATTCACAAATAATAGAGTACATGCATACCTCCCTATCCTTGCATTACAGTGTGCTAATGTCATCAAGTTCACAAAGAATAGAGTAAATTCATATAAATGTCATGCGGGCCTCCCTATCCTCACAACACAGTGTACGAATGTCATCAAGTTTGCAAATAATGGAGTGAATTCACATCAATGTCATGTGAATACCCTCAAGTTCATAAATAATAGAGTACATTCATATGAACATCATGCAAACTTCTCTATCCTCACAACACAATGTGTGAATGTCATCATGTTCACAAATAATGAAGTACATTTGCATAAACATCATGTGAATGTCCTCAAGTTCGCAAATAATGAAATTCATTTACATGAACATCATGCAAACCTCTCTATCATCGCATCACAGTGTGTGAATGTTCCCAATTCACAAATAATAGAATACATTCACTTAAACTTTATATGAAAGTATCAGCATTCACACTGAACAGTGAGATGCACATTTGCAAGCAGAGGTTGTGAACCTGATGACCTTCACGCGTAAGATGCTTATAGATATCACTTATGTATACAATAACTTAAGTTGAAAAATGACTTTCATAAATAATGAAGTATATTCACATAAACATCATGTGAATACCCTTAATTTTGCAAATAATGGAGTATATTCATATAAGCATCATGCAAATCTCTCTATCCTCGCATCATAGTATGTAAATGTCCTCAATTTCGTAAATAATGAAGTATATTTGCATCAGTGTGTGAAAATATCCTTAAGTTCACAAATAATGGAGTACATTTACATAAACATCATGCATACCTTCCTATCCTCGCATCACAAAGTACGGACCTCCATATCCTCACATCACAATGTATGAATGTTCTTCATTTTTCACGCTATGATGTGTGAATGTCGTCCAAAAGTCATTGTATATATAACATTAAAAAAATCACCTGTTGTATATTCAAATCATATACATTCATAAATTCACAGAATCAGAAATTCACATGTTGTATATATAATAAATTTAAACATTCTCATAAATCATATATATTTAGAAATAAGATTTAAATTCAAACATTATAACTTCATACAAGTAGTATATCCATTCAAAATTATAAAAGTATTTAGTTACAAAAGTTATGGGTATGCAAATACAAAAGTATTTAAATTTAAAAATATAAATTGCAGATGAAACATTCATTCAAACAAAAATTCAATTAAATTTCAATTACAAAAGTAGCATGACTTAATTACAATCGTTGTAATGATTTATAAAACTAAAAAAAATCAATTACAATTATTTAACAATTATTGTTTGCTAAAGTACAATGATTGACAAAACAATGTTAACTGAAAACTGAAGTCATTGTTATAAATGTGTTATGCGCATTCTTAGCTCCTCGATAACCCGGTCCTTGTTAGCAATCATGTCAGCTTGTGTCCATAAAATGGACTCCTTTGCTTAAAACAAATCCTTTAGCATGCGGATTTCAACTCTTGCAAGAGCCAACTCTACCTATGCTTTACTTGCAGTCCTTTTGTTCTTCAAACTCCTCATCCTGACTTCCTTCTCCTCCTTCTTAATGACCCTCTTTGTAGAGGGATTGCTTGCAAACTGCAAGTTATAAGCAGTTATATCCTCGTCATCATGGACATGTACCATGGATGACAAGTTGATGTTATCACCGCTTTCGCATCAATCTTCAAGTTCGAAGAAGAACATTGTAGGGTAATCCTTAGTCTGATCTTTCATGCAAAAAGAGATGCTTTTGCTAACTTCACGAGGGCGATAGGGTGGTTATTGAATACACTCAAATTATTAGATCACTCAGTTGGCTATTTGACACTCAACTTTATTCATGTTGTACAACCAAATGTCTCTCCTCGCGATGTCTATGACTCGCACAACCACACCCACCTTCTCGTGTGTGTCTTCGTATGTGCACCATGTTACCTACAGAATAAAGTTTTATTCATGGTTAGTCCTACATCGCATTATTGATAAGAACATATAAAATCATTTTTCATGCATACATGTGCCCTTATCAGCCCATGCAACTTTGTAGCGCATACAACCCTTCCTATTTAAGGATCCAAAACTTTGATCTTCTCCTCTTTGTTGTGTGATCGACTCTATATTACAACATGTAAAAATTCAAGAACACAATCACGTCTTAAGGGCCTTCCAATGGATATGTGCTCCTATATTTAAACCTATAAGAATTAATACAAAATAATACATAATATAGTACATCAATAATGTTAAATAATGTTTGATTATAAATCATTGATTAAGGTATAATGAAAGAATAAATACCTCCAACACCACCAATATGCTGATATTATTTTTTCTTTCACACCTCATATTACTCAAACTTGCATATAGGTGTGCAAGTGGGGTTGCTTCCCATGCATATTCATCGATGAAATCCAGGTCTTGCAACTATTGCATGTATGATCGATGGATCAACTTTTCACCAGTGTCGATGAATACACGTGTGCCAAATAAGTAGAGCAAGAATACTCTCACCATATTATTCACTGTAGCACCGCCCTTTCCTCCAACACACGGTAGCGTTCCCGTCATTCTCATCGCCCTGTTGGGGTCATAGTAATTCATCAGGCATGATAACTTCAACTTTTAACCTTTCAACACATCTTCCTTCACTTCCAAATAAACTCTACACATGTGCTTGAAATCTCTGCATTGATGTGCACTCAATAGCTCGCCATTATACTTAAATTTGTTGATTCATGTCATGTCTTCTATCGTTATGGTCATTTCAATATCTCCAAACTAGAATGTGTTGGTTGTTGGATTCTAAAACTGTATAATGGACTCTAAGAGATTGTTATCGATGTTTCATGGTGTCGCCTTCAATAATTTTTAAAAATACATCTGATTCAACCAATCCTTCGCTTCCTCTGTTAGAATTAGGAATCACTCATATACTTTGAACTAGTAGAACTAGTGCCTGTGAGATGTTGGATCTTTTGAATCTTTTGACAACATATTCTGCAATCACAACTAATTTTGCTGGAATCATTCAAATATCACAGTTTAATTATTAAATATAATACTCAAACTCAAATCACAACTATATGACAAATTAATCATTGAATTACAATATTCAAAAAACTTGTCTTACAAGCATGCTTATACACATAAATATAACATTTTAAAAATTAAATTACAAGAATCACTCTAGTTATCATAAAACATGCTTCAAACATATATGACAAACTAATCAATCAATTGCAAGAATCAAACTAGTTATCTTAAAAACATATTTCATACACACACATATATGGCAATTTAATGAATGTATATATTCAAACTAGTTATCCTAAAAACATTCTTCAAACATATACATATGATAATTTAATCAATAATTGAATATAAAATTTATAATGATTACAAACATGTAGATATAAAATAACAAATAAAGAAAGTACAAGTCCACCAACACCAGATATTGTTTGCCGTTGAGACCTTTTTTTCGAATTATGCACTTGTTCCTCCAAGGGCTAATCTACCACCTTATTATTCAGGACCTCCATCTTAAACTCTCGAGGATCCTTCTCTGACCTTCAAATGATCTCTCTCAGGATCATCCTGTGCAATCTATAGGTCAACCTCAACCTTTGGTTGAGCATCCAATCTAGCCAAAGGGCCCTCACTCTCCTCCACTTCTTGAGGACCCTCAACATCTTCAACTTATTTATTCTCCACCATCACCTTAACCTCAAGCTTCACATCCTCTCCTTGTTGAGGTACCTCCTATGTTCTTGTATAAGTTACTTCTCTATTCTTCACACTCTCTCTATCTTGCCATAGTCATTGCAGGTGGTCACGTCTTCAGCTTCTTCTAACCGAGCATTAATGTTAGCAACCATCTTAGACTGAGCCAATGACTTAAACTTCTTCACCACCGACTGCACACATGAGTTCTCCTCCCTCGTCCCTTTTTAGATGCTTTCGAAATGGGATACATGAATGTGATCACAAACTCTTCAACCTTTTTTTCAGCTTCAATCGTAGGTTTGGGTCACATTAAAGGTTTAGTTGCTGCTTGTTTGAGCATAGATTTCTAAGCTTTAACTTACTAAAGCTACATTTTTTGTTAAAAATGTTGGACACCCAGGCTTTTGGCCATAAAGCAGGGTCCCTCTCTACCCACTTGTCAAGCCTACTCCGTACTCCATATAGAAAGTATCACCCAATGTGTACTTTTTCTTTGGATATTTTTATTGTATTCCAATAGTAGTACATGGTGTGGGTGTGGGCCTTTTTAAGACAATCTCTTCAATCATCATTTTATAATAAATAAGTTCAAAATTTTCTATAATAACAAAATAAGAAATAAAGGTAAAAAGATGGATAACAAAGACATGAAATAGGCTATTGAAAAGCATTATAAAAAACAAACAAATTAGGCAACTGAAAATGCAAAAAAAAAAACTAAAAAATGATGCAAGTATTATCTACTCATATTTATAATATAAGATACACAACAAATAAATAACTAGATTCGATGATAGAGGCATACCAATAGTTAAGAAAACAAAGAGACAAACAAATACTCATTGGAAAATGAATTAAACAAAAAAAAACAGAATACACTATTGAACATGCAAAGATAACTTGAAAACTATGTGATTATTATACAATTACTGACTCATGTCAATTCTTCAATTATTTACTGATTCATGCTAGTGTTTCAAAGAATAATTGATTCAACCGTTAAAAATGTGTTTACCGAAAAAACTTGCCATCGATGATTCTGAAAAACTCATCGATGAAGTGTTGCCACTAAAGTGCCATCGCCGATGGATCACCAAAAATAGTTGCCAAAAAATTGCCAAAATTTTTTGTCGAGAGAAGAATGTTGGGGACCACTGGTTGGGGATCACCAAAAACCCTAGTTTATAATAATGATCACTTGTATATTAACGATCGTCACTTTTAATGTTTGTACTTACATTCGCAAAAACTAGAAAAATCCATAGGCAAGTAGTTCATCAAATTTGTGCATGTTCGAGAAGTCTGCAAATGAGGCAGAACTTTTGCATATAGATACAGTGACATTCACAAAAAATATATATGAAGGTCACTACACATTTGTGAACATCTTTAAGAATCATTTACTTAACGAATATCTGTATGGTAGCTCATAAATGTTGTACTATATATGCAAAGGTAGTACCTTATTTGTAAAGATCAACTGGAGTGTGAAGGTCGAGGACATTCACAAACATTAATATGTGAATATTGGCATACATTTATGGACCTCCTTGTGGATGAAGAATGTAATACCCCGGATTTCCCAAAACAAAGTAAAGTTAAAATTTTTATGAATTTCTTTTTTTTTCTTTGCAACGAAACTTAGAAAATCTTTTAGCAATGAAATCAGACGATGATGAGTCGGCAGTTTTAGAAATCTTCGAGCACATTACAGGTATGTGACCAAGCAACTCATTGACCACCAAGGTGTTCCGTTTTATCGAAAACCACATGTTTATTATAACATCACTGCTTGGGAAAACAGTATAGGTTCAATAAAAGGAAGCAAAACAACTCTGTCTAGAGAAATCCTGAAACTCGATGTCGCTTTGTTCCACATATTGCAACGCAGGTCCAACACCTAAAATCTCTATAAAACGGGGTCAGAACCACTGATGGTCTGGTAAGCAAGCAATCATACATCCATTCAATTCAAGTAAATATGTTGACCACTCAGGGTCGCAGTTTACAATAACGACGCTCAAGTCTCTATGACTTAGCATATATTGCAAGAGCCTCCTCAGGGTTATGAGTTGAACATTCGCTCAAGTCTTCATGACTTAGCGCAAGCCTCTTTCAGGTTGAATGTTGTGCTTAAGTCTTTACATTTGCACATTTGTATCCCACGTATCTAAGGACAACTCCTCGAGCTTCGCTTAGTCGTGCGGATACAACATGGGCCTTTGCTCAGTCGGTCCAGTTGTATACTGATCATAACACCTTCACAAAGGTTATGCAGGACTGACTCAACATCGTTCATCCACTCATACATTCAAGTATCGCTGAACCTAAGCTAATGTTTTGTTTCGATAATTAACTCCTCCCTCTGGGCTTAAGGAAAGTATATCTGAGCATCAACGCGACAATCTGGGGGTTGATTATTCTATGTATTTTTAGATACCCCAGAGGCCTGTTGACCCCATCCCCCTAGTAGGACGGTACATTTCATACCAGAAGAAGTTCCTACTAGGTATTTGATGCATCTTGCTACTGCAGTAGTTGGGTTCAATCCTTAGATATTTAAGGATAACCACAACCTCCATACCTCTGAGTGACGAAGGCCATCATGAACTCTATCAGGTTCGAGGGTAATATATATCACTCAAGGCTGCACCCTCATCGTCTTATTCTGTGAGAAATTCTGAAGGGGTCTGCCGGTCTGACAAGCTATTAATGCATGCCTACAGGGCAGCCGTTGAGGAGTATGTACTCGACCTCATTCAGTGTGCCCCTAACACGATCATCAACCGCAGGGTCTTTTCATTTTATTCATATGTATGATTGATTCTGCTCTCGGCACTGTGGTCATCACGAGCATCTCACCTCTTTCGGGTGGACAATGTACTCTGGCTCTGTGGCCCTTATGAGTCTAATTGTATATCAGTCTCTCAATGAGCATGCATATGACACGATCTCAATGGATCTGTTGCTCGGTGTATATCATCACAACGAGCACTTAGCCTTGTCAAGGTGCAACCTCTACTCTGACGCAGTGACCCTTACGAGTAAGGTGCCCTTACAGGAAACAGGGAGACGAGCCATTCTGGCATCGTTCCAACAATAGGGAATCTTCATGTCATTCAACTAGTTCTGGCAGCTCTTCTCCCAACCATTTCGTCGGTACTTTCTCTGCTTCAACGACAGAAGTGCGACAAACCTTTCTACGTTGTAGAAAGTACTGAGGGCATATGGACAACACCTTCTATGTATGATGGAGTAATATGCTCTGCTCTTTCTGAGCTTGGTTGAGCCTCTTTAAAAAATTCTACAACACTCCCTCTCTTTAACTGAGGAAGCATGTGTTTCCTTTAAGCTCGGTGAGCATCTTTTCAGAATTTTCAGCAGCACTTCCCCTCTTTGACAGAAAAAATGCTATGCTTTAACTTGAGAATGAATGTACACCGTTGTGCGTACTTGCATTCATCAAGGTTGATTGAAACCTTGGGTCATAGCCAGGTCATACGCAAATGACTTAGTCTTTACAAAAAAATAGTTTTGCGCAAAAGCGAAGCCTTTCCAATAGGGGTTTCATTCGTCAAGCATAATCTTGATCGATGAGTAGAAATAGAATCACATTGGCGATTTGGAGTTGATCTCCATTTGAACGCTCACTTATGCGCTATATATGTAGTATAAGCAGAAACATGTGCTTTATATGGCGGTAGCGTAAATAAATGCATATACTTATTGTTCGGGGTGTGTAACCGAATAAAATATTCTACATATATATTTGCATAAAGCAGGAGCCTTGGCGGTATTCAACGTGATGGCATAATTTAAGTACGTAATTGGAAGTATATAATTAGAAATTGCAGAAAGCAGGGAGCCTTGGCATCATACGATGCGACGACGAACGGTAAATTATATGAGCCTTAGCGATATAAGACGCGACGGCCATTTTCAAATGATATACACCAAGATCAATATCCAATGATGGTTATGAGGCGAGCGAGTGAACAGTGAAGTGTCTTAGAGGGTTCAACCAGAAACTAGGGCGAGATACCATTTTTAAGAACGCATATACTGCGCATTCGAACATATATATCTAACGATAGTTATGAGGCGAGCGTGTGAGTACCGAAGTGTCCTAGAGAGCTCAACCAAGAACTAGGATCAGATTCTACTTCAGAAAGTATATGCTATATACAAACAAGCAAATACTTGAGAGAGATGGATCAACGAAGCGAACTTACTTTAAATCGTGAAAGAAACAACTCTGAGATGCTCCGACTGCTTCGAACTGAGCTCAAACCTTCCTTCGAGAGGTCAGATGAGGTCGACCTAGTTGAGAAAGAGGAAGAGCAGGTCAAGCTGCTCAACCCAAGTGGTTTGAACCAAACTGGGTTCGGTTCAAGTCAACTGGGTTCAGCAGGTTCAGACTTAGCTCAAGCTGGCTGGATTTGGGTTCAGAAAATCAAACCAAGGTTTGGGACCAAAAAGGACTTTGACTTCAAACCCAAGTAGGTTCAAGTCAAGTCAACTAGGTTTGGACCAGGTCAGGTGAGCTAGGACCAGGTCAGGCAGGCTCAGGCCAGGTCAGGCAGGTTCAGGCTAGGTTCAGACATGTTCAGACCAAGTGAGCTCACTGGGGGAGGTTTAGGAGAGAGAGAGGGGGTTGGCGATTTTTCCAAAGGGGAGGCAAGGCTATTTATAGCCAAGGTTGCTTAGCCCCTAAGCAACCTCCTCTTTTTGGATTTTTCTAGAAAAACCTAGAAAAATCTAGAGGCTTCTTTCCCCTTGTAAACACCCCAAATTTTCACTCACCTTACTGACACTTCCACCAATCATTACATTTTGGTTCTTCGAGATCACTAAATAGCAAAATGGTCATTTTTTGAGTTTAGACCTTGCAGAAAGTCCAAAAATTCATTCTCGAGTCTCCAAATTTCTATATTTAGGCTCAAAAATATCTTCAAACTGCAAAATTTCAAAATCCTACTCTTGACAAGAAGCTAGAATTTCCAATTCCTGATTCAGAGTGGCATTTCATGAGACGTCTTCGTATATCATCGCATGAGCATTTCATATCATTTTACTGCACAGCATGTCATTTTGAGATCCAGAACTCCTGATTTTCAAAATTATCAATTTAGATTCGAGTTTAAATATTTCAAAAGCGATTTCAAATCCTTGGGTTTTTCAAAATAGTCAGTTTCCCTCGTCTTAACCCCCAGGACTCCGAATTACAAAAGTTTTCTCAAGAAAACAATCTGGATATTTTGATATTGATTTTCAAATCTCGTCAGTTGGAAAGAAGGGGACACAACCTTAAATGTAGAAGATTTTATTTCAAACTTTTGCAAAAAAAGCTCTGAATTTCTTTATAAAATCTCTGCATCTTTTTAAATTTTGCCTCAAAAGACCACTTTCTTTCTAAAATTTTAAAACCAAACCAATTTTTACTTCGTATTTTCTTAACTAGCCTACTATTATAAAAATCCCAAAAAGAATTTATTGTGCTTTTACTTCAAATAAATTGACGTGGGACCCACCCTGAAGTGGCGTCACGCTCAAATTCTCAAGTATTTCTCTTATTTCTAAAACAGTGCCCACCCGAAGGTGGCACCAATTTATAAAACCCTTTCTTTAATTTTCAATTCTATTTATAATCAGTGGGCCCACACATAGGTGGCGCCTCACTAAAGCTCCCTGCAAAGAAAAACAATTTTTTTTATTATTTTAAAAAGAGTTTTCTTAAACCGACTAAGGTGGCGCCACCTTAAAAACAAAAAAAAAGAAAGAAACAAAAAAAAACCGTTTTACTTACTTTTTCCTGTTTTTACTTTTCAGCCCCAAAAGGGCGCCACTGTAAAGTCCTACCCTAAAAAAATGATTCACTTTACCTAAACCTTAGGTAAATGAACCGAGATTCCATAATAAGCCAATTGTCCCCTTTCCAAAGATTGAAGAGTTTCAAAAATTTTCAAAAAAAATCGTTTGAAAATTTTCAAATGCTTTCAAAAGATTAGATTGAAAGGCTGCAAAATCGCCGGTCTTTCGGAAGGAAGCCTCCCAAAATCTTCAAAAGGGGAACCACGTTGGGAGCCAGAGGAGGATTTTTTGGAGCGTCGGCTTCCCTTATCTCTCAGGACCCTCTTCTCACGGCTACTTCCTCAATCTCTCTCCCCCTCCATTTTACCTCTTTCCCCTTTCTATAGCACGATTCCTCCTTTCCCTTCACAGTTTCTCATATCCCATCTTCCTTAAGCCGCAAAATTAGAAGACCTCTGCTCTCCCTACTTCTCGAATCCCTACCCCCTTTCTCGTTCATTCCCCTTTACCGTTTGCTGTCCTCCTTCAAGCTAAGGATCAAAGAACTCCAACGAATCTTTAAGGTACATAGAAGAAAAGCTATCTTCCTGCAATCAGTCCTGAGCATTGAGCCTCCTGTCCTCAATAAATCGGTCTTCAAGAGGTGGCATCTGAAAGGGATCCAGTTTAAGAAATCAGGTGAGGAATTATCTTGCATTTGTAATTTCTATGAATTGAATAGCATATTCATGGCACATACATTGTGAATTCGTTACATTTATTGACGTGATTCACATCCACAGTTGTTGCATACGTTGAGGATCGATGATGCCTCGCAATGACATCATCGGTCCCTCTGAAGAGTTGATTTTAGCTGAACCATCACCTTTCCTGTAATGTTTTTGCTTGATTGTTTCAATATAATGAGCCTCATAGGATAAATTTTCTTTTCAATCCAAGTTTTTTTTTTCTGACTGATACTTAGGTCATGTCCTATTGCATATCATTAACTTCATTAATATTATCAACAGTCTCTGCACACAAAAAGGATGAGATTTTATACAGCACCACCTTCACTATAATCTTTTTATCTTACCACATTCGTAAATCCCCTCTGTTTTCCTACAAAATTTTCTTTTTTTTTTGTTGTTTTCCCTATTTTTTGTTGCATAACTCTCCTACATCTTGCTGTCTTCCTCATGTATATTGGGTTCGAGCAGACATTCACATATCATTGCATTGAGCGATAACCGTAAGGGTTTGTCGTATATTGAATAGTGCCATTTATTCAGGCACGACATCTGTATTGATTTAATCTTCATTGCATAGTGGTAATATCTACCCAGTGGAGTCGCCAGAGGGGGTTTTAATGGGTTTTCTTGTGGCGTTTCCAAGGGTTCTGATCACATCTCTTGGTGTTTCAGAAAATGGCGATACATTAGTCATTTATGGAACATGGTTTCATAGATGAATGGTTTCACTTTCAGCAAGTTTCACCATGTTCCAATGAGTTATAGAAAACCATTTTGTTCCTGAGCACGTCAAGGACTATTCTTTTGGGAGGCTAATACTGACTAATGCATGCTGAACAGCTAAAACTTCTGGCCCTCAGACCCCTGAGTATGCAAGTCGGTGTGGGTAACTATTTGCTGGTGGAAATTAAAAGGGAAATCCATCGACCCTTTTTTTTGGATAACTTGTAGAATGTGATAAACTGTTCACCGTTTTCTTTGCAGGTACACAGTCTTGATTATGAGCCACATTTGCATCTGAATATGCTAATATCCGTTCATGATTTCTGGATCAATTTTTTGCATGTTCATTCATTGATATACAGTGAGTCTTCATACCAAATTTTGCAAAAAAATGTCCTATGATTGGGGAAATATAGCTTTGTGAAACCATTTACAGAAATAAGGTATATCTTATATCTTCTGCATTTCCTGTTTTGCAGAACATCACAATTTTTTTGTCCTCTGGATGCATGTTAAGTAATAATCTTGCCACCTATACGGCTAAAAGAGATCTATTGATCTCAGAGAAGCTTTTGTATACATAGCATGACAACCGTATAGTGATTTCCCAATCACATCATGTCATTCAGCGCCATTCCCACATGTTGGATAGTACTTACCTTGCCATTTTCTTGTACACTTACACTCCTGCATTTGCAGCCTCATCTGCATTTTTCCTTTGCTCCTTACACCACCAGTCATATTCCATACCTAACCTGTACATGGTAGAACACTTACTTTGTCATTTTCCTATACATTGTATATAATTTTCACACATATGTTCAGCTCCCCCTTCATGTTATTATCACCTGTCCACTACACTTTCACTACCTGTGCACCCTCTTCACCATGCGTTACCCAGTACCTTATATACAATATGCACTTATACACTTTACATAAGCATCTCATGTACCTGTCTTTCCTTGTATCTCACCACCCACCGCATTTGATCTAATCCACTAAACCAGTTGTGGCTACTGAATACACGGGTATCTATTAATACCTCCTTGTCATCCACAAAGATTATCTCATAGCCTTTGCCTTCATCCCATATCATAAGTCTGCCCTATATGCCTATTGCTCATAACCCGCATATTGTCATTTCCTGTGTAAGCATCCATTTCATTGAACCTGTATACTATCAAACCTTGTTACATACTATTATATTCCATGGCATATATGCGTCTAGTCCTCTATATTCCAGCATATCATTACACATTGCATTTGCACATCACACATGCAAATTTGCTCATCATATATATTTTCGATTATAGGAATGTATTTATATATATATATATATATATATATCTTCGTTGTACATGTATATATATACCCATTTCCTTGGGTATCTTGTATATCCATTCCTTGTACTAACACACTTTTGCAGGAAAATCTGGAGGATACTGATTCTTTTAACTCTGTATTTCTTTTTTTTTTATTCATTTCTTTTGCTTTATGTCAGAGATGTAATTATCAAATTTGGAATAATATTTACTTTTATTGCTTAGATTAGGATGCATGTCATATAGATTGAATTTCTGCAATATCATGATTATGTGATTCATGTATTTTATTTCAAAAACCACTATGGATGAACACGAATGGCACGTGCACCAACTCTTAGGGAGTTGATGAACTCGGTGGAATCCATATTTACGGCCTTAGTCGGAATATGGACGAAACCCAGATTCAACATCTTTCTACTAATCGCACTGAGCCTACACTCTTAGGCTATCTTCAAAATTACACATCATATTTTCCATTTTGCAAAATATTGTGAATTAAATCAATCAAATTCTAAACATGTTCATGGCCACAGTCAGAATATTTGAAGAGTTTACTTTGGCTTAATACATATTTTTCCAACAAGTTTCTCAGAAAATCTTTTCGGATATCTTTCTCAAAGTGCATTCATCCATTCAAATCATCTGCATCATGGCATCATCTACATTTCTCAAACTTGTCTCAAGAAAAATTTCACTCCATGGAAATCGATTCCTCAAGAAACTCTGAAAATTTTTAAAGTTGGATTTCTCAAGTCAAGTTTTTTTAATGATTTTCCATGGAAAATGTTCTTTTCTTAAGATTCATTTTCAAAAGGAGTTTCTCATCATTCTCAAGAATCAAAATCGATTTTCAACAAAACTTCAAGGCTGAGATTCTTAGGATTTCAGTTTCCTGAGTTTTGATTTTCTTTCTCCAAAGAGTTTTTCAATGAATTTTCAATCATTTTCCAAAGAAAATTTTCAAAACTGGAATTTTCCTGGCAAACATTTTCTCTTTCAATGTTTATCTTTTCTCAAGAATTCTTTCCATTTTCCCAGGATTTTCATCCATTCATGATTTTTCCAAATCTTTATAAACTTTCTTGAGATTTCAAATCTTTTCATCAGAGTTTCCTGAGAGACTGATTTCCATCTTTTTCTTGAGAAATATTTTCCCAACTCCAAAGCATTTTCTGATCATACATCATGTTTTCCAACCTACATTTTAAAAAATTTCATAACACATGCCTAAATTCTCTGTGCATCTAGGATAGAACACGATTTCGATGATTTAACTAAGTCAAGCACATATTTGATTCTTGGTTCGATTATCCCTGTTAAAGGCGGCAGGAACGGTCGAACCTCGTACCGACAGGTCGAGCCCTATCCTATGGATTTTCCCGCTATTCTAAAAAACGGAGGCTAGTATTTCAAAACAATTTTCAAAACTCTGGTCAAAGTTTGACTCGCAGAAATGTTTTCCCCTCTTTCCCGCAGGGAAGGGAAAAATTTTGCAACGATAACACCCCTTCTTACCCTTTCTTTCTGAAGAATTCCAAGAGGTTCCTTTTGGTGTGGGGCCCACATGGAAATTCCATGGGATATTTTATGTGTTCCACCAGATATTTTCTGAGGAATATTTTTGTGGGTCCCACCAACATTTCCGTGGCTCTCGCAAAAATTTTGGGTTTTCGGCGATTTTTTTCCAAAAAATTATGAGTACGCCATTCTCTTCGTATTGATGTAACTAAGAAAGTTAGCTCATGGAATTATCTTGATTTTGTTCAGGTAGGAAGTTATGACTTCCAGAATATTTGAGGATATATTCATGAAGCGACAAATATCCTAAGTATATCTGGTTCATAGAAATCGATTTATTTCACATTTTGAGTATAAATGCTATTTTCACCTGGAATGCCTCATGAATTTTTTTCAGGAATTGTTTGAAAAATTGTGGGTCTTACATCATTACCCCCCCTTAAAGGAATTTCGTTCATGAAATTCAGTTAAGAGCACAAAGTGAATAGCTCAGAATACTTATCCCGTATATTGGATTCGGGCTCCCAAGTGCAATCATCGATCTTATGATGTTTTCATTTCACCTTCACAAGTGGAATGACCTTTATTCTGAGCACTTGTTCCCGATGGTCTACGATTTCAATAGGTTTTTCTTCCACCGTCATATCTTCTTGAATGTTGATGTCTTCATGTTGGATGACATGGGAAGGGTCATGAACGCATTTCCTAAGGATCGACACATGAAATACGTTGTGTATCTGCGCATACTGTAGTGGCAATGCTACTCGGTAGGCAGTATCTCCGATTTGGTTCAACATCTCGAAGGGACCAACGAAACTGGGGTTGAGCTTCTTCTTCTTTCCAAAACGGAACACACTCTTGGTTGGGGAGACCTTGACGAAAACCTTATCTCCAACTGAGAAAGTGATCTTCCTACGTCGTTGATCTGCGTAACTCTTCTATCGACTCTGAGCAGTCAGTAGCTTCTTTCTGATCATATGAACATGCTCAGTATAGTGTTGCAACACAACGAGCGAGTGCAAGGTTCGCTCACCCACTTCTCCTCAATGGATTGGCGATCGATAGGGTCGTCCGTACAAGGCTTCATACGGTGTCATCCCAATACTAGCGTGATGGCTATTATTGTAAGCAAATTCAGCCAACGCTAAGTGGAAGTCTCAATCACCTTTTCATTTCGACATACAGGCTCTTAGCATATCCTCAAGAGTTTGTATGATTCGCTCAGATTGCCCATCAATTTAGGGATGGAATGCGGTACTGAACTTGAGTTTTGTCCTCAGGGCTCTCTGCAGCTGCTCCCAAAAGTGAGAGGTGAACTTCGGGTCATGATCAGATATGATCGATATCGGCACTCTATAGAGTCTGACGATTTCCCGAATGTAGATTTCTGCCAATCTTTCGGTTGAATAACGAGTGTTGGTTGGCAGGAAGTGGGCATACTTGGTAAGTCTGTCCACAATCACCCATATTGAATCATGTTGTCTCTTGTATCGAGGCAATTCTATGATAAAATCCATCGTAATGCCCTCCCATTTCCATTTCAGAATTTTGATCCATTTCATTTTACCACCAGGTCGCTGATGTTCGATCTTAACTTGCTGGCAGATCAAACACTTTGAGACAAATGTAGCCACGTCTCTTTTCATACCCCTCCACCAGTACTTTCTTTGCAAATCCTAGAACATTTTTGTACCTCCAGGGTGGATAGTGTACTTGCTATTATGCACCTCCTGGAGTACTTTCTCTCTTAGCTCGGGGTTATTTGGAACCCATATTCTTTCTTCCATCCATATTTCTCCATCTTCTTTCAAATGGAAGAAAGTGTCATCCTTTTCAGCACAAGCTTTCAATTTCAAGTATTGGGGGTTCTTGAATTATTCGGCTATAATTCGATCAAGGATCTCGATATAGATTGTCAAACATGACAATTGGATCCTGCCTGAATCAGCCAAAAATGGTTTCCAATTGACGAAATTCTCCATCAACTTTCATTGTCCCACGAGGTTGGCAAGAGTGCCAACAGTCTTACGACTAAGGGCATCTGCTACGACATTCACCATTCCAAGGTGATAGAAAAGCGTGAATTCATAGTCTTTGAGAAATTTCAGTCATCGCCGTTGTCACATATTCAATTCTTTTTTAGAAAAAAGGTATTTCAAGTTTTTATGGTCCGACATGACCTCAAATTTCTCTCCATACAGATAGTGTCGCCAGTTTTTGAGTGAGAACACCACCGTGCAAGCTCCAGGTCATGGGTTGGATAGTTTTTCTCATGGATCCTTAATTGTCGTGATGCATAAGCGATCACTTTATCATGCCGCATCAACACGCAACTCAAACCCATCCCTGAGGCATCGGTATAAGCCACGAAACCTCCTTAACCAGAAGGTAAGGCAAGGACAGAGGCAGTAGTAAGCTTCTGTTTGAGAATCTCGAAGTACTCCTTATACTGGTCGTTCCATTCAAACTTGACTCCCTTTTTCAGCAGTTTCGTCATGGGTACAACGATTTGTGAGAAGTCCTGTATGAACTTCAGTAATACCCGACAAGTTTAAGGAATCTACGGACCTCAGTGATATTCTCTGACTGTTTTCAGTCTATCACAGCTTCCACCTTCGCAGGATCTACTGCGATTCCATCTTTTGATATTACATGGCCAAGGAACATCACTTTGTCTAGCCAGAATTCACATTTTGAAAACTTGGCATAGAGTTGATTATCCTGAAGGGTTTTCAAGACGATTCTCAAGTGCTCCTTGTGTTGTTCCTCATTCTCTGAATATACGAGAATGTCATCGATGAAGACGATGACAAAGCTGTCTAAATATAGTCTGAATATCCAGTTTATTAGATCCATAAAGGCAGCAGGCGCATTAGTGAGTTCGAAGGGCATTACTACGAACTCATAATGGTCATATCTCATTCGAAAGGCAGTCTTAGGTATATCCTCCTCTTTAACTCTGAACTGATGATACCCATACCTGAGGTCAATTTTAGAGAATACTCTCGTTGTTCTGAGTTGATCGAATAAATCCTCAATCCGATGCAACAGATACTTGTTCTTGATAGTTGCTTGGTTAAGCATTCGATAATCGATGCATAACCGAAGGGATCCATCATTCTTCTTTACAAATAGCACTGGGGCTCCCTACGGTTATACACTTGGGTGGATGAACCCTTGTTCCATCAGTTCTTCCAACTGACATTTCAACTCACTGAGTTTAGCTGACGTCATTCGATAGGAGGCCTTTGATATTGGCGTTGTTTCAGGTAAGGATTGAATTCCGAATTCAACCTCACGAAGTGGTGAAAGTCCTGGTAATTCCTTAGAAAACACATCGAGAAACTCTCGCACCACTTTCACTCTCAATAGACATGGTAGTTGATCTTTTTGTCAAGAGACTCAATAGGAAAGCTACACAACCCTTTCTAAGGTATTTTTGTACCTTAAGAGCTAATATGAGTCATTTCTGCTGGACTGGTTTGGACAACCGGTATTTTACCTTAGGCAATCCCGGTCGAGATAGAATCACCCTGCCCTCGCGACACAAAATTCCGGTATTTTTTGGGCCAACCAATTCATTCCCAGAATAACATCATACTGTACCATATCGATTAGGATGGCATCAGTAGGCAAGTGTTGCCCTGCTATCTCTATATTCAGGTTCTTCACACACTGGATACATTTAGTGCATGAACCCAACGGATTATACACTTCAATCATTTTATCAATCAGTTACACCAAAGCATGAAGTTGTTTGGTGAAATCATCGGAGATAAAGGTATGAGTAGCACCACAATCAAACAAAACGTAAGCAACATGTTCATTAATAGGTACGGTGTCTTCAATCAAGTCACCATTTTTTACTTGTTCAGTCGTTACATCATATACACGACCTACTGCAGACCTTTGTTCTACTCTAGGTGGAGGTCGTTGGAACTGAGGGCGTTGTGGTATTGGTTGAGAGGGTCTGATAGATCTGGCATTCCTCTCTTGTTCATCTGCAAGTTTTCTATTGCACTGCCTCACAATGTGGCCCACTTTGCCACAATAAAAGCAACCACCCGTGTCACGAGAACACGGCCTCCCAGGGTGGTTCACATGGCACTTCAGGCAGTTAGAGTTGGGTTGCCGATTAGTTGGAATCATGTTTTGCCTTGGCCTTGCGACTTGCTGAGTAACGTTTCCACCTTGGAACTTTCTCTTTTGAAAGGGTTGTCATGAACCCTAGCCACTTGGGAATATTCTCTTACGGTTTCCACCATCAACCATGGGCCTCTTTGCTATGATCATTTTAGATCTCTCCCAGTCAACCTGAATTTTTAAAGCTTCCGCCACTGCTACTTGAAAAGTCTGGGGCATGCTTGTTATAACTCAAGATCGCAGCCCTTCCCGTAGACCATTGATGTATTTATCGGCTCTTTCCTGGTCCGTTTCGAACAATTGAAAGCAATATCATTCAAGATTTTGAAATTTGGTGGCATAATCGATCATACTCATACCACCTTGCTCCAATTTTAGAATTTTCATTTTTTTCTTGTTCTTGGAATGCAACAGAAAGTAGTTATCCATAAAAGTTCTCTGAAAGTCCTCCCAATGAACGACTTCAAGATGTGAGAACTGAATGATCTTGGTGGTATCACACCACTTTCGTGCATTATCCTTCAGCCTATATGTGCCGAAGTTCGTCTTTCTCTTCCGGTACTCCCAGTATCAGGAATGCACGCTCTGTCTCCTTGATCCAGCTTTCTGCAAGTTCTGGATCGGCTCTGTCAACAAAAACTGGTGGGTCAAATTTGATGAAATTCTCATAAGTTATTCCTCTTGGGTTCTCGTTTGGAGGAGTGACTGGTTCTGGCCTCATTTTACGAATGACTGTTACCAGGTTATTGAGCGTCTCTAGCAGAAATCTGTGTGTATGGGACTCCTCGCTCGGTATGGTTCTCTTCATCGTAGGAGTCATTTATCTATTCACACACAAGCACTTGTTTTAGTTTCTCGATGTATATAAGGAAGTAAAACTTTATTTACTTATATACATTCATTTACATAAGCATAGCCATTATATACAAGTGTCACGCCACACTGGCGGACATTGGCGGTGAGAAACTATATACATGAGTCTATTGACTCCAAAACACAACCAGTTTCTAAGAACTGGATTTCTTTTTCGATAAAAACAACCCAAAATATCATCGATTGCCACATCGCCTTGGCTTAGGCATAGTTGAAGTTGGCTCAGGTGGCACTTTCGCACTCTTGAGCGAATCCTGTGGATAGATAAGTGATGCCGGTTCACTTTTCCATACAGTGGCATCATGACTCGGGAATCCGAGATCATAATAGGATAATAAGAGTTGTATCCTTCTCCTTGGCCATCAAGGCTCGACGTTTGTGATGTTGCTCCATTCTCCCATACAATAGTACTATGACTCGAGGAATCCAGAATAATAATGGGATTATAGAAGGAGTTGTTGTATCCCTCATTCCTGCTATGCAAGCTAGGCGTATGTGACGCCTGTTGATAGCCTTGCAAGCGATTGAATTCCGTAAGGAAGTTCAAGTCAAATTCCACCAGATGTGGCAATTCATCTGAAGTCGATGGGGTATGGTTACTCCCAACACTTGTGTGATGTGATCCACTAATGCGCGAGGTCTCGTTCATGAGACCAAGCGACCCCCGCTGACCCACATAGGCGGTATACCTTCCTTGGCATTCATTGGCAGAATGCCTATCTTCGCCACAATACTAGCAGTCTTGGACTTCCAACGGGCATACCCACTCATTGTGCATGATCTCACAACGATAGCAGTATCCGTGTGAGTCGTGAGTTGCCATCTATACAAAGACTCACTCAGATAAGAAAAAGTATAAAATTTATACTTACAGTGCGATACCGTGAACATGACGGATCTTGAACCAAGTTTCTCAGACATATGCTCTGATACCAATTCTGTAATGCCCCAGATTTTTCAAAACAAAACTAAGTTAAAATTTTCATGATTTTTTTTTCTTTGCAGAGGAATTTAGAAAAGCTTTTAGCAACGGAATCAGACGATAATGAGTCATCAGTTTTAGAAAACTCTGAGCACATTACAGGTATATGGCCAAACAACTCATTGACCACCAAGGTGTTCTATTTTATAGAAAACTACATATTTATTACATCACTGCTTGAGAAAGCAATATAGGTTCAATTAAAGGAAGCAGTACAACTCTGTCTAGAGAAACTCTGAAACTCGATACCGCCTTGTTCCGCATATCGCAACGCAGGTCCAACACCTGAAATTCTCATAAAATGAAGTCAGAACCACTGATGGTTTGTTAAGTAAGCAAGCAATCATACATCCATTCAACTCAAGTAAATACGTTGACCACTCAGGGTTGCAGCTCGCAATAACGACGCTCAAGTCTTCATGACTTAACATATATCACAAGAGACTTCTTAGGGCTATGAGTTGAACATTCGATTAAATCTTCATGACTTAGCGAAAGCCTTTTCCAGGCTGAATGATGTGCTCAAGTCTTTACACTTGGCACATCTGTATCTCACACATCTAAGGACAACTCCTCGAGCTTCGCTTAGTCGTGCAGATATAACATGGGTCTTTGCCCAGTCGGTCCAGTCGTATACCGATCATGACACCTTCACAAAGGTTATACAGGACTGACTCAACAGTGTCCATCCACTTATACATTCAAGCATCGCTGAACCTAAGCTAATGCTTTGTTTCGATAATTGACCTCTTCCCCTGGGCTTAAAGAAAGTATATCTGAGCATCAACGCAACGATCTGGGAGTTGATTATTCTATGTATTTTTAGATACCCCAGAGGCCTGTTGACCCCATCCCCCTAGTAGGATGATATATTTCATACCAAAAGAAGTCCCTACTAGGTATTGGATGCATCCTGCTACTGCAGTAGTTGGGTTCAATCCTTAGATATTTAAGGATAACCACGACCTCCATACCTCTGAGTGACAGAGGCCATCATAAACTCTATTAGGTTCGAGGGTAATATATGTCACCCAAGGCTACACCATCACCGTCTTCTTTGGTGAGAAATTTTGTAGGGGTTTGCTGGTCTGACAAGCTTTTAATGTATGCCTACAAGGCAGCTGTTGAGGAGTATGTACCCGACCCCATTCAGTGTGCCCCTAACACAGTCATCAACTGTGGGGTCTTTTCATTTTATTCATATGCATGCTTGACTCTGCTCTCGGCACTGCGGCCATCACGAGCATCTCACTTCTTTCGGGTGGACAATATACTCTGGATCTACATCCCTTACGAGTCTAGTTGTATATCAGTCTCTCAATGAGCATGCATATGACACAATCTCAATGGATCGGCTGCTCGGCGTATATCATTGCAACGAGCACTTAGCCTCGTTAAGGCGCAACCTCTACTCTAGCGCAGCAGCCCTTATGAGTAAGGTGCTCTTACAAGCAATAGGGAGACGAGTCATTCTGGCATCGTTCCAACAACAGGGCATCTTCGTGTCATTCAACTGGTTTCGGCAGCTCTTATGCCAACCATTTTGTCGGCACTTCCCCTGCTTTAATGGCAGGAGTGCGACGAACCTTTCTACGTTGTAGAAAGTACTGAGGGCATATAGACAACACCTCCTCTGTATGATGGAGTAATATGCTCCGCTCTTTCTGAGCTTGGTTGAGCTTCTTCAAAAAATTCTACAACACTCCATCTCTTTAATTGAGGAAGCGTGCATTTTCTTTAAGCTCGGTGAGCACCTTTTCAGAATTTCTAACAGCACTTCCCCTCTTTGATGGGAAAAACATTACGCTTTAACTCGGAAATGGATGTGCACCGTTGTGTGTACTTACATTCATCAAGGTTGATTGAAACCTTGGGTCATAGCTAGGCCATACGCAAATGACTTAGTCTTTACAAAAAAACAGTTTTGTGCAAAAGTGAAGTCTTTCTAATAGGGGCTTCATTCGTCAAGCACAATCTTGATCGAGGAGCAGAAATAGAATCGCATTGGCGATTTGGAGTTGATCTCCATTTGAACGCTCACTTACGTGTAGTATAAGCAGAAGCATGTGCTTTATATGGCGGCGGCGTAAACGAATGCATATACTTATTGTTCAGGGTGTATAACCGAATGAAATATTCTACATATATATTTGCATAAAGCAGGAACCTTGGCATCATTCAACGCGATGGCATAATTTAAGTGCGTAATTAGAAGTATATAATTGAAAATTGCAGAAAGCAGGGAGCCTTGGCATCATATGACGTGACGGCGAATGGTAAATTACACGAGCCTTGGCGATATAAGACGCGATGGCCATTTTCAGACGATATATACCAAGATCAGTATCCAACGATTGTTATGAGGCGAGCGAGTGAACATTGAAGTGTCCTAGAGGGCTCAACCAGAAACTAGGGCAAGATATCATTTTTAAGAATGCATATACTGCGCATTCGAACATATATATCTAACGATAGTTACGAGACAAGCGCGTGAACACCGAAGTGTCCTAGAGGGTTCAACCAAGAACTAAGATCAGATACTACTTCAGAAAGTATATGCTATATACAAACAAACAAATACTTGAGAGAGATGGATCAACGAAGCGAATTTACTTTAAATCACGAAAGAAACGGCTCTGAGATGCTTTGATTGCTTCGAACTGAGCTTGAACCTTCCTTCAAGAGGTCAGACCAGGTCAGATGAGGTCGACCTAGTTGAGAAAGAGGAAGAGCAGATCAAGCTTCTCAACCCAAGTTGTTTGAACCAAATTGGGTTCAGTCCAAGTCAACTAGGTTCAGACTTAGCCCAAGTTGGCTGGGTCTGGGTTCAGAAAATCAAACCAAGGTTTGGGACCAAAAAGGACTTTGACTTTAAACTCAACTAAATTCAAGTCAAGTCAACTAGGTTTGTACCAGGTCTGGTGAACTAGGACCAGGTCAGGTAGGCTCAGGTCAGGTCAGGCAGGTTCAGGCCAGGTTCAGACCAAGTGGGCTCACTAGTGGAGGTTTAGGGGAGAGAGAAGGCAAGAGAGAGAGAGAGGGGTTGGCAATTTTTCCAAAGGGGGGGCAAGGCTATTTATAGCCAATGTTGCTTAGCCCCTAAGCAACCTCCTCTTTCTGGATTTTTCTAGAAAAATCCATAGGCTTCTTTCTCCTTCTTGCCCTTTCTTTCTGAAGAATTTCAAGAGGTTCCTTTTGGTGTGGGGCCCATATGTAAATTTCATGGGATTATTTGTAGGTCCCACCAGATATTTTCTGAGGGATATTTTCGTGAGTCCCACAAAAATTTCGGGTTTTCAGCGATTTTTTTCTGAAAATTTTTAAGTACGTCATTCTCTTTTTATTGACGTAACTAAGAAAGTTGGCTCATAGAAATCTCTTGATTTCGTTCAGGTAGGAAGTTATGACTTTCAGAATGTTTGATAATATATTCTTGAAGCGACAAATATCCTAAGTATATCTGGTTCGTAGAAATTGATTCATTTTGTATTTCAAGTATAAATGCTATTTTCACCTGGAATGCCTCATGAATTTTATTCAAGAATTGTCTAAAAAATTGTGGGTCTTACAAAGAACCTCGTGTAAAAGGGGTTGGTCCTAAAATATCAAGTGTATTTTGAAGACCTTTGGACCATGCGTGGTGATTGGTCTAAGTTTGCTTTGATAGGAGTTTTTGTTGGTGAACTTCAGGATGAAATACGAGTTGAATTAATAGCCTTAGACCCGCAAACCCTTGAAGAGTGCTATGTCAAAGCATGAGTGATGGAAGAACGCTTAAAGAAGTTGGTCCATGTGAAGAGGCCCAATCGACCCCCCGACGGGTATGATAATAAAAAATATGGGCAAAGATGTTGGACCCAAATTCAAATTGGGTTTCAATATCCAAACTGAATTAATTTCTAAGGCCCGAATGATAGATCATAAGAGTAAGGGTCTTTTCTATAATTGTGAGGAGAAGTGAACACTGGGTCATAAGTGCAAGACCCTTAAAATGTTTGTGATATGTGAAAGCAATGAGGAAAAGGAATCAGAAGATTCGAAGGAGGAAACCGGATTTCATACCATGCCTTAGTCGGGGTATCTGTCCCAAACTCCATGTGAGTTAGGGGATATTAGAACAAGGAAAGTGTTGAGGTACTGATCGATACCGGATTAACCCATAATTTTGTATGGGAAGGTCTTGTGAGAACCATGGGCTACCCGACCAAGGATCAACCAAGGTTCGATGTCATGGTTGGAGACGGAAGCCAGCTCTAATGTTCATATGTTTGCAGGAGGTAGAGTTGGATCTCCAATGATCCAAGTTCTTGGTGGACCTCTATGTGCTACCATGAAAGGGGCGAACATAGTCCTTGGGATGAGTTGGTTGGGGACATGTGGCAAGGTCCAATGAAATTTTAACCAAATGGAAATATGCTTCAAACTCTCAAGAAGGAGAGTTTTCCTTAAGGATCATACACTTAAGGAAAGTATAGGAGATGAATCGGAAGAAGCTTTTGAAATTTATAAAACAAGACTCAATGTTCTTTCAGTTGTGACTTGAAAAATGGGGGGGAAGCATGATGAGGATCACCAAAAACCTTAGTTTATAATAATTATCACTTTTATATTAATGATCATCGCTTTTAATGTTCGTACTTACATTCACAAAAATTAGTAAAATCCATAGGCAAGTCATTCATCAAATTTGTGCATGTTCGAGAACTCCGCAAATGAGTCAGAACTTTTGCATATACAGACAGTGACATTCACAAAAAATATATGTGAATGTCGCCACATTTGTAAACCTCTTTGAGAATCATTTGCTTAACAAATATTTGTATGGTAGCTCGTGAATTTCATACTATATATACAAAGATAGTACCTTATTTGCAAAGATTGATCAAAGTGTCACAAACATTAATTTGTGAATGTCAGTTAGTTAAAGGAGATTCGTATGGTAACTCATAAATGTCATCTATATATGCTAATTTCGTAGAATATTTGCAAAGGTACGTAGCTTTAAGTTATAGGAGGTTCACAAATTTGGTTATGCAAACTTACCGCAGTCCACAAAATCATCGTGCGAATGTATTTTTTAGTGAGGTTGCGAGATCGGGACAACGTACCTATATATTATGCAAACCTCAGGAGGTTCGCTCGTTCGAAGGATAAAAAGGTCCTAAAAAGTAAAAAAAATGCAAATAGGAAAAAAAAATGGTAACTTTTTTAATTGTTCTAAATGAGAGATTTTTGAAAAGAATTTTTTTAAAAAAGTTTGATTTTTTATAAGAAAAAATCTTCCACATCAGTGGGTGGAGGATTTTTTCTTATAAAAAGTCAAACTTTAAAAAAAAAAATCTTTTCAAAAATCTCTCGTTTAGAACAATTGAAAAAGTTGCCATTTTTATTTCCTACTTGCATTTTTGTGTGGAGGAATTTTGCTTGTAAAAAATTCTCTTTGCATTAGGGCAACCATTCACCCACAACACACCTCATTCCATGGGGTTGCCATAAGAAGAGCTTCTTCCATCCTCATCTTCCTCTTGCCCGCCACCATTTGCAGATCTCTCTCTCTTGGGCATGGTTGACCACCTCTCTTTCTATCTAGTTGAACAACCTTTCTTTAAGAACAGCCCACCACCATTTTCAGATCTCTCTCTCTCTCTCTCTCTCTCTCTCTCTCTCTCTCTCTCTCTCTCTCTTATTTTTTAAACATTTTCCTACTCTGTTTTTTCTCATACTACACAAACAAACAAAAACTTTTCATTTAGAAAAGTCAACATATCAAAACTTCTAATAGACAATTTTCTTTTCCTACGAGTTTTTTTTGCTTCCAAATGTGCCCTTAGTTTTTCCCGAGGAAGTCTATGAACACATGTTCTATATTATCATTTTTCAGTTACCACAGGAATAACTGAGGCATACAACCTTGTTGAGGTGCGACCATCATTTTGCCAAGTCAAAACACTCATGTATTATGAGAAAATATTGGCTAACCTTGTGGTTTCCAATCCTCTTAGTTGAATTTAAAATTCCCAGGAGGTCATTTTAACCAAATCTGACATCATGGATGTGTTCAGCCTGGTCAGAATAGAAGGAATCGATCGGACCGCATTTTTTTGAGGTATAAAATCCAGTACATTATAAGCTGTTGATCTTTTAACCCTCGAAATCCAAAGGCTAGTTTTTATTAAATCAAATATGTAAATCACATCTGAAGGGTCAGATGTGCACTAAAAAAGAAGAAAAAATTAAAGTTTTTCACTAGAAGTTTGGATCTCATGTGAATAGCAAACATTACCCCATATAATAGTCTCTTATTTTTAGTACATTAGACTGGAAAACCTGGCCCAAGTCAGACTGAGTGAAGATTTTCAGACCCCACTGGCCAGGGAGGCGGAGTTCACAGGGCTTTTAGCAGTCCGGTTTTCTCATAGCAAATTTTATTGTAGCATTAAATTCAGTTGGCCCATTTGCACTATGATTGCATTCCTGCGTTCAGATCCTGTTCTAGGTTTCAACAGTACGGAGGCGAACTGAGAGCTGGTTGAAACGTACAGCTAGGGCTCTCAACAGGTTGGGTCGGGTCAGGGTTGGTGCAAACCCACCCATACAACTAGTAACCAGGTTCGAGTTTTGTCTGGTCATGAAAATAGAATCCCAAACAGGGACCTGCAAAATTTTAAAAGTATATATATATATATAATACTTGGGTCAGATACCCTGGAAAAAAACTGGGACGGATTGGTTACCCAGCAAAAATCATGACCCAAACCCAGCCCGAATATCGCTCGGTACTTTTTATACCCATACTGGGGAATTCGGGTTCAGGTCAGGAACTCGATACAAACTGGACCCATTGACAGCCCTACGTATAGCATAACACAGACTGTAAGGCATGTGAGCTACTTTGGCCGCCAAAAAGGTTACAAACCAAGCATAAAGAGCCACTGGATGATTCATTAGTATGGTAACATCAAAAAGACATTTCTATTTCAGGCCATAAGTATTCTAGGAAGTTCCATAATTGTAGAAGAGTCTTTTGGATCCTCCAATTTCTAGCCTCTATAAGTCATCATTGTCAGAAGCATCCTCATTTTTGTTGCCATATTTATCGGCATTGCTTCCACCCCCATCTTCACCACCAACAACATTGCCATTATTGTACAAGGATTCCTCTCCCGTTTTCCTTTTCCTGTTCACTTCTTTAACTTTCTTATCAGACTTTTCAGCTTTTTTCTTCCTGAAAGCTGAAGAAAAATAAGCAGATTAGTATATCTCTTTCAGATTAACAATTCGTCAGGAAATCAGACCAATATAAATTTTTCTCAAGTATGTCACTGTTTAACCTGAACAGAGAATGCCACCAACAGAAGGTAAAAGCAGAGCAAGAGTGGCTTATCGAAAAGAAAAATAATATTTTTCTTATTGACAAAAAACCAGAGCAAGAGAATTTTTTTCATGCTTCCTTTCTAAAATAGAAAAAGCCACTAGTAATTTTCTATAAAAATTTATCGATGTAAGGCTATCAAGAATAGGCCTAACGACTTCTAGACTACATGTTTATGAAGGAAAAACAGTAGGCCAGTAAATTGAATTGCGATGTCATTGGTAATATCACAAGTTGTTGAACATGCCTTTACTCATGTGAATCAACTGCTGGTTACATAATGATTGAACTTCAATCTATTTCCAATGGTTGCAAAATCTTGTGTTTGGTAGATAGCACTTTAGAATGTAAGAATATTTTGCGCTTAAAAGTTTTGTCAGATACCCAAAATAAAGAGTGCGGATAACTGATTTTGCTGCTGCAACCTTGATTCGTATCTCTCAAGCCCGTGCCTAGAATAAAACAATCCAATTTTCTCGTGTTTAAGAAGGAAATTTAAAACACTAATGCTTAAATTTTGGTTGTGGAGTAGTCATACTTGCAGAATTGGAAATATTTACACATTGCAGTAGTACATAAACAGACCAAACAAAACTAGTAATGACATTATCAGTTCATATCTTACCAAATCTAATCCAATCTGCCTAACTATGAGCTGAATTTGGATCAGGTCACTCATGTTACCATGATTAAAACTGAATCATAATCCTGATTAATACTACCATATCTTGAAATATGAATTAGAAATTTAGAACTATTTATCTCTATTTTTGCGGTAGCCTGAGGTCAAAGCAACAACCTATTTTTGGGATTAGCAACCCTTGGCCATGTTACAGCTGAATTTGGTCAGATAATGGATGGCCTGATATGAGTCCAACCAATGTCCATATCAGGCCAGATTATCTTCGATAAAATCCAGGCTGGATTTGAACCTGAGGCTTACATGCTGAAGTCCCTTTTCTTTGTTCAAATTTGGTCCTGGTCCATCTTCATGGTCGAAAGCAAGGTTGTAAGCATCGTATCGTAACCCGTATCGGTAGGGCCCAAAATAAAAAAGGTATTGTATCATAACATAAAAAATCATAAAATTTGAAAAAAAAATAAAATTTCTAAAAAGAAAATAAAAAATAGCAAAAATTCTAAGAACTCATAACACACAAAACAATGATGAAATGCACAAAATCCAACCATAAAATCACATACGAAGCATTTATGTCTGAGCTGCATAAGACATCATCAAACATCAACTATCTCATAAGAATAATGCAAAATATTAAATATCTTGTAATTAAGAACATGCCACAAGACTCGTACTTTTATTTTACATAAACAAAAATATTATGGCAATAGTTGCACTTGATTTTCAATCGGTTTTAACTTTTCACTCATTACTTGAGTGCCCCATTGCCATGCCAGATCATCTGATGTCATCTTTGTTGGAGTGTGGAGTATGATTTCTACCTTGATATAAATATTTAATTTTCGTGGATCCAACTTCATAGTAAGTTGGCAGGAGTTGTAAGGGGGCAGCGCCCCCCAAGGCAGAATTTTTTTAGAAAATAACTTTGTAATTTTACTCATAATAAATATTTTTTTACCTTAACCCATTTTCTTGAGTGGAAAAATGGTAAAAATGCATTTTTCCCCTTAACCCACTTCTTTGGGTGAAAAAATGATGAAAATGCACTCTTACTTGACGAAATCACGAAAGCCCTCTCCCCAGCGCAAAGATTGACCCCAAAACGGTCTCACGGCTCCTAGGGTGCATGTGAAGTTCTCCAGTATGTTCTATACGAATGAGGGTTTCGGCCCTCAAAAGCACTTTAAAACCCAAAAACATAAAAGCACAATTTTGCCCATTTTTAAGTCTGCAGGCACTGAATCGTACGATGTGGGCTGTATCGTATGATACATGCGATACCTACGATACACACCAGTATCGAGATACAGATGTGTATCGTATCGATCTATTGCATCGATACGTATCATATGATGTGGTCCGGTATGGACAACATTAGTCGAAAGTGAAGCTTGGTTTCACTCTATATGCCTGGAGTTCATTTATAAAGCTCAATTAGGTTGTAGACTTTTGTCCCCAAGAAATTTTACCATGGCTGGAGCCCTCAGATCACCAAAAGTTTACAATGACAATTTTGTTAGCAAGAGAAATGGTTGACGAGGCCGCTTTTTAGGGGAATCAAATGCGTCCAGCAAGCTGTATTTTAAGAACAATATGTAACTTTTTGAAGGACAAAGAAAAACATACCTGGGCAAAAACGTTCTTCCTTCAACTTAGAAGAGGAAGAAAAAATGTGAAACCTTTTGAAACTGATTGTCATGAAAAACAAAAAATATGTAGTATTTAAGTCATAAAGAGGTGATCCATTAACATTCATCTGAAGCACTTAGTTAAAACTTAAAATAAGTTCTCTTACTGATTAAATGAATCACTTCTAACATTAGTAACAGCAGACAGATAATCCCTAAGGTACTATTTCCTTGAAATCATTCCTGAAACATTGTAGCTGGGGTCTAGTACTACCAATTATATACATTGTCTTATTAATGTCCAAACTTCAATAAAAATTTCTACATGGTGGCTTTACAATGGTTACTGACATAATCTCAGCAAGGAAATCTCCTGATAAGTTAAAGAATCTTGTTTTCTCACAAGATCTTAGTGAAGTATACACAAAGTTGTCTATTTCCCTTGCTCACTGGGAGGTCCCTAACTCATTTAACTCTTCTCGTTCTCCCATATTCCACTTTGATCCATTTCGTCTCCATAAAAAAATCCAACAATTTTGAAATGAAAGGTGGTTCAAAGAAAATGTGAAGCTCAAACACAGTAGTAATAATGCCTCTAATACTCCATAGAGATCTCCTTGACTGAAGACATTTAACCAACATGGAAGCAAAGTTCACAAAGAAATCATAACTAAATGAAGTCTCCACCTGCTTTGGTAGCTTGTTCAATCATCTGATGTAATGTGAACTCCATGGTTTAGGTAAGCCTGTAAATCATCAACAGAGTTGAGACTCACCAATCTTGAGTCTTGACTGTTGCCAATGTCAACCCCATAAGAAACTTGAAAGGTCCCCTGCCTGAAAATCTGTGATTCTCCGAGTGTTTTCCAAATGCGACACCTAGTTGAGTAAGTGATATCTGTTGCTGTGACTGTCACCAGAATTTCCTCCATCCAATCTGCTCTCTCTCCCTTCTACAATGTCTTGATAAAATGTGATTTGACGTCACCGGATCTGGATCGGATCCAGATCCGTGTGTCTAATCATGTTTAGATTGTTTTCTTTATGTAATGGCAATTCTGTTATTTGTATGTATTTAAAACTTTTTGTATTATATGTTACATAATATAGCATTAGGGCTAGCCATCTAAAATGTGGCTGCCATTTTTTAGCATCTCCCTCTCTCTCCTCTTCCTGCTGAAAGACAACTGTGGTGTTTTATCTAAATCTGATATTGTTTTTCTTACATGGTATCAAAGCGGGACTTCGGTTTTCTTCCAAAAGGTATGCCCATTTAGAACAAATCTTGTTTTCTTCCAGTCAGAATCTCCTCTTCTCTTTATTCTCTTCTAATCTTTCTTCCTTTTCCTCTTTCCTTCTACTGTCAGTTTTCTTTTACTGACAGCTGATTTTTCTTTGGTTTTATTCATCCAATATCGTGCTTTTTTATTTTGACGTTGAGCTGTTAAAAAAAAGGTAAATATATTTGACATCAAAATAGTGATTGTTTGCTTCTAATATCCCAATCTGAAAATTTCTGGTTCTAATATATCCTAATCTGAAATTTTTCTGGGTTCGATTTTTGTCCAGATTTTATTTTCTGGAATCTTGAATGATTATCGTTAATCTTGATATTTTGGTTCCGATATTTCTCTTCATTATTTCACATATTTTCAGTCGACATAAACATATTGGCAGCATCTTATTATGATCGGACTGAGTCCGGAATAGTGCCTTTTTTATTATAAAAAAAAAGTGGGGGGCACATTTTATATTATATCTTATTTCCCACTTTTTGCCTAATCTGATTTGCTGCTACATATTTGCTCTTGGCTGAATTTTATTCTATTCTTCTTTTTGTTTTCTCCTTTATCTTTTCATCTATTTTAAATGGATTCCTCTAGCTGGCCTTTCTTCAAACTTTTGAGTCAGCTTGTTTCCGAAAAGCTTAATCATTCTAATTTTCTGACCTGGAACAGGCAAATTGTTCCTTTTATAAGGAGCCAAGATCTGTTTGGGCATCTGGATGGATCGATTTCAGTCTCACCACAGTTCATTCCACAAGAATAAAAGAATGAAAAAGGAGATGCATCGGTTAACAATATTTCAAATTCTGAATTCACATGGATGAAGCGCGATCAGGCATTAGTTGCATTTATTACTTCCACCCTATCTCAGGAAGTATTGATATCAATACCAGATGATTGTACTGCTGGTCAATTATGAAACAGACTTGCGCAAACCTATTCTCATATTTTAGAGGCAAGAGTTTTATTTCTAAAAAAGGAATTTGAGACCCTTAAAGAGGACTCAATGTCAGTCATGAAATTTTTATACAAGGTAAAATCAGTTACAGATCAGTTAGCTATTATTGGAAGTGCAGTCTCTGACAAGGAAAAAGTGCAACAAACTCTCAATGGACTGGTCCAAAATATCATGTTCCCTCCGGTTCCTTATCGGTTTTACCTGTGTTACCTAGCTTTGAGGATCTTCAAGCTAAACTTCTTCAGTATGAAATAAGCATAAAACACCTGATGGAAGGTAGTGAATATGCAGATACACATAATGTCTTAGCATCATATATATCTCATGGTTTTGGGCGTGGAGGCAACAGTCTTCAAAGTGGTAGAGGTCGAGGTCGCTTTGGTCAAGGAGATCATAGTATTCTTCCTACTCTGAGCACGCCAGGATTTTTCAATGCAGAAAATCAGAAAAAAGTGCCTACATATTTTCAGTGTAATAAGAAAGGACATGTGAAAGTTGATTGTTGGTTTAATCCTCAAAACAAAGGAAAGAATAATAAAGCAGGAAACAAAAGAGAATCTGATGGACAAAGATCTTCTAGAGATATGCAACAACTTTTGCTGGCAGCTTTATCTCAAATGAGTATTAAGAAGAATGAACAAGGACAATGGTATGTGGATTCTGGAGCGGCCACTCATGTTACAAAAAATGTTAGTAAGCTCTCGAATTTATCTCCTTTTTTCAAAAAAGGTAGTATAGTCACTATAGATAGAGCACATCATCACATTTCCTATATTGGAAGTGCACAAATTCCTTTGTCTAATACATCTCTTAACCTGTTCAATGTTCTTTTTGCTCCTAATATTAAAAAGAATAGTGTTTTTGTATCCAAACTTGTTGATGATACAAATTCTTCTGTCGAATTTACTCTCTCTAATGTGTATGTTAAGGATCTTCAAACGAAAGAGACGTTCGCTGAGAGAGAGCGATGAGGAAACATGCATATCTTCAAGGAGGATCCAACATCTCATTCTTCTTCTACCTTGAAGTCACCTTTTTTGGAACCGGCAATTCATAGTCTCAAGTCTTGTCATACAGATGTCTTTAGTCTTTCTCAATGTAATAAGCCAAATTTGTGGCACAGTCGGTTGGGTCAATGTAGTCATGATTTCATTAAGAAACTTGTGTCAGAAAATTTGATTTCAGAGTCCTATCTACATTTTGTTTTAGATGCTAAAAAATGTTCAAGTTTTCAGTTATGTAAGATTCATGTTCTTCCTTTTAATCTTATTAATGAAAGAGCCTCAAAAGCTTTTGAAATTGTGTACTCTGATGTATGAGGACCAACTCCTGTATGTTCTTCATCTAAAAGTCAATATTATGTTGACAGTTATTCTCGTTTCACCTAGATATACTTCATGAAACATAAGTCCAAAGTTTTTATATTATTTCAAGATTTCTGTGCACTTGTTAAAAATTGTTTCTATTACAATGTTGTGTATTTTCAATGTGATGGTGGAGGTGAATATTCTGCTAGAAATCCACCTGTACCTGCATTGAGAAAGAGAGAGACCAAGAGAAGAAAGCAAGAAGGGGTCTGCGGCGGTCACGATTTCTATATGAAATCGTGACCTAAATTAATTCATTTATAACTTTACTTTACACAGGTATGGATCCGGGTCTGGTGTATCCAGACCTGATTAAAAGGAAAAGAGGTATAATGTATACTGTACACAATCTTTACATGGATCGGGTCGAATCCCGAGTCGAATCCTGGGTCGGATCCTTTTGCACCTTTTTCACCCCCCCTCAAGTTGATCATGGTTTTGGACCATGAACAACTTGTCTTTAAGCATCCAAAAACGATCATTTGTTAACCCTTTGGTAAATATGTCTGCAACTTGTCTTTCAGTATAGATGAATTCAGGCTCAATCTCTTTTTCTTCAACCTTTTGTCTCACAAAGTGTTGGTCAATCTCAATGTGCTTAGCACGACTGTGATGTACTGGATTGAATGACATGTTCATAGCACTTTGGTTGTCACATAGCAAGGTAGTGTGAGAGATCTTTTCTCCTACTTCAGTTAGTAGATGCCTGATCCATGTGACTTCGGCAGTAGCAGCAGCCATGGATCTATACTCAGCCTCAGTGCTTGATCTAGCGATAGCCTTTTGTTTTCTACTGCTCCAAGAGACTAAATTTTTTTCAATGAAGACACAATATCCTGATGTAGATCTTCGTTCGTCAGGATCTCCTGCCCAGTCTGCATCACAATATACAGTAAGTTCGTGCTCATCTTTTCCATATGACTGTGGTGAATATATCAATCCATCCCCAATAGTCCCTTTCAGATATCTAAGGATCCTCTTGACAGCTTCCATATGTCCAGTACGTGGCGCATGCATAAATTGAGACACTTGATTGACTGAATAAACGATGTCAGGTCTAGTGAATGTGAGGTACTGTAACATTCTTATTACTCTTCGATACCTGGTGGGGTCATCACACAGATCTCCATCATCAGCGCTAAGTTTTTGATGAAGCACACTCGGAGTTCCTAGAGGTTTGCAGTCTTTCATGCCTGCCTTGCTGAGAACGTCTACGGTGTACTTATACTGAGTGAGTGTCAAGCCATGAGCCTGGTTATCAACTTCTACACCAAGAAAATAAAGTAGAACTCTAAGATCTTTTATTTTGAACCTCTGACCTAGTAAGTCTTTTACTTCTTGAATGTGGGCTGCAGAGTTTCCTGTGATGATAATATCATCGACCTAAATTAATAATAGAGTGGTCACAGTCTGACTTTTAAAAATAAATAATGAGTGGTCCAGCACGAAACGTGAAAATCCATGTTTCTGAATCTCTAGCGAGAAGCTATCAAACCAAGAGCGAGATGCTTGCTTCATACTGTTAAATTATGTATATATTAATATATATATATATATATATATATACATATACTTATATATATACATTTGTATATATATATAAGTATATATATACATATATGTATATATACATAATTTATTTTCTTTTTCTGTACAACCAAAAACCCGATATGGGTGTTTTGGTAATTTACCATGCATTTTTTCCTTTTTGTATTTTTCCCTTTTCTTTCTTTTTCCGTTTTTTCTTTTCCTTTTTTTATTTCTTTTTTTTCTTTTTGTTGGACCATAAGGGGCCCCACCCATCTAGTCGTTGGGGCCCCAACGATCATATTTATGACCGTTGGGGCTCCCAACGACTAGAAGGGAGCCCCCCTTTATGGTCTCCTTTTTAGCTCTCCTCCTCTATAAATAGAGGAGGCTCTCACTTGTAATTGCATGGGGTTTTCACCCTTCTCCAGGTATGTGAATACTAGACTCCGATGCTTCTTTTCATATGACATCTCATAAAAACTCTCTTTCAAATGTTTTTTCTGAACCCATATCCTCTTATGTTTCAACGGCCGATGGAACATCTTTGAAAATTGAAAGTATTGGAACACTTGATTTTAAAAATTCTCAAAACTTTTTCGTTCCTAAAGTAATAATCGTTCCAAAAATTAATCTAAATCTTTTTTCCGTTTCCCAAATCACCGATCATGGATGTCAAGTCTCTTTCTCACCTAAAGATTGCACCGTGCAGGATCTCCAGTCAGGGAAGCTGATTGGGCAAGGCCATAGAAGGGGTGATCTCTATTTTATGGATTTTTTTACTCTTCCATCTAAGTCATCTTGCAATCTTGTAAAGAACAAAAGTATTGGAATTTGGCATGAAAGATTTGGTCATCCAAATTTTGTAAAAATGTTTCTTTTTCCTTTTTTGAACAATACTTATAAAGACAATCACATGACTTGTAAAGATTGCATTTTTGGGAAATCTAAAGCTACTCCATTTCCTCAAAGAAGTTATTTCACCACTCGGCCTTTTGAACTTGTTCATTCCGATGTGTGGGGACCTTCCCCTATTTTGTCTAAAGGAGGATTTTCGTACTATATGGTCTTTATTAATGACTTCACTCGATTTACATGGATTTACTTCCTAAGTCGCAAATCCGAAGTTTTCTCCTTCTTTAAAGAATTCCATGCGATAGTTAAAAATCAATTTTTGGGAAACCTATCAATTCTTAGGTCCGATTCGGGAGGCGAATACATGTTCAATGAATTTCAAAGTTATTTAAAAGAAAATGGAATTTGTCATCAACGTTCTTGTCCCAACACTCCGCAACAAAATGGTCTTGCGGAAAGAAAGCATAGACACATAATAGAAACCACAAGAACGTTATTAATTTCAAAAAATATTCCAAAATCCTTTTGGGCCGAAGCGGTTCTAACCTCAACATACCTTATCAATAGAACCCCTTCATCTTCTTTGAAAAATCTTTCTCCATTTGAAAAACTTTACAATATGTCTCCCGATTATAAAAGACTAAGAATTTTTGGATGTAAATGCTTTGTTCTAACTCACAAAAATGATAAACTTTCTCCTAGGGCTATTGAATGTATTTTTTTAGGATATGGCGAAAAACAAAAAGGTTATAGATGTTTTGACATACTCAAAACAAACTTTATATCTCAAAAGATGTCACTTTCCTAGAAGAAGAAAATGGTTTTTCGCACCAACCAAATGAAAATATTGATTATTCCTTTTTATTTGACTTGTTGCCTCAAGAAAACATCATAGATGGTCATATTGATCCTAGTGAACCTCTCATTGAAGATCATTTTGAACATCCAAATGATGATCAAAATTTAGGAGAAAATGTTTCAAGACAAATACAAGTCTACTCTAGAAGGAATGAAAGAAATCCACCTTGTGCCCTTGAAAAATTCTCTCAAAGTGAGTCGATCGAAGAAACCTCTCAAAGAAGATCAAATCGTATTTCCAAAGTACCAAATAGATTTGTATCTTATGATTCTTTTTCTCCAAACTTTCGAGCATGTCTACTTGCTCTTCACTCCTTTCATGAACCATCTCATTACAATGATGCTAAACAATATGCTCATTGAAATGAAGCTATGGAACTAGAACTTAATGCTCTTAAAAGGGCAAAAACTTGGGAAATCATTGATTCACCCAATGGCAAGAAACTCATTGGATGTAGATGGGTTTTTAAAGTAAAAACTAAGAGTGATGGTTCATTAGAAAGATATAAGGCTAGGTTAGTAGCCAAAGGATATGCCCAAGAGTACGGGGTAGATTATGATGAAACTTTTGCCCCAGTTGCTCGAATGACTAGTGTTCGAGCTCTTATTGCTATAGCCTCTGTTAAAAAATGGCCAATTTTTCAACTTGATGTCAAAAATGCCTTTTTGAATGAAAATTTAAATGAAGAAGTTTATATGGAACCTCCTCCAGGTATGAATTTAAATGAAAAAATTTTTAAATTAAAAAAGGCCTTATATGGACTTAAGCAAGCTCCTAAAGCTTGGTATGACAAGTTTAGTAATGTATTAATCAATTTAGGATTTACTTCTTGCTATACTGACACTGCTCTTTTTGTTAAGAAGACAGGTGGCTCCATTGTTATGCTTCTGCTATATGTTGATGATATAGAATGACAAAAAGGGGGTAAATGATGTAAAGTCTATGTTAAAAGAAACTTTTGATATGTCTGATCTTGGATACTTGAGATATTTTTTAGGAATTGAAGTGGCTTATTCCGCGCGAGGATACATCCTATCTCAAATGAAATTAGCTGCAGAAATTTGTACCAAATCAAGAATATCTGATGAAAAGAAAGTTGAGACTCCCGAAGTTATCAATGCAAAACTGAGACTTGAGAATGGTGTTCTTCTTGAGGATCCAACCCCCTTCCGTCAATTAATTGGATCCCTCACCTATTTATCCATCACACGTCCAGATATAGCTCATGTGGTTCATGCAGCAAGCCAGTTTCAGCATGCACCTACTTCGGTTCATATGGCGGACGTAATGAGAATTGTGTGATACATCAAAAATACCATCTCCAAGGGACTCTTCTTATCCTCTTCCTCATCTCTTGAGTTAACTGCTTTTACTGATGCTGACTGGGGAGGAAATCCCAATTATCGTATCTCAATTACGGGTCTTTGCATTTTTTTAGGTGAATCTCTCATTTCGTGGAGATGCAAGAAGCAGCAGAAGGTCTCACTATCATCCACTGAAGCTGAATATCGGGTCATGACAATGACAACTATGGAAATCGTATGGCTCAGAAGTCTCCTTGGTGACATGGGCGTCCTCATTTCCACTCCCACCAAGCTCTGTTGTGATAACAAAAGTGCGATATACATTGCAAGCACTCATACTTTTCATGAGCGGACCAAGCATATCGAAATAGATTGCCATTATGTTCGAGACGAATATCTCAGAGGAACTATCACATTACCATATGTTACTTCAGAATATCAACTGGCTGACTTCTTCACCAAGGCGCTCCCAACTCCACGATTTATGTTTCTTCTTAGCAAACTTTCGGTCTCCTCCCCGTAAAGTTTGAGGGGGCGTGTTAAATTATGTATATATTAATATATATATCCATATACTTATATATACATTCGTATATATATAAGTATATATATACATATATGTATATATACATAATTTATTTTCTTTTTCTGTACAACCAAAAACCTGATAGGGTGTTTTGGTAATTTACCATGTATTTTTCCCTTTTCTTTCTTTTTCCCTTTTTTCTTTTCCTTTTTTTTTCTTTTTTTTCTTTTTGTTGGACCATAAGGGGCCCCACCCATCTAGTCGTTGGGGCCCCAACGATCATATTTATGACCGTTGGGGCTCCCAACGACTAGAAGGGAGCCCCCCTTTATGGTCTCCTTTTTAGCTCTCCTCCTCAATAAATAGAGGAGGCTCTCACTTATAATTGCATGGGGTTTTCACCCTTCTCTTTCTTTCTTCAATAATATTCAACTTATGACTTTAAGTCATTTTCTACTTTTGTGAGTTTTGTGTGTACACCTTTAGTGTTTGTGTTCTTGGCTCTTGTGGTCACTCTTAAAGAGTGCTTTTGCTCTATTGGTGCTTCCGCCTTTTTTCATTACTAGCGCTAAGTTTTTGATGAAGCACACTCGGAGTTCCTAGAGGTTTGCAGTGAGTGTCAAGCCATGAGCCTGGTTATCAACTTCTACACCAAGAAAATAAAGTAGAACTCCAAGATCTTTTATTTTGAACCTCTGACCTAGTAAGTGTTTTACTTCTTGAATGTGGGCGACAGAGTTTCCTGTGATGATAATATCATCGACATAAATTAATAATAGAGTGGTCACAGTCTGACTTTTAAAAATAAATAATGAGTGGTCCAGCACGAAACGTGAAAATCCATGTTTCTGAATCTCTAGCGAGAAGCTATCAAACCAAGAGCGAGATGCTTGCTTTATACCATAGATAGTTCTGTTTAACCTGCACACATGGGTTTTACAATTTTGTTCTTGATATCCAGGGGGTTGTTCCATGTATACTTTCTCCTTCAAATCTCCATGCAAGAATGCATTTTTCACATCAAGCTGACTCAACTCCCATCCATGTTCAACAACCAGAGAAATAATAATTTGAATTGTTCTCATTTTTACAACCGGACTAAAGGTCTCATCATAGTCTTGCCCTGCTTCTTGAGTGAATCCTTTTGCCACAAGCCTTGCCTTATATCGTTCAATGGTTTCATCTGGCTTGTACTTTATTTTGTAGACCCATTTACATCCGATAACATTTTTGTCAGGTGGTCTGGGAACAACTTCCCAGGTTCCACATTCATGCAAGGCTTGCATTTCATCATTCATGACTTCTACCCATTTGGTAGAAGTGGTTGCCTGATAGTACATAACGGGCTCATCTTCCTTATTGAGGGCAGTTAAAAAGAGTTGAAGATCCAAGGAGAAGTTGTTATAGCTAACCCACCTGTCAATAGGATGTCATATGTGGTTTGATTTTTTGACCTCAAGAGTATGAGAAAGAGTCGGATTGGCGACTGAGACATGATCTGAATGGCTTGATGTTGTCGGTCTCTGTCTAGAATAGACAATGCCTTTGTATCTGCCCAGTACTTCCTTTGTATTCTGCGATCCCGACGTCCCAGGGTTCTCAAACATTTCTTCTTCTTGTTGCACGCAATCTGAGGAACATGCTTCATTGGAACCAACAAAAAGTTATGAACTCAGCCAAGGATAGTAAACTTCAGTTGGCATGTTCGTTGTGTCAGCTTCATGATCAAAATTTTGTTCATCAAAGACAACATTTCTTTAGGTTCTGATGCGTTTGTTGGTGGGATCATAACACCTATATCCTTTGTAGTCATCTGCATATCCCACAAACCTACATTTTTGGGCCTTGTCCTGAAACTTATTTCTCAGGGATTGATCAATATGCACATAGCAAACACATTCAAAAACACGCAGATCATGATAACTAGGATGAGCTCCAAAAAGCCAGTGATAAGGAGACTTATTTTCCAGAACAACCATAGGCAGTCTATTTATCACATGTACGGCAGAATGGAAAGCTTCTGTTCATAGGTTGATGGGAAGATTACTGTCATGAAGCATACTCATGGCACTTTCAATGATATGCCTATGTTTTCGTTCAACAATCTCATTTTGTTGAGGGGTGTGAGGGCAGGACACCCTTCTTCCTATTCCGTTATTTCGGAGAAAAGAAATAAAATCACGGGATGAGAATTCCCCACCTCTATCACATTAGAAAAATTTAATGGACTCAGAAAATTGATTTTTGACCAAGGAAAGAAAATTTTGAAACAAAGAGAAAACTTCCGACTTATTTTTTATGAAATATATCCAAGTGTATCGAGAATAGTCATCAACAAAGATTAGATAGTATCTGCTCCCAGATCCAGAGGCAATCGGGGCGGGTCCCCATACATTAGAACAAATTATTTCAAAAGGTTTTGAAGCTCTCTTATTAATGGAATGGAAAGGCAATACATGACTTGCATGAAAGACAACTGGAACACTTATGACTGCTCTCATCCCCATTGAGACTTTCTTTTGGAATGAGATTATTAGAGACAAGTTTTTCAATAAAATGACTCCTACAATGTCCTAATCGACTATGCCATAAGAATGACTTATTACATTCAGAAATACTAAAAACACTAGTATAAGAGGATGAACATGACTCTAATGAAGGGTTCGAATTCAGATGAACAGGGCGGACAGCATGACATAGAGCTTCTTCAAAGACATACATATTGCCTCGTCTCTTTCCTTCAGCGAATGTTTCCCTCGTGCATAGGTCTTTGACCTACACAGAGGATGGGGGTGAATTCAACTGAAGCATTATTATCATCAATAAGTTTGGAAATGGAGACGATATTTTTCTTGATGTCAGAAGCATGAAGAACGTCAGAAAGAGTAAGAGTGGAATATGACATGGGAATGACAGTTTTTCCAACATGAGAAACAGGATGGTGGGATCCATCTCCAGTAACAATCTTACTTTTTCCAAAATAAGGAATAGGGTTAAAAATTTTACCTGCATCACCTGTCACATGAGTCATTGCCCCTGAGTCGACAAACCAAGTGCCTTCGCCACTATGCTTCAATTTCAACTCTGACAAGGCAGATATCAGCAGATCTTTAATCTCTCCACTGTCTCTGGTATTTGTGAATCTTCTTTTGGTTTCTGTCTGTGGACCCTTTCCTTTATTCTCTGATTATGCCAACAGTTCGCCTTGATATGCCCCTTTTTGTTACAAAGGAAGCAAGTAGGGATGGATCTTGGTCCCTGCGCATGGGTTAACATGTTTGGAGTGGGAAGCAGACCACGCCCTCCGTATCCACTTCGCCCTTGTCCTCCTCGTCCCCGGTGCGTTTCTTCAGAGAATCCTTTCAGAGTCATTTCATACTGGATCAATTTGGCTCGTAGCTCATTAAAGGTAGGAAGAACAGGAAGGCAAAATAGAGAAGTGACTATCATATTGTAGTCAGATCCCAATCCACTCAGAGTTTGTTGCACCATGTCATTGTCACTTACAACACATCCTATAACTGCAAGCTGATCTGTGATGATCTTTATTTTGTTTAAATATTCCATGATGGTCATGGAGTCTTTTCTTAACAACTGAAATTCCCTTTTCAGAAATACCATCCTTGCTTGAGAAACCTGCGAATATGTCTGAACCAGTCGTTCCCAGAGTTGTAGTGTTGTACAATTGTCGGGAATGACAACAAGGACTTCTTGAGACAGAGTTGAGGTGATGTATGCAACAACTGATTGATCTTTCCTTTCCCAATTGCGAAATTCTATATTTTTGACATACACGATCGAACTCGCCCCTTGATCAGCTTTCTCTTCTCTCGGAACAAATTCTGGTGGGACTGGGGTGGTTCCATCCAGGTGATCTAAGAGACCTTGGCTCCTTATAAAAGGAATGATTTGTCTCTTCCAAATCAAGAAGTTTGAGGTATTCAACTTTTCAGAAACGAGTTGGTTGAGAAAACTTAAAGAAATATTTGAGTGAGAGGAACAAGGATCCATAGAGAGTGAAATTCAGCAAGAGTGTTCACGAAGTGCAAGAGTCTTCACGAAATGCTCAGCCTTTTTTTTTTCTTCGGCTGTCAGATTCAGAGAATAGAGAGACTGAACCTTTTTCTATGCACTCCAGAAAACTGATATTGATGTAAAAAAAACTTTCCCACGTTAAATATATTTTCAAACAAGTAGCAAAAAGAGAAACGAGAAGAAAACTACACAGTAGGTGTATATTTGAATATGTAGAAATAGATGCGTGGAGGGGATTGGACAAAGGGAGATCGAACAAATGATAGCAATAAAGGGGTCAAGCAGACAATATCAAACAAAACTGAAATGGGACACGCGATTGGTCTGATGTTTCACGTGAATTGATTTCAGCGATTCACGTGAAATACAACCACTCATTTTTCACAGTCTGGGTTCATGTGAACAGGATTCACGTGAATCTCAGATCCAAGAGAGAAGCAAGCCCATGTGAGATGTGGGGAAATTTTCAGAAAAGAAGGGAAGAACGAGAGAAGAAAGAAAATGAAGAAGAGTAGAAAAGGGGAGGAATGAAAAACCTCAAAACTCCGATCGTCGCACCTGCCGGAACATTTTTTTGCCCTTAGACAAACCTGACTCTGATACCATGTTAGAAATCCAGAAATCCACCTGTACCTGCATTGAGAAAGAGAGAGAGGGAGAGACGAAGAGAAGAAAGCAAGAAGGGGTCTGCGGCGGTCACGATTTCTATATGAAATCGTGACCTAAATTAATTCATTTATAACTTTACTTTACACAGGTATGGATCCGGGTCTGGTGTATCCAGACCCGATTAAAAGGAAAAGAGGTATAACGTATACTGTACACAATCTTTACATGGATCGGGTCGGATCCTTTTGCACATTTTTCATATTCTTCAAAAGACTTTCTTGATTTTCTTTGAAATAATGGGATAAGTAGGCGTGTGTCATGTCCACATACTCAATAGAATGGAGTGGCTGAACGGAAACACCATCATATCGTAGAGAGTGCCATGAGTATGCTTAATGATAGTAATACTTCTACTAATCTTTGGACAAAAGCTTTTCATACCGCAGTATATGTGATTAATTGTCTGCCCATAGGAATTCTAGAAGACAAGTCTCCATATTTTACTCTTAGAAAACATCTTGATTATAATGATTTGCGTACCTTTGGTTGTGTTTATTATGTTCATATTGACAAATCTCTGAGGAATAAATTTCAGGATAAAGTAGTGAAGTGCAGATTTGTTGGATGTGGATGAATATAAGGGATACAGATGTTATGATCCGATAACCAAGCATATCAAGATTTCCAAAAATGTTTTTGAATAATAGAATTTTAAGAGCATGTCATTATTCCAAGAGCAAAACTCATCTCAAAATGTTGAAGTTTATGATCCCTGGTTGAGTACAGAATTGTTTGAGAGTGAAATGAGATCTTGTTAGCCATTTTGTGAAGAATTGAGTTTAAATAGACAAAATCTTGAACCTTCACATTCTTCAGAAAACGAAATGTCTACAGAATTTCAGAGATTTTCTGGTCAAGTTTATGTTAGAAGAGCAAGAGATCATGTCACGGACAATGTCGAGCAGGATATGAGTCAGCCTCCATTAAGAAGATCAAAAAGGATACGTCATCCTATTCAAAGATGGGTTAGTTATGATGACTTTTCCATGGATTTTCAATTGTTCATGTCACAAGTAGAGAAGCATGATGAACCTATCAACTTCTATCAATCCATTAAATCGCATAAATGGATAAAGGCTATGAATGAGGAGATGGAAGCTCTTCATAAATGCCAAACCTGGGAAATTGTTTCTAGACTAGATAAGAAAAATGTTATTTGGTACAAATGGGTTTACAAGATTAAGTATAAACCTGGTGGATGTAATGAAAGATATAAAGCAAGACTTATGACACGTGGTTTCACACACGAATATGGGCTAGATTATGATGAAACTTTCAGTCCTGTTGTTAGGATGGGAACAATAAGGATTGTTATATCTTTGGTTGTTAATTATGGATGGCAATTAAGCCAGCTAAATGTTAAAAATGCCTTCTTACATGAAAATTTGAAGGAAGAAGTTTTCATGGAGCAACCCCCTTGATATGCTGAAGGAAAACCCAAGGATTATGTCTGTAAATTGAAAAGAACTCCTTATGGATTAAAGCAAGGCTCTCGCCCTTGGTTTGAGAGTTTTTCTCTCAAAATTCAAAACTATGATTTTCACAGATACTCTCTTGATCATTCACTCTTCAGTTTCAAGGATAAGGATGTTACTACGTTATTACTTATATATGTTGATGACATAATTCTTGCAGGTAATTCTAACAGTCATATACATACCGTGAAGGAATTATTGATGCAAAATTTCAAGATGAAAGATCTTGGTGACTTAAGGTATTTTCTCGGGGTTGAGGTGGATAGAAGAGATGATGTTTTAACTCTTAACATAAATATACTCTTGATCTTTTAAGCAGGGCAGGGATGTCAGATTGTAAGCCCCTAAACACACCTTGTATTATGCATCAAAAATTGAGTTCTAATGATTGAGACTTATATAGTGATCCGACCAAATATCGGAGTATTGTTGGAATGCTTCAGTATCTCATTTTTACCAGGCCAGACATCGTATATTTTGTTAATCAGGTATCTCAATTCATGCATGAACCAAGAACTGGTCATGTTGAAGCCGTGAAAAGAATTTTAAGATTTTTGAAATGAACCATTGGTAACGGTCTTCTTTATCAAAGAAATTGGATTGACAATAAGGGACATTAGATCATCACTTATACAGATGCGGATTGGGCAGGGGATCCAGACGAGAGGCGAACTGTTTTTAGTTATTTTATATTCATTCAAAAAAATTTGGTGTCATGGAGTAACAAAAAACAAAGAGCCATTGTAAGGTCCAGTACTGAAGTTGAATATAGGTCTATGGCAGTTGAGACAGCCTATGTCACACGGGTGCGGGTGCGGGTGCGGGCGCGGGCGCGGGCACGGGCGCAGGCGCGGGTGCGGGGATTCGGCACTTCCAAAAAACCCGGGTGCGGGGGTGCGGCAGGGGCAAAAATGTATGGTAGCTGTTAAGGTCCATGACATTTATGCCCAACTTACTTTTTACCATTTTTTTATCTTATATGGTTGTCCCCAAAGATGAAAGTGATGAGTTGTGGAGCCTGATTCATTGTTTTTGCCCTTGCAGGAAGGGGGGTCCGGGGGCTCCCCCCGCCGCGGGTCCCGCTGCGCGGTCAGCGGGCGGGCGTCCACGGGGGCCGCCCCTGGCGGAGGGTTATAGGGGGGCAGCGCCGCCCCCCCCCCCCAAAGCATTTTTTTAAAATTCCGCAGCCCATTTCATAGGGCAAAATTTTTTTTTTTAAAAAAAATCCAAAAAAAATGGACAAAAATGACCCTGGGTGCGGTCAACGCACCCGGTGCAGCACCCGCACCCGCGTCGAGTCGCGTCGACGCAGGTGCAGCACCCTGCTAGCCGAATCCCTGTGACATAGGAGACAGTTGAAGCTATATGGGTCAAACATCTTCTTGCAGATCTTGGAGAAGGAATCTCACACTCATTTTTGTTGTGTGATAATTAGAGTGCTATTAACATTGCTTATAATCCTATACAGCATGATCGCACAAAACATATTGAGATAGATCAACACTTTATCAGACAGAAAGGTTGAAGACAAAGGGATTGAGCCTCGTCACATTCGTACAGAAAGCCAAGTTGCAGATTTGTTCACCAAAGGCCTAACAAAGCATCAATTTTGATTCTTAAAGAACAAGTTGTCCATGGTTCATGACCATGCACAACTTGAGGGCGGGTGATAAAATGTGATTTGACATCATCAGATCTAGATCGAATCCAGATCCATGCATTTAATCATGTTTAGATTGTTTTCTTCATGTAATGGAAATTCTATTATTTGTATGTATTTTAAACCTTTTGTATTATATGTTACATAATATAGCATTAGAGCTAGCCATCTAAAATGTGGCTGCCGTTTTTTAGCATCTCCCTCTCTCTCTTCCTTCTTCTCTCTCCTCCTGCTGAAAGACAACTGTGGTGTTTTATCTAAATCTGATATTGTTTTTCTTACATGTCTCTCCACCTAACCCCTCTCATCTTACAGTTAGAATTCTATTGTGACTTGCATTTCATTTCTCTCATGACCAATGAAACACCAAAGAGATTAATGGGCATTGGATAAGAACATCTGAAATATGTTATGCAAGAAAAAACTCAAGTGAAAACCTGTCCCTCTAATGTGGACTCTCTGTGGAATACCACCTATGACAACTAGAAATCAACGCAAAAGAGTGATTGTGGTCAAACATCACATCTTTGCCTTCTTAATTGAGATTCTAGAACAAGAGCAGCAAAAGGACTAAACACCTTATAAGAGAGATCCACCATATTGACTCCTAACAGCTATAGCCAGTTTGTGACCATCTTTTGTTTTGCAACTAGCTGGAAAATTGACTCTCCTTATGTGGAAATGCCAGATAACAAATCCTTGTTAAATTTGGTATTCATTCTACTGGCACATTCAATTTTCAGAAAAAAATCCTTTCAAGCATTCCAAACCTTATTAACGCATGAATGGAATAGTGGATACCTCAATCATGACTCATCATCATAAATTTTCCAAGTATGCTATGAATATTGTGCAGATGCATGTCCCAGAAAATCTTGGTGTATGGCCAATCATGATGAAGAGAAACCATCTTGGCACATCTTCCATTAAACCTGCAAATGATTTGTTTACAAATACCTGGAATTGCAGAACATGTGAAGAACAAACATGAGTCTTCCTGCTTATAAAGATGCTGGTGTCATCACTCTTAACTCCTGAATTAAATCAAGAGTACAAAGTCCATGCCATACAAAGGAAAACCACCCATGCATATCTAAGTTGTTTCTTACAACATTTGAACTTCCAGTTGCCTACAGTAGCTCTAAGCCAAGTAGAACTCATGAACTTCGAAATGTGTTGAAGAACAATACTATTCCATAGATGGCCATCCTCCTCAAAGAACAATCATGTTTTCTCTTTCCTTCCAGTCCTCCAGCACTGATAAATCACTTAAAAGTTGAAACAGATAATAAAAACAATGATCGCATAAATGCATAATTCCAACTATCATGAGGCTCTAGCAACTTGAGGGTGTTGTCCAAGAAAACCTAATTCATCCAGCTGTAAGCCTTAGCAAGGTTAATCGTAAGGCATCAAGCTGCTTATGATAAATTATAGCTCCAGCAACTGTTCAGCTAAGGGGATGCAATTGTAATGAAACAAAAGTGCACAAATAGATGCCTCTAATGGGCTTACAAACACACAAGAATGTCAACACACAAATGACCACTTATGGGTCAATACAAAACACAATCATAGAGCCTCTTAAGGGCAAGAAAAACTCATAAAAAATATAAATGTATTTTAGTGAGAAATGCTTGAGACAAGCATAGTACAAGAAAGGTGAGAGATCCCCTTAATATAGGCAAGAGAGACCTCATAGAGCCGTTGGGAGCATCCCAATGGCTATAAATAGAGCTGTTGGGAGCTCCCAACAGCTCTATTGGTCAATGACCAAAAGGCCCCTAGTTATCATAAAAAGGACAAAAATACAAAATACAAAAAGACTAAAGTGCCCCTTATGGGCACAACCTATTACATAAACTAAAAAGATTAAAATACCCCTAATGGGTATTACCTATTACAGTAATATAAAAATACATATAAATATGTATATATATACATATACATTATATAGGTATATTTATGTATATACACTTATATGTATACAACTTTAACACTCCTCTCAAACTTAAGGTGATATCACCGAAAGTTTGTAAAGAAATAAAACCGGAGAGAAGTGCTTTCATGAAGACGTCGGCCAACTGAAATTATGATGCTACATAGGGCAGTGTAATAGTTTTCTTTAGTTATTCTTCACGAACATAGTGACAATCCATCTCGATATGCATGGTTTTTTCATGAAACGTGTAATTGTCGGTTATTGACACTTTTGTTGTCACAACATAGCTTTGAGGGTGATTGCATATACACCTTCCATGTCTTCCACCAGTTTTCTCAACCGCACGATTTCTGATGTCGTGGCAGCCATATAACGATACTCAGCTTCTATTGACGATAGCGACATTTTTTGTTGCTTCTTACACTACAAGGATGTCAACGAATCACCTATAAAAATACAAAAAGCAGTAGTTGAGCATCTATCATTGAGATCTCTTCAGAATCAGAATATGCAATTAAGTCAAGTGGAGAGGAGAGGAAGATAATAGAAGTCCTTTAGAAATAGAATTTTGCAAATATCGAATAATTCTCATAACACTCATGTGCCCAGTAGTAGGAGAGTGCTAAAATTGGATTGGTGTATGCACTACATGAGAAATGTCATGTCGGGTAATTGTTAAATAGGAAAGAGCCTCAATCATCTACCGATAGGGAGTGGGGTCATCTAAGGGTGTTTCATCATCTATCTTCATATTTGCATTAATTACTTCAGGAGTGTCCACCATCTTTTCATCAGTAATTTCAGACTTGTCAATCATCTTAGTGGAAATTTTGAATTGAGTCAGTAAATAACAACGTAGAGAATATGCTACCTCAATCTCCAAAAAGAATCTAAGAAATCTTAGGCCAGTCATTTCAAAATTTTGTTTAAGAATACTTTTAATGTAGCTAACTCCTTGTTTGTCTCCTCGAGTAAAGATCATGTCATCAACATAAAGAAGTAAAATAACAACACCTACATCAGATTTCTTAGCAATCATAGTAGTGTCAGTAATAACAAGATTTATAATCAAGCTTAATCATAATAGAACTGAATCTCTCATACCAAGCTTTAGGAGCATGTTTCAAAGCATATAGAGTTTTTCTTAAGAACTTTACTAGACGAAACCTCATATCTAGGTGGGGATCCATATAATCTTCTTATTTTAATTCACCATTTAAAAATGTGTTTTTGACATCTATTTGATAAATGGGTCAACTCTTAATTGCAGTTATTGCTATGAGGGATCTAACAAAAGTCATCATAGCTACAGACACAGGTTTCATTATAATCTATATCATATTCTTGGGAAAATCCCTTGGCTACTAACCTGGCCTTATATATTTCTAAGGTTCCATCACTTTTGCTTTTTACTTTGTATACTCATATACAACCTATGGTCCTTTTTTCCTTTAGATAGGTCTTCTATTTTTTAAGTTTTGGATTTTTCTAAGGCTTCTAACTCATCATTCATGGCATCTATCCATTAGGGATAATTTTTAGCTTGATTGTATCTGGTGGGTTCAAAATAGAGATTTTTTTGGCTAGGCATGCTCTATGTTGAGAAGAAAATGACTCATATGGCATAAATCTTTCTGGTGGTCTAGATACTCTATTAGATCTTCTAAAGGTATTAGGTTTATGTGTTTCAAGGTTAGAGTACCTTTCTAAAACACTAGGTTGTTTATCATTACCTCTTCTACTGTATTGAATAACTAAAGGTTCATCTTTGTTTACATCATCATTTATACCACAAGGGATATTAAGTTGATGTTCTTCATCAAGAATATCAAAACTCAAAGAATTTTCATTGCTTTTAGGAAGCAATTCTATAAAAAACGAATAGTCATTAACTTTCCTAGGCACATTTTGATCAAAAAAAAATCTTTTTCTAAAAAGGTCACATTCCTAAAAATATAAAGTTTATCATTTTTGAAATCATAACATCTAAAGCCTTTTTAGTTTTCAGCATATCCGAAAAAAACACAAGGTATTGCCCTTGGTGATAATTTGTCATTTTTGTTTGAAAGAACAAAGCATTTACACTCAAAGGTCCTCAATATTGAATAATCAAGAGAGATTTTGTAAAGTTTTTCAAAAGGTGAGATATTTTAAAGTTTAATAGAAGGAATTTGGTTTATATAAGCGATGCTTCGGCCCAAAATTCTTTTGGAACGTGTTTTGAAATAAGTAGAGTTATAGTAGTTTCTACTATATGCCTATGTTTTCTTTCGGCCAATCCATTTTGTTGAGGGGTATTGGCGCAAAATCTTTGATGTACAATACCATTGATTTCTAAATACTTCTTGAAATCATTTGACATAAATTTTCCCCCTGAATCTGAGCGATAATAGATATGTGGGTCTTAAATAAATTTTTGACTAGATTGTGAAAAGTTTTGAAATTTTAAAAGACTTCATATTTGTGCTTAAGAAAATAAATCCATGTATAACGAGAAGAATCATCCACAAAGATCACATAATAAACAAAAACACTCTTTCAGGCAATAGGTGTTGAACCCCATACATCCAAGTGGTTTAAAAGCAAAAAAAGGCCTCTCCTTAGAAGGAATAGCTTTCATCTTTCTAAGAATGCAGTTAGTGCAATCAAAACCTTCATTACAAAACTTTTTCAAATGAGGTACATTAGATAATTTATATATGCACCAAACATCAATCCGATGAGAATGAGATACTACAAGCATTGTCGGCAATTTGATAAACGACAAGAAGATTTAAGTTATGTTTTGAAACAAATCTAATTTTAAGAATAGAAAAGTTTTAAGTGCTTTTAGAATTTTCAATTGATTTTATGTCAAGAGAGGAGCCATCGGCGATGAAAACATTAGATCTACTTGAATTAATATCACAATAAAAAAAGTAAAGAGTTATTGGAAGTCATATGGAAAAAAGCACCAAAATCCAAGAGTCAAGAAATCTTATTGGGATTTGAAGAAGAGGGAACTGTGACACCCATTATGGAAGAAGATGAACCTTTGAAAAGCGGTTGTAGCGCCTCCACTAGTTGTGGCAACGTCATGGTTCCAATGGAATTGGAATTTCCATTGGTTCCTTTCTTGTCCTCTTGTGATGCATTTATGATTGTCGTCTTTTTCCCATCACTTCCTTTTAATCTTGGGCAATCGGGCTTAATATACCCCAGTTCTCCACAATTATGACACAATCTTGTTTTTTCCATCATAGCGTTGCCTCTCATAGTTAGGTTTGGTGAAGTGAGGAGGCTTATAAGCATTTGTGTTGGCACCGAGTCTAGAGACGGGCAACACATTATCATTGGCTTCATTGGGTTCAGACCTATGTCACATAGGTCTAGGTGTAGGTTGGGCAATGCGGCACTTTAACAAAAACTTGGGTGGGGGGTGCGGGTGGGTATATATATAAAGTTCGGTAGGCCTGACCTGCCCCATCTTTCCCCACCCTTATCGAGCCTCGAGTCGCTTCTCTCTCTCCCTCTCTCTCTCTCTCTCTCTCTCTCTCAACAACGACAGAGGAGGTCCTCTCTCCCTCGTTCTCCTCTCTTTCTTGTTCTTCCCGATTGAGGGAGAGAAAGGGGAAGACTCTCTCTCTCTTCCCCTCTCTCTTTCTCATTCTCCCTGATTGAGGGGAGGGGAAGTCTCTCTCTCTCTCTCTCTCTCTCTCTCTCTCTCTCTCTCTCTCTCTCTCTCTCTCTCTCTCTGTTGAGCTCAGACCAAGCATAGGCTCAGCTCGGTCCGTTGTGCGGATCCCTTATGAGCTAACGAGTCGGGTCAGGCTCAGTACCCGACATGAGTCAGGTTCGAGCAAGGTTGGTCCAGGCTCGGGTCGAGCTCAAACCCAACTCGTGACCGAGTCCATTTTAGACAAAGATAACCTGAGGTGTGGGTTGATCGCACCCAGGGTTTATTGACGGTACTGAGCGCCGCACCTGCGTCGCGTTGACACGATTGAGGCGGCCTATTTGGCAAGTCCATGTGACAGGTATAGACATGGTAATTAATCTAATTTCTTCTAATACAAACTTCAGCTAAGACCTCATGTAAGGGTGGAATCTTCTTGCGATGGATGATTGTGACCCATATACTTGTTTATATTCGAGTCTTAGGCCCTTCATAAATTAAAAGAATTGCTCTTCAAGGAGTTGGTTTTTCCTTAGAAGAGCATCATTGGGTGTGTCCCAAATAGGCTTCATTTTAGCTATTTGGTCTCATATCCTTTTGAGAGTTCCATAATACTCTCTAACATTCTTATTCCCTTGTTTACAATTATGAATGCGATCACGCAAATCCCACTTGTGTGCAACTTCTTTTGCATGTGAGTTTGCTTGATAAAGAACCATGCTTCATCGGCTCTTTCAAATTCTAAAATGTTGGCACAAGGTGCTTGACACAAATTCTAAAATGTTGGCATGTCCAACCTCCCATTCCTTGTAGGTTTTCTTATAGTCCAAGAGAGCTTTTTCTCTCTCACTCCCTTTAAGGGTTTCTTCTTTAATCACACAATCTTCTCCCATAGTGGTCTTGGTGAGAATAGGTTGAGATTCCAGTGTGAAACCATCAACGTATTGCCATAACTCCTTTCCCACTAGGATCCTTGTCACGGCAGTGGCCCACATGTTGTAGTTGGTCCCATCAAATTTGATGAGAACAACGATCATAACTTCTTTGTCAGCCATAGAAGAAAAGAGGAGAGAAAGAGAAGAATAGGATGAAAATTGTTGATGGCCCAGAGCAACGATCAAACGCTCCCTCGAAATCACAAACCACCACACGATCTTTGAATACACAAAATACAATTCAAGAGCTCCAAGGATCTAATACCATGTAATGAAACAAAAGTGCACAAATAGATGCCTCTTATGGGCTTACAAACACACAAGAATGTGAACACTCAAACGACCACTTATGGATCAATACAAAACACAATCACAAAGTCACTTAAGGGCAAGAAGAACTCGTAAAAAATATAAATGTACTTTAGTGAGAAATGCTTGAGACAAGCATAGTACAAGAAAAGGGAGAGATCCTCTTTATATAGGCAAGAGAGACCTCACAGAGCCGTTGGAAGCTTCCAACAGGCCCCTAGTTATCATAAAAAGGATAAAAATAAAAATAAATATAAAGACTAAAGTATGGCAATATATATAGAAAGCACCACTTGCACCTACCCTCCTTATATAGGCCATTGCATCTTGTTGATCCAACGGTTATGCTAATTTAGAATAAAAACATGCATTGCATTTATGAGTCGCTATGCGTTTTCAATTATTATGATCAATAAAGTGAATGGTTTCAAAACTTCATATTAGTAAGTGTAATATGTGACACAGACACTTCGTGTAGCCTGTGTCGACACAACATGACAATCGTGCACACCAGGACACTTCTGTTAAAATATGTTGATCCTTAAATGTACATATATATATTTATATATATATATATAAAAAGATACGTATACATATATATATATATATAAGTATACATATCTCTATTTATATATATATATATAAATATATATATTTTATCTTCCTAAAATACCCTCAAGGGTATTCTTGTAAATTAGCATTTTACGCATATTCCAATTGGAATATGCATTGTAATTTTTGTTTTATTTTTATTTTTTGTTTTTTATATTTTTGGATTTCGTACCACATTGGGGGCCTCCCAAAAGTGACGTTGGGAGCCCCCAACGGTCACAAATGTGACCGTTGGGGGCTCTCCAACGTCCCCTTTGAGAGCCCCCAAGGTGGTCCCTTTTCATGCTTATAAATAGGGGATTTCCCCTTTGTATTTTGTATTCTTGAGGAAGCTTATGCTCCATTGTAATGGGGTTTTTACCCCTTCTCCATTATTCTTCAATGATATGCAACTTATGACTTTATGTCATATTTTTCCCTTTTTATGGGTTTTATGTGTTAGCACATTATGTGCTTATGTTGTTTCCCTTCAATGGGTATATTTGCACTTCACGTGCATAAGTATGGGTTCATTATTGAACCCAATGTATTCCAAGTCACTTTCTAACAACTTCATGGACATAGTCAAAGCAGTGTCACAGGCAACATTTTAACATTAATTTTATCTATTTCCTTTTATGATCATGATTACTTCATTTAATATCAAAAAATTTTTATAATATTTTCTGTGACACCTTCTTAGTTGTCATAAGGGCTAGGCAGAGCCTAGGCGGTGAGCCCCTAAAAAGGCCTAGGCACTACCCCAAATAAAAACAATTAAAAAAACATAAAAAACATAATAAGAAACATGTATACAACATAAAATCAATCAACAATAAGCAATAGACAAATAATATGTTGTTGAACACTCTAAAGCAATTATATTACATAACCTTAACTTGCTCAAACAAATTAAGAATAAATTAATAATTGAATAAACAAACAATACAACTAACAATGTGAAGAACAATACACAAAAAATAAAATCAAACAACAACTACGCCTTCATCCCAAAACAATTGGGGTCGGCGATATGAACCAAAAAAGAAAATCATTCTGGGTCTTCCACATGAATACACAAAAAATAAAATCAAACAACAACTACGCCTTCATCCCAAAACAATTGGGGTCGGCGATATGAACCAAAAAAGAAAATCATTTTGGGTCTTCCACATGAATCCTTCTCCTCCAATCATTTCTATCCAATGCCATGTCCTCGGTGAGGTTCAAAGCATTCATATCATTTCCTATCACCTCCATCCATGTCTTCCTAGGCCTACCCCGACCTCTTTTAACTAATATATTTTCCCATTTCTCCATCCTTCTAACTGGAGCATCATTAGGCCTTCGCCGAATATGTCCAAACCACCGTAAACGATTTTCTCTCATCTTATTTTCAATGGGTGCAACGCCTACCTTCTTACATATCTCCTCGTTCTGAATCTTATCTTTTATTGTGTTTCCACACATCCATCTTAGCATACGCATCTCAGCTACACTCATTTTTTGAATATGATGTCTCTTGGCAGCCCAACATTTTGTACCATATAGTAAAGCGGGCCTAATAGTCGTCCTATAAAACTTTCCCTTCAACCGCAATGGCAACATTTTAACCAAAAATAAAATCATGTATACAAAAAAATATAAGCAATAGACAAATAATGTCTTCTTCTTCTTCTTCTTCTTCTTCTTCTCAACAATAGACATAATACAAGCAATTGACAAATAATATGTATTCTTCTTCTTCTCAATAATAGACATAATACAAGCAATTAACAAATAACATGACTTATTATTCTTTTTCTTCTCTCCTCCTCGAAGAAGAAAACAAATGATATGTCTTCAAAAAAAAAAGTAATATAGGGCCCCACCGCCCAAACCTGGTCGCCAAGGCGGTGGGGCTGCGCCTAGGTCACCTAGGCCTCCTAGATGCCACCTTTGACAACTAAGGACACCTTTGATAATGTTATTTACTTTAACTATGTGTTTTTATTATCTCCTATTTATTTTCTACATTTTGGTAATAGTTATAAATTATAACATTTTCCACATTACTGCAAAAACTTTACTAATATACAAGTTTTCCTTATAATTTTGTGTGTTTCTGAATATGTTCTTTTTCATTTTAAAGATAATGACACTTTTGAGATTCATAGTAAAATCTATCACATCAGCAGCTGCCAAGATATTGCCTAGAATGATATTGCCATTGGCGACTAAGTTTAAATGAACAAGGGATGAGATAAGATTCCACATTAACAAGAGGGTAGAGAGTTAAAGTAATACATTTCAACCAGTGTTGTGAAAAGCGTTGAGGCGTAGCAAGGCGCTCCACCAAAAACTGAGGCGAGGCATAAAGTGTAAGCCACAAATTTTTTTTTTGAAAACTTTAAAAAAATAAAAAAATATCTAAAAATACAAATAAATAAAGAAATGCTTTATTGATGAAGTAACAACTAATAAGAAATAGAAAATCTCAAATAAGTACTAAAAAATATGAGATTAACATATAAAAGTAACTAAGAAACTGATTACATAACTGAAAAACTAATTATATAATTGAAAAATATAATGTCCTGTAAAGCAACAATCAATAATCAATAGAAAATCTCAAATAATAACAACAATAACAACAACTACGCCTTCATCCCAAAACAATTGGGGTCAGCGATATGAACCAAAAAAGAAATTCATTTTGGGTCTTCCACATGAATCCTTTTCCTCCAATCATTTCTATCCAACGCCATGTCCTCGGTGAGGTTCAAAGCATTCATATCCTTTCCTATCATCTCCATCCAAGTCTTCCTAGGCCTACCCCGACCTCTTTTAACTAATATATTTTCCCATTTCTCCAACCTTCTAACTGGAGCATCATTAGGCCTTCGCCGAATATGTCCAAACCACCGTAAACGATTCTCTCGCATCTTATTTTCAATGGGTGCAACACCTACCTTCTTACGTATCTCTTCGTTCCGAATCTTATCTTTTATTGTATTTCCACACATCCATCTAAGCATCCGCATCTCAGCTACACTCATTTTTTGAATATGATGTCTCTTGGCAGCCCAACATTCCGTACCATATAGTAAAGCGGGTCTAATAGTCGTCCTATAAAAATTTCCCTTCAACCGCAATGGCATATTACGATCGCACAGCACTCCAGTAGCACTTTTCCATTTCATCAATAGAAAATCTCAAATAAGTACTAAAAATATGAGATTAACCTATAAAAGTTAAAATATATGAGATTAACATATAAAAATTAAAGAAACTAATAAAAAGTAAATAAATAAAGAAACTAAATAAATATAACATATAAAAGTAACTAAGAAAGTGAAACTGATTAATAAAAGTAACTAAGAAACTGAATGATTCATGCCATCCATAGGGTTTTTTTTTGCGCCTCAGGCTGGCGCCTTGTGAGAACACTGTTTTCAACACATGGCATAATTAACTTGCAAAAATGCAAAACGGAAACTACTCGCTGGTATATACTTCATGCCATCCATAGGTCCCTTGTGTGTCGAAGTGCTGTTCATTTGGATATACCTTTGTACGAATTCTCATGTGGTTGTCATGTTGAATGGTTTTGTAATCAGTGTAGGATCCATGATGAGGTTCTGATCAAGCATCCCTGAGATATGGGTTAGTATTGTCTGTTTGAAGAGGCTCCCATTTCTAGCCAATATTATGTTGGGTTGGGATTTGGCATGACAAGAAAATAAATCTCCAAGCCGTAGTCTTATGCACTTTTACCCTCACATTCAAGTACCCTTTTTGCTATTTTTCTCCTTGAATACTGTGTATATTTGTGCACTTCTTTTTACACTAATATTTCTTTATTAATATTAGCATAAATATTGCTAGTGGTAATAACATTAGTATCATTACTAATTGTTAAAATATATGCATATATTATATACATTTATATGTATGTATTATGTTTCTATGATTGTATATTAGTAATGCCCACCAGGATCATTTTCATCGTTTTATTCATATGTAATAGGAGCTGCCAATTAGGGGCAGCTTTATTCTTTTAATTTTTCTGTTTGTTGTCCCTTTCACTAATGTGAAAGGGCATTTTTGTAAACAGCCAATAGAGCTGTTGGGGCTCCCCCCAACAGCTATAATTATAGCCGTTGGGAGATCCCCAACAACTCTATTGAGCTGCTTTCAGCCCCTCTCTTGTAAATGCTTTTCTTAAGCATTTTGAATATAAATTCTATTTATTTTTATTGTGCTCTCTTGTTCCTATTGTGAGTGTTATGTTTTAGGCCCTTGTGGATTATTGTATTTTGCTTATTAGAGGCTTTTGTGTGTGTGCACACGTTGTAGCCCTTAGTGGCATTGTTCTTGTGCACTTGTGTTTTCTTTTCACTAATACCAATAACAGTATTGTTATTCACAAAAAACAAAAACTGATCTTCGAAAAAGGTTATGAATCATATAAGACACAAATGGGATCGTTGCCAATGCCATGACAATATCACATCTACCCATGGGTTGCAATTAATAAACAATGAACAAGGAAAAAAGTATTAAATAAAAATGGAAACAAAAGTTGACTGTCATGCATCTACCAGATGCTCTACGCTTCACCCCAAAGTATATTCCCTTGCAGCATAACTTAATTCTGAATGATAAGTATTATCACGCATTACCATGAGGCATTTGGTGCAAAATCACCTAGGTCAGGAATTTCCCAGGGATTATGTGCACATATTGAGAACAACAGGATCCAGTTCGGAAAATTTTGCCGATGAACATAATCTCTTTTTATATGCATGTGTAAGCAAAACCTATTCAAAGATGTTGACATACTAATACAGGGTTCAGTTGCACCTCAAAGGTCCTGATACCCAGTAAAAGACAACATCTCCAACTTAACTTCCTGCTTTCCAAAGTCCTTTTATTAAAGAAAAACATCATCACGCATTAATTTCACAGCCAATGATGCATTAACAGTAAATTAGACTTTGGCCACTCACTACATATTCTATTGCTTGAGAGGATGGAGTTTGAGTTAAAAAACGACTGTGTTTCATTAAGCTATATTGTTTAGATTCAGTCAATGTGGATCCAAGCAATTGGAAATCATCTTGATTTTGCATCCTTTGCCTATTATTCCATTTCAGTCAATAGGAACAAACACTTTCTATTCTATATTCACTTTTCAAACGATCGGTTTCAGTCTACTGAACAAGGTAAGCGGGCACAATCTCTACTGGGATCTCTATCATCCCTTTAAAAACCAGCAGAATAAGAGCACACGCGAAAATTTCACAAGACAAGCATCGGCAGATGATCGAATTCTTACAACTTCATCCATGAGCGAATTTCCCAAAAGGGTAGTGATTAAAATCCGTTTCTGAGCAACCACAACCAAATTGCCCAAAAGGGTAGTCATTAAAACCAGTTTCCGAGCAACCATAATCAAATTGCCCAAGTGGGTGGTGATTAAAACCAGATTCTGAGCATGAAAAACGCATAAACACACGAAAAAGAAAATGGGTAATGAAAGAAACACCATTTACCGCTCAAAGAAGCCCTAAGGGGGCCAACGAACTCCTGAAACTCGATCTCCTCGAGCGCTTTGAAGACGTCCTCCGCGTTGATGGTCTGCCGCTTCGATTCCTTGCATATGTCATTGGCCCTGCAAACGGGTACCCAACAAAAACCCAATTGAAGAAGAACAATAAGGAAGGAAGAGGCAGAGGGGGAGGATTTACGTAGCGGAGAGGTAGTGGATGAAGATCCTGGCGCTCTCGGAGAAGGCGAGTAGAGCCTCATTTTGTACGGACAGGTCTTCTTGGCCCTGCCCGAGTTGGGAGATTTTCTCCTTAACGATCCTCTTCACGTTTGCCCTCGGCAGCTCCTCTACCTCCATTGCCGCGCTTCTCTCCAAACCTCACTTCCCTCGCTCCTCCTCTCTCGCTACCTCCATTTTTAACGAATGTAAGTTGAAAATATCGCTAAAATTTGTGATATTTTAGGTCGATTATTTAAACGGATAAATATCGTAATATTTGCATTAAATTGCGAGATTATTACGATATTTATGTTTTTATCGGCTACTTATACTATAAAAATGGGTGATTTCATTTTTAGTACACAGGACAATTTAAATATCCACCAAAGCTTTGGATCAAATATAAACGAACGACAAACTTTTTAGTGGTTTTTAAATTTCTCATCATTTAGAGACCGCTGTGGCCTATCGCTTTTCACCCCAAGTTAGCATTAACTAGTCTTGAGAAAATCACTCTTTTGCCCCTCAAATGTACCTTTTGTTTAGTCTTTTATTCTTTTTTAGGATATCAGTCTTCGTAGCCGAATGGAAAATACCGCATGTTTTTAATTATTTTTTGGATGCTTTTATTCCTCGCAAATACGAATATTCGATTTTCACGCATCACGTGCTCATGTAACTCGTCAACAAAATCGCACTGGAGGTTGCAATATTTCAAAAACTATTATGAAATTTTAAAAAAAAAATATAAAAAACTCATGATAAGTTGCAAAAACTCTTAAAATTTAGGAAAGTTGGCTAATTGCGAAATTGCAAACCTGTATAACAAGGCCCATTGCAAAAATTTGTTTAAGTGTTGTGAAAGTTGGTAGCTTGCAAAATTTCACATGAAGTATTGCAATAATGTTTTTAAATTTAATGTTCACATTCTTTCTATGCAAGATATGTACCAACTCCTAAGACCTCAAGCCCATATAATAATAATGTTTCCCGTATATGCTGAAAACTAATAAAGATCATCTTTGTAATTTGTGATTTGCAATGTGACATGTGCATCCAAAATCTAGCCACCAACCGTTTCTAGACATGCTAGTCTCTAATAAAAAAAGAAAACCACTGTAGGTGCCTTAAAGTTGCCCTTAAGATTATGAGGCTTTCTATAGCTTCAACATTCAGACTTATAACGCCCTATCTTCTAGCTAGCATAACACTTAATATTATTTTTCACAGAAACATTAATCTTTTGGGCTGCTCCCAAGATTTCTTAAACCTTTTATTATTTTGGCCCTTTTTGTTCAAAGTAGGTGGCTTCACAGAATTGAGTTTTTTTACCGTTTCACCTACGATAAGAAGCACATGATTTGACTTGTTTGCCTTACGTGTCTCTTATTCACTTTTTAACCTATTGCAGAAAAAAAAATATGAATAATATGCAGGTCCCCAATATAATTTATGAAATAAAAATAAATTGTCAAAAAAAAAATTTAGGTAACCTACATATCCTCATCGATAGGTTTTTCAGCAAGGGCTAGATCATCCACAATCTTATTGAATTCAAGAGTATGATCTCTAATTTTTATATCCTCACTCATTTTTATGCTAAAGCATTTTTTTGTGAAGATTAACAACTTTAAAGGTAGTAACTCTTTTATATATGGACTTGAGAGCATCCAAAAGTTTCTTACTAGTTTTATAATGCTCAAAGGATGATATGAAACGATCAGAATGATATAAAGAACCATATGATCATCTTTTTTTCACTTGTTCCACCAAATGTGAGTCTTATTATTTAGGATAAGCACAGGAAAATAAAAGCAAAAGTGCCCGAGACCTATTCCAAATCTTTAAAGTTGAAGAAAAACTGAATCTTATAATGTCACGGAAGAAAATTTTCTTCATTCAACTTATTCTCTTTTGGTAAACCGAGCAAGTTACTACTATTGTATGTCATGACGTATCTAAAACAATTATCAATAGGTTATTAATGTAAGAGTTGATACCAATGTTGGAAAATACGATAGGTTATGATTAATAAATAACTTATATAACTTAAATATAGTGATTATATTGAAATATTTGAATAATATACATGTCATTAAAAATTAATTTATATAAATAATACATATTATTAACATAACAAGAGATGTGAACATCCCAACTTCATGCATTGAACCAACACACCGCATATAATAAAAATTATCTCTGTGTGTTTTAATGAAGCCATATATATGATTGTTGGAATAAAAAAAATAATGATATAATGATATGACGGTAATATTTCCTTTTAGTTCTAACTAAAACTCACCATGTTTTCAAATATGAATAGCAACCATAAGATAACTTGACTTTAACATAATTCATAAGAATCAATAAAAAAATTTACTAAAACAAAATATCGCATTTCACTTATTCACGCAGTGACACATGATACATGGATGGGCATGGCATGATCGATGTCCATGTGAAGATACTGCAATTCATGTCCCACATATTCATGTTTATGCCTTGTAACAACTTAACTACCGTATGTGGTATCCCATGTGGTAAGCGGAGTCTTGTGCCAAGTTGAAGGCCCGGGTTCGAATCCCTTTGCCACATGAGGCTTAAGAGATAACTGGTAGGGGTCTCCCTAACCCCAGCTTGCCTTTAAAAAAAAGAAACTTAACCACCATATGTATAACTATAAAACAAAATAACATTATAACACCATGCATTTAAAAAAAAGAAAGTTGTCAGGAATATAACTATTTATGGACAAAAAATATGATTTGGTTATTGTATACATGAGTAAACAAATTGCAAGAGGCACATGCATGTATTGCCAATAACACCAAGACTCTGAATTGAGGTGAGCAATAGCTTACTCGATTACATGCATAACTGATAATTATAAAATTTAAAATGGCTATCTAACTAAATAAACTCAATAGAGATGAAAGCTTCACTACACATGTTGATGAAAGAAGAGGAAAACATAAGACAATAACCAACTTACTTTTATCTCAAGTCACTGTCAAGATTGAACTCGGGTCATGGTTTTGTGTCCACCTTTGGTTTGAGAACAAACTAAATGGGGGCAGACCTTTGGGCTTGCCTCTTAGCTCAATTGCACTAGGTTACCCAGAAGGATTTTCCCAAAGGGCAAGACCAATATTTATAGTGTTGGGACCCTTTCTCCTGTTAAAACAGGAGTCTCAGTTGACCTTATCTCCAACCACACTTTTTTAGACCAAGCTAACTCTCATTAATTAATAAAATTAGGACTCTTTAAAAAAAAGATTTTAAAGGTTCCAAAATAATATCTAAGAATTTTAATTTTTACAAGTATGTCCCCAAAAACTTAATTTAAAAAAATTGTTTGGCAAATCATGATTTTGACACAACAAACTTAATTATTATTATATATTAATATAACTCACATTGAAAGATGTACCATAGGTTTGGCTTGCATGGTGCGCTCATGCTGGATACCGTAACAAATACTGAAAAAAATATTGTTTACCCAATATGTGGACATGTGAACCAATAATTAAGACGTTAATTGTTCAAAACCAAAGTTCGCTTAGCCAATTCCAACTTGAAGGTCACCAATGAGTGTGGTTTTTAACTATCATTTTTCTAGAGGGCTACTTGCCCTTATCACACTAAAAATGTCTAACTCACGTAGAGAGACAACAGGGGTCTCCTGCAAGCATGTGTGTTGCATGCTCTTAAGTTTTTTGCCTTGTTCTCGAGTGTGTTTTTTTCATACTTGCACCATGAGTAAATCTATATCCTGAAGGCCTTTTCTTCAAAAGACCCTACTATTGAAAATGCAAAAAAAAGACACATTGAATCACCCAAACTCACTCAAGATTTATGCCTAAACCGACACGTAAGACATCAAAGACAATGCATCTAAAAGTCATGAGGCTGAAGCTCTCTCATGTCAAATTAACATAATTTATATTTAATTTTCAGATAAGCTCATCTTGCAAATAACCAGTTAGCAACACAGTATAATCTTGTACAAGCCACAATTAAATGCAATAATACGAAATTGTTCATGAACATAAGATAAATTTATTCATTTAATTATCTATAAATTTCATTTAAAAATTATGCATGGCCAGACAAAAATCCAACAAGGACACAATAACACTCAATGTTTAGCATATGATATTTAATATATTCTTAATGTTTAATTTATAAAATATTTATTTTTAGAATTATATAATGTAAAAATATAATAATACAACACAAAAGCTATTAAAGTTATGACATATCAAAAGGGTGTGATAATCCATCATGCAGCATGTCTATGCGTCTATGTTAATGATATAGATAACAAGCTAAGGCCAAATAGTCAGGACATCTGCAATGTTCACATTAAACCCTAAATCCCTCTTTACCTATGTCACATGGACATATGAGCAGCAGGACATGAGAATACTTTTGGTAATTCTCCATTAATAGCAGTGTGCAAAAAGGGGTGTCGATGGGTAGGGTTTGGTTCAGACCTAGGTGGAACCAGACTTGAACCAGACTTTCAGGTATGGTATCAAGTTCAAACCCCAGTTTAATCAGGTCCACTATAAGAAAAACCATACCCGGACCCGATAAGAACTACACGAACCAAACCCGCACCATACCTGATAAAACCATATTTTTTATTATTTTTACATTAAAAATTTGTAGGTCTTAATAAGAACTCGGGTCGGGTCTGGTATAAAATTTCACAAACTATATCTGGGTCCATGTATTAATCGGACCTTTGGGTCCAAATCCGAGTCTTAATCGAATCTCCTTATTTATCATCATCACAGACTCTATAAGGTTTGATTCAGGTTCAGTCAGGTAAACCAGGCCCCTTGACACCCCTAGTAATGATACCTGAATAAAATAGACCAGTGGAGTTCATCCAAGTCTACCCACATTCATGTGGTGTTAACTTATCCGCCCTAAGAATGGCCAGGTTTGTACCCGTGTAGGAGTGAGTAGTGAACATCACCAATCTGATGGGCCGTGGGGAATTTGAAATTCAAAGGATGTGAGTCCTTTGCTGCACCAATGTCAAAGCTGGGTGTACTCTTTAGTAGGCCAGTGAGACAAGGGATTTGTGCCCGCTCGCAAGTAGGGGTGGCAAAATCTGACACAAGCCGCCAACCCGCTTCTTATCTGAGTTCGGGTTTTAGCTTAAATGGGTTCATGTCATAAACAGGTTGACCCGCCTAACCCGTTTATTAAAAGGGTCAGGTTCATGTTAGGGGTATGCCAACCCGCCAACCCGTTTAATAAACGGGTTAACCCAACCCGCCAACCTGTTTACCCGAACCGACCCGCCAACCCGTTTACCAGACCCTGACCCGCCCGCCAACCCGTTTAACCGTTTACTCGAACCCGACCCGGCAACCTGTTTACCCGAACCTGACCCACCAACTTGTTTACCCGACCGACCCGTTTATTAAACGGGTTAACCGTGTCGTGTTGGGTTACCCGTTTAATAAATGGGTTGGGTTCGTGTTTGCCACAGCCGACCCATTTAATAAACGGGTCGAGTTCGTGTTGAGGTATGCTGACTCGCCAACTCGTCCACCCGACCCGATTGCCACCCCTACTCGCAAGTGAGTGAGGTGGCGAATAAAGAGCATTCATTGGTGACATTGAGTCTGGTCTCAGCCCTCTCTCTCTCTCTCTCTCTCTCTCTCTATATATATATATATATATATATATATATATATATGACTTAAACAAGATGGACCCTGATCAAAACGGGTCAAAAAGAGGTACATGGAACCGGGTGGGAAAGGAAGCTTTCACCTAATCCATCTTTGCAATCAAGGTTTGATTAGATGGAGCTACAAATCCAGACAAATGTAATAAGTTGGGATACTTCTTCCAAAAAACTTTGGGATATTCAACTAACACAATGAATTTCCCAACTTGTCCTGTTTTATCTGAAATATTTGTATGGGCAAGTGTAAGGTGCATTTGAAAATCTCAGACCGTGTTCATCCTTCATCTGGTAGGGGGACTTGTGAATGTCACCAAGTTGATGAGACATCACAAGTTGGAAACCCCATGGGTGGCGTCTCTTGCAGCAAGGTCGTAGCTGGGTGCACTCTTGGGTGGAAAGGAGGGACCTCAAGGGTTTTACCAATTGAAGGCCAGCCAATGTGCGATTGATGATGGGTTTTTTTTCTTTGACTATCCAAAAAAAAGGTGATAATTTGAAAATAATGCTGTTTTCAAGATTTGACCAGTTTCTGAAAATATAGCAACAGTATCACAGCATTTTCAAAATAATATCGACAACAAATTATTGTTTTTCTTGAAATTAAGACACTAGCCCTAATCCTAGAGGTACAACAAATTAAGGTGATCAGACCATAATCCACTTGAATCCATTTAAGCCAGTCCCGGGCAATCTTAAATCCGAACCACCAAGTCCCAAAACAGAACCAGTATGGCTCAAGTGCTCTTATACAATTAACCTAAATCAAATTCACACGGTCACACCTAATTGTGCCCGGGCTGTATCACAGCTGTACCTGCATGCATGTTTCTTCTTTTTTTTTTATGACAAGGAACCCTCACCAAGAACCGGATCACTTAATGAGCCTGCCCCTGCAAGCTAAACCCTAGGTGGGGTCAACAACACCCAAGCCCTTACTGAGCCCACCTTGCTCATCAAGTTCATCAGCTTAAAAGTTGAAACTTCAGCTCTCTCTTGCCCACCAGGGATACACTGAGCTTCTGTCCGATGGCAAAAGATGAACATCCATGATTAGGTTGGGCAATGGGCCCAGTGGCCCGATGGGCCAAGCTGACCCAGCCCATCATGAGTCGGGTTTGGGTCAAGGTTTTAGGCATGGACCCATTAGCTACTGGGCTGGGTTTTACGTGTGCTGGGTCCGGATTAGGCTGCAGGCTACCAAGCCAGCTCGACCAGCCTGAGCTATTGATTAATTTTAATAATATAAAATTAATTAATTACATATTAACTTGATAATTATTATTATTTACCTAATTAATTGCATTAATTTTATGAAAACTAGAAAGATAATTAGCTGGGTACATGAGAACTTGTTAATTATTTATTATTTACCTAATTAGTTGCACTAATGAGTTGGGTTTGAGGTCTTAACATTGGCCCATTGGGCCAATGTTCAGGGTCATAGGCTGTTCTTCAAACCCGAGCCCGTTAAAAACTGGGTCAAAGCCCAGCACATTAGTAAATGGACCGAGCCATCTCCACACTTAAAACCCGACAGACCGAGCACTAAACGGCCAGCCCGATGCCCACCATGAATACTAAACTCCTGACATACCATCAACTTGTTGGCATTAACTAGTTGCCCCTACAAGATGAGATAGCTCTTAACAAAGGAAAGTTTGTAATAAATGAGATGCTTCTAACCAATGGGGGAAGCAACACGACCCCATGTTTGCAATGGCCGCCTTCAACACTTTGCCTGAACCAGCCCCTAAATCAATGAGGTGGACAATTTATTTTTTGCCAGAGGGAGAGAGAGTTGGGTGTGACATTTTAGTCGTTGGCAGACACTCATCAATGAATCCTCATCTAACTCCTTACCCTTCCATGCAGTAGATGTGGTGTCCCCTCTGTGATCCACCATTGTCCTGAACAGAGTTGATTTTTTTTTTTATGTCTGTAAGATACGGTACATATCTTGGCTTCCTGAAAGGCTGAAACCTTTGATGGTAACGCCCACCACATAAACCAATGGGCGCCATTGCTGTTGCAAGCTGTCTGTTTGGCTTTATCATAATTACTGAACATTGTGGAGAGGGCCAAATTTCTGTCCACCAATACTAAGGCAAAAGTTTTGTAAAGTTGGCTTTACCTCGAACTGCATCTCTTTTTTTTTTTTATCAATATACAAGCCTTGCCTGTGGCCACAAAACTGTTCTAGGATGCCCTTTCAGAGAAATACATTTGGTGCTTAGGTTAGAGATGGTAGGGGTGTCAACAAGTTGGACTTTCGCCAGAAGTGAGTGGGTTCGAACCTGGATCCGATTAAGAGTGCTGGTACTGGATTCAGACCTAGGTCGATGAGATCCTCTATAAGAAAAACCATACTCGAGTCCGAATATTTCATAAACCATACGATGGTCTGTATGCTTTTCAGATCTCATGGGTCCGACTTGAATAGTTAATCAGACCCATTGTTTTGTTACCAGAGTCCAACAACCCTAACAGATTTGGTATGAGTCCGGGTCATACCCGACCCATTGACACCCCTAGTAGATGGTGGAACCTACCTATTCAATTTGGTGTGTCAATTCTTAATTTCCATTTTACTCCCAAGTTGCCTTCATGCGTCTTTTCATAGTCAACTGCACTTTCGGTTATCAGCAGAGATGTTGAGACAGGTAGGGGATTAATGGTACTACTAAAGTGGACCAGACAGACCAACCTGTTCTCTTGTATGAGCCACATGACATGTAAGGTTTGTGCATGAGACTGGTAGTTTTCCACTTTTCATGCCGCAGCCTATGGTAGGGACTAGGGAAGTTTTACTTGGATCCCAACCTAGAACCAACTTGATACAGGACCCATACCTTATAATAGGGCCTCATAAGGAAACAATCCTGTTACTGCCGAATCAGTCCTGGGTCAACTACCATTTATGGCCCAGTAGTGATTCAAATCAGACTCGTCCCACACGGGACTCATTCCTCTCGCATAAATGTTGCCATCTACTTAATATATGGGGGACATTTTGAAAAAAAGAATGAGTGTCATATTTCCAAATATTACTTCTTATTTTGAAAATATCATGATGTTAATTAACACAATAAACTCACCTTTTACTTTGATATATCTTATATTTATGTATTTTTGGCCTTTCATCTTTGTTGATGTTTTCTAGAGATTTTATTAACAAATTATTAATTTTTAAATTATTACGAGACGTTCTGCTGGTGAAAAAAATCATGATACTGAGATTTGTGATAGATCAGATTGGGGCAAAAGCACAGCCCAAAAGGCAGCGTTGCAATATCTACAGAATAACAAAATCATACAACCAACTCTACGAATGGGTCAGCTGGGTCAGGTTGGAAATGGTCCATACCCATATGATCATATGTGAATCAGCCTGTAGGCACTGTACCATGAGAATCCTCCCACATCGAACATATTTACTTCAACACTGCTGCACAGAGGTCAATTTATCTCTTAATCTGCAGTATTTATTTATTTGATGTAAATATATGTTGGATACTGGTTGGATTTGGATCCAAAGTTAATATGGCTATTATTTGCGTGATATATATTAGTTTTTGTATCAACTCAAGAGCGGTAATACTACAAGAAAATACGTTGTTAACGACGGACTTTAGCGACGGAATACTTCCGTCGCTAGTTAGCGACGGATTAACGAGCGAAAACCATTCATCGCTATAATGAATGAAATTTACGAAAATAGCGACGGACGATATCCCGTCGCACAATCCGTCGCTACTTAGCGACGGATTTTGCATCTGGACAGCTTTTCCTTTTCTTCTTTCGTTGCTCCCGCTCCCGCCGTTCATCGTTCGCCATTCGCCCGTTCCTGCCGTTCGCCCGCTCCCGCCGTTCGTCGGTCCCACCGTCCGTCATCCGCAGGCCCCGCCGTTCGTCGCTGCCCGGAGACAGGTAAACGAGGGGGTCGGCCCCCACGCGTTTTCCGGCAGGGGGTCGACCCCCTGTTGTTTCTGCATGGGGTTAACCTCCAGCCTTTCCGGCAGGGGGTCGACCCCCTGCCTGTTTCGGCAGTGACTGCCTTAGAACACATATGAGCATGTTATAATCACATATTCAGTTTTTTGACTACTTTAAAACACATATGAGCATGCCAAAATCACATATAAAGTTTTTTTACTTCCTTAGAACATATATCATTCATGATAGAATCACATATAAAGTTTTTTGCTTTGCCTGCCTTAGAGCACATATGAGCATGATAAAATCACATATAGAGTTTTTCTGACTGCCTTAGAACACATATGAGCATGCTATAATCACATATTCAATTTTTTGACTGCCTTAGCACACATATGAGCATGATCGAATCACATATATAGCTTTTTGCCTGCCTTAGAGCACATATGAGCATTGTATAATCACATATAGAGTTTTTCTAGCTACCTTAGAACACATATGAGCATGATATAATCGCATATAAAGTTTTTTTACTGCCTTAAAACACATATCATTCATGATAGAATCAAATATAGAGTTTTTTGCCTGCCTTAGAGAACATATGAACATGATAGAATCACATATAAAGTTTTTTTACTGCCTTAGAACACATATGAGCACATGATAGAATCACATATAGTGTATAATTTATTTCATAATATTTTGTTTATCAATATTGACTGTTCTTTTCTTGTGTAGGCTACTAGCGATAATCAACGTAGCGGAGCTGAAGAGCCAGATCAAGGCAATGAACAAGAAGACGCACAAAATCTTGGCGATGATTAGAGAACTGTGTTGAAGAAGTTCTATTTTTTTTGTTTTGAAATTGTAATTGTTGAATTGTAAATAATTAAACTTGTTAATTTTGAGGTGGAACAATTAATTGTTGTAGATTCCTTTTATATGAAATTTTATGTGTACTTTGTTTTTTATTTACAGGAAATATAAATTACACCGTTCTCGATATTTAATTTTCAAATAATTTTTTTTTCGTGTTTGCGACGGATTATTCCGTCGCTATGCATATAAATCTAGCAACGACTTCGCGACAGATGTAAATCCGTCGTTCGTTATTCTGTTGCTAGTTGCGATGAAACTGGCGATGGATGTATTCCGTCGCCAGTTAGGGTCGAAAAATTCGCAACGTAAGCTTTCCGTCGCCTCGTTGTCGCTAAGCCGATTAGCGACGGAGTAGCGACGGAATGTGGTCGTCTTTAATCCACTGCTTTGTTGATGGCAGTGGACTGGGGCGGGGGCAGGGGTGGGGGACAAGGTCTCCACCCCCACCTACTCAAAATCCTGCCCTCCATCTGTCTAAGTCGGATGATGCACTTGCGCTTGTGGATGTAGAGACAACATCAAAGAATGAGGTGTCAGATGGTGATGAAAGTTTACAGGAGCTCTGATGAATATTGTTTGTTGATTGTTGTGTGTATAATAATGACTTTGTAATTTTGATAGAATGAACAATGAAAAAAATTTATGTGGATGACTATGTTGATTTTAAACTATGAATGTGGACAGGGTATTATATGTTGACTATGGATGTAAAAAATTACATATAAAATTTTTAATTTATGTGAATGACTAAGCAAATTTTTTACTATAAAAGTAGATGACTATGCAGATTTTTTACTATGCAAAGTTATGAATTTCACATGTACCTTATGAAATTCCTTTCTCATTTAAAAATAATGAACAAAAATTCATATGTACCTTACAAAATTTCTTTCTGATTTAAAAAGAATGAACAAAATTTCACACATACCTTACAAATTTTCTTTCTGATTTAAAAAAAATGAATAGAAATTTACACGTACCTTGCAAAATTCCTTCCTGATGCAAAAAAATACTAGTTACAAACATATGTTCATTCCCTGTTATATACATATTATACACAATTGATTCTTATAAACAAATCAATCACCTGCTAAATAAACAATGCATATCATTGCCGAAAGATCGTCGAAAGGATTAGAGACTGCAAGAACCCTAGGGTTACAAAAATACAACATTCAGATGCAAAAAGGGGTTGACAAACAAAGTGTCATTCTTTCACAAAATTAAGATGCTCATACATTTCATTCATTTCATTGTTTTACAAAATAAAGTTTCTCATATATTGCATTCATTCTATTATTTTACAAAATGAAGTCGCTCATACATTGCATTCATGACATTATTTCACAAAATGAATGAATGATAGTATATTGCATTTATTCTATTCTTTCATAAAATTAAATCACTCATACATTCCATTTTTTCATAAGAATATCGCTTCTCAGTGCTTCTTTGATGGAGAGATAGAATATATGCAGAGGTACATCCATCTATTGGGCCTTAAGAATGCGATATATGACTACAACTTTAATAGGGAGAAAACATAGTATATCATCGTTACATTCTGTGTTCTCTTGATTTTTTTTAGCTCACCCATACCATGTGATCAAACAATGACTATAAGATATGTCAACTTTGTGTTGATGGAGAGAAAATACAGTATACCATCGATTATATATCATCATCGTCCAACACATATATCCAACTATCACAGTTCGTTAGAGCAGATACTCCTCCCATCGATTCTACATCATCATTTTTCATGACGAGAATGAGTTTTCATATGATAACTTATGGACTTTTGGTTTTCTATCCCACCCATACTACAAGATGCGCTTACCGAAAAAACTCACCGTAGATGATTTTCCACCGATGAAGTGACAATGATCTTCTTACCGTTGATGCTTGGCCTTGAAAAATTATCATAATTTTTCATTGGTTGGAGACCACAAAAACCTTAGTTTTTATGAAACCCTAACTTTACTTTTATACTATGCTCGTACAAAATTTTATAAGAAAAAAAAAATTTGCAATACTCGTGCGATGCAAATAAGAAATTTTGCAATATCGAACTTTTGCAAATTTTTTATAATTTTGCAATATGTTGTGTGATACTCTTTTGAAATTTCGCAAATTGACTTCTGCAACACTTAAAGGTATTTTTACAATAGGATGTGTGATACTCGTCGCAATTTTACAATATCAAACTTTCGCAAATATTTCAAAATTTTGCATAGGTGCAGGGACACACTCAAAGTGTGTCATGTGATGGCACCTGGTCCTGACTCAGAGATGAGGGGGTGTTTCCTTGGATTATCAAAAAAAAAAAAAACTAGTTAGATAGGGCATCTTTTGCCACAAAGTTGAAGCTGGGTGTACTTCACCGCAGGCAGGAGTGACATAAAGGGTTTTACCAACTGGCGAGCTGCCAATGTGCTGTTGGTGATGGGAAGGCACTCCTTGGCCTAACTAGGGATGGCAGTGGACCTACGGGAAATGGGGCCCCACCATGCCTAACCCCATTTGAATCAGGGATGGAGGTTAAAACCAAAACCCGTGCAGGGATGAAGGCGGGGATAGACTTATGCTTTCTCTCGCCCGATCTCTGCATTGCCCCGCACTGTACCCAATCCTTCTTTAGGGATGACAATGGACCAAGGAAAAATGGGTTACCGCCTCGCCTTGCCCTATTTGAACCGGGGATGGAGTACATGAAACAGGGATGGAGGTTAAAATCAAAACCCGTGCAGAGATGGAGGTTGTTGCAAGCTCAATTCTCATTTTCTTTCACTCATCACTAATGATCTTCCTTTAACGTTTATATAACTTTATCATTCGATGATTAACTACAATTACATGTTCCGAAAAAAAGGTCACTCAGTATACGTGCGACAAATATCATATAAAAAAAAAACATGATCAACAACATAGTATACTTGTGTGAAGTTTAATGGTTCGCCTAATCCCAAGTATTGTATATACAAAATGATATATATTCTATAATCATACCTGTAACATTCATATACCAAGTGAACAAATATGTATAAAATAAGTTAACAAATATGTATTACCAATCTGATTGCTTAAGAATGTCTTGTATAACACTGGTCAACCATTTTGCATAAATATCGTAACCAATTCATCCTACTAAAAAATGAACCTACAACACAACATTAAACTAAATGAGTACTTGAACAAAAGAAGTATACGATTGAATATGTAATAACATTACATACCATGTTTACGATATTTTTATCAATGTATTTTGTAGTTCCCATCGAATCGTACAACATTAACTCATTTGCTTCTATATTCATCTCACAAAGAACCTAGTGATAATTATCCTAGTTTACAAGAATCAAGATTTACAACATAAATTGATTTTAAGGTAGTTATGTAGTTCAAATTTTATATTATGTAAGTGTATACCTTATCACATTCATAGAATACAACACACGGGCTCCAAGCATGTGTATTCCTCATCTCGATGTAGGGGAGTCTCGAGCATTCGTTGTGAATTTTAATGTTTATCGATTAGTTTCTATTAGAAGAGAAATATTGCTTTATAGACTCACAAAGAAATACAAAGTCATATAAATGGTCTTCGACAGGTCGTGTCGTCATTTTTTTGCTGTGAAAACAACTAAGTCCCACTATGAATCTTCTAGGTGTTGTATCAAATAGGTAAATATACTCATCTTATTTTCAAAATAATCCCCATATGATTAGAACAAATAAACACACCTAAAAAAAACTTGTAACATACTTCACTGACCAACAAAGTTTCCTCAGAAAATAGCAGCACTTCACTATATTTTGGCATTATCAAAACAACCACTTTAGTGTCAACTCTTATAATTGTATCAGATGACTAGTCGTTGACTCATTTGCTTGCATTACGTTTAGACATTGTGAGCTAGCTATGATTTAAATTGTAACGCTCTGAAATTTTAACCCAAATTTATGTGATTTTTTTTTACATTTTTTTTCTTTTTATAACAACGAAAACAAGAACCAATATAGGGTTAAGTATTTCAGAACATTACAGTGAAGAGAAAACCCAAAACATCTATTTCATTTCATTATCAATGAAAATGAAAGTCAGAGTTTTTAAATGATATGAACAATTGAATTATAATAAACCCAAGCGATCCCTGGAATAGTAAATCCAAAATCTCGATCCGATGCCTCATTCCGCAACGCTCATAACTCTACTCATTACCTGAAAATGGTAAAGATTATAGGAATTAGACTACAACTGTCTAAGTAGGAAATCTGTAACTTTTAATGCAGGTATATCATGAATCAAGTATGTGATGTGGGTGTCAAGTGTGATTTACAACATATACAGATGCACATAATGCAGACTATGCAACAACAATAACTGACATAAATCTAAGTAGATAAGCAGATTATGCAATAATTAAAATTAATCAAGTAAAGCATATTATGCAACAATAATAACAATAACATGCATAATTCTCATGTAACAATAACAATATGAGTTCAATTATCTCATATCTACACATTTCAGAATTTCAGTTCATCACAAGCTCAGAACGTTAAAAGAACATAAAAATTTCACTCTAGTATCTCCACTCACTGTGATACCTAATTGTTCCAAATATTGTTTAAATTATCTTATCCCGATTTACCATCCAGGAATAAATAAAATTTTCAAGTATACTGGTATATAGTGACCTCTTGCTAAATGCATAACCCTTATTAAATTAAATTGCAAGTGTACTACTGCACAGGTTCTATGGCTGGAATGTTGTTCTATGAACAATTACCATTTCTATTATAGAACTTACATTGATTAAGCCATAGAGACCAATTAGAACATGTATGGCCTGAATATTGCAACTTCAGAACTACTTAGGGCATGGTAGTCTAAGTATTAGCATTTCTGAAATTTGAGGTAACTTAAACATGTGAGTATTAACCAATACTACTTGAGCATAAATTTTCAGAACCGATTCTTTATCAAGCACACAGTTTATTAAACACTGTACCACAATTTACCTTCAAACGACATAAGAGATAAAGTTGAACCAAATATTACTTTAGTCAGGAAAAGCTAATTAGATTAAGACATATTCTGTGAAAGAATTTTTTTTCTGTACAAGCACTTTATATTCAACAACAAAAGATTAGCATAATCGTTACAATTTATATAGGCACGAACATAACATGCAAAAAACTCTATTTCAAATAAAATTACAATGCCATATATATTTTTTTTCATAAACACCCATGATGCCTAAACCTATAAATTCTAGTGGTCAAGTTGATATTATGTTCTGGAATACTTCTGTGTGCTGCTAACCTTCTGCGGCTGTTGGATTGGTAGTTGCATAAAATGCAAACTAGCTACTCAGTCTTGGAAAAAGGATGATATAAACTTTAAAGTTAGGTGTATGATAGTGCTAATCATATTTTCTTAGCTCAGACAATTCAAGCAGAAAACTCCAGTTCATGACAAGTTTGGGAATCCTGCAATTACTAAAACAGACAGTTCCAACCCATGGTGGATGCTACTGGATAGAGCTGTGAAGAAGGTTGACGGAAAACTCACCAAACCTGAGATATTTCCAGCAGCAACAGATGCTCGTTATTTTCGCGTGAGGGGAATACCAGCTATTGGTTTATCTCCCATGGCAAACACTCCAATACTGCTGCATGACCACAATGAGGTATGACTATGTTCACGTTATCATCTTTGGCTTTGGATAATGTATCTCTGGTTTATCTTAATGCATATTTGCATGTGGACTCATTCTAGCTTCAGTCCGCCAGATATTGTAGGCCTGATGCCAATTCATCTTTGATGCAATTGCAGTTCCTTAGCCAGGAGGTTTATCTAAAGGGGATTAAAGTCTATGAAGCCATTATTGAACCATATGCATCTTATGAAGAGTCCACTAGGGACGAAGAATCCATGGCAGAGTTGTAGTTGTGAGAGATCTGCAGATTGTACAACTTTCTGTCCATATGCCAGTTGGAATTGATAATCTGAATGGTATGTATTTATGCTGATTTTTTTTAATGAATTATCTTATATGTACTTTGAGAATAAGATTCTAAAGTTTTACTGTTCCCTCTATATCTGTATGAATAGTTGGCCTTCCTACATCTACCACTTGTGGAGATGGCACAAGATGTTATAAGACATTCAGGAAGTGTGTTGAGCTCTATTCTGAATATGCATTTCCTAGTTGCAAGGAATGAGCATGTTTGGACATCAAACTCAGTTTTATATACATTTTCTAGTTACAAGGAGAGAATGTTACGACATCAACTTAAGTATCACCCACTTCATGAAGACCATGATTTCTACTAATGCAAAAATACAGTGAAACAAATTAGTTTTGTATTAAGAATGTAGAACTGATAGTTTCCAATCGCTGAAATCACATTCAACAGATTTTTCTCAAATTTGGATAACTCCTTCAAATGTACAAAATTAAAAGGAATACTAATTGCCAATTTAGCAATTGAATTCAATAATAGATTCTAACTGTCGATGCATATAAACAAACAAAATAATTTTTTTTTGTCTAACACAACCACACAACACAGATTTAGATTTGAGCATCATAGAAGGGTCAATATCAGTCAATAAACATGTCAAATTTAACCCCAATGGGAGTCAACCTCATTTTCTTGAGCATTGTAGCAAACAGTTGGTATGGCTATTCAATGAACAGGTCCAAAGACTAAAAGCAGGGACATTGAACCAGACCGTGTCGTACAGGCCACAACATTGAGCCTAGGCTTTGTTTGGAAACAAGCAAGGACGTTAAACCAGCGTGTTAAACAAGCTACAATGGTCGAGCCTTTGGCTTTGTTTAGGAACAGGAAAAGCGCAAATATAAAAAAAAAAAATCAAACTCTCCCTCCACTTTCTAGAACCCAAAATCAGAAGAATCCCTTTTATATATTTTTTTTCGACCCTCATTGCAGTCGAAATCTGGCCCTTTTGTAGAGATCAAAAGAATCCCCTTAGAAGCTTGGAACATGCAAATATCGGGGTTTCTTTCTTGACCGACCCAAGATACACCACCAAACTCAATCTATACCCAACAAGAAAAGGTGCAAAATCCTACCTTTTTCGGTGGAGCCATGACTGCCGACCACCGAAAGCTATTGGTGATCAGAACTTTCCCATGTCGATGCTTCCACGGTGAGCGCAAGATGGTCAGAGAGGGAACGAGCATGAGAGAGCGAAAACCAGGGCAGAGTGAAGAGAGAACGAAAAAGGGAGAGAAGGTATTAACCAGAGGAAAGGGATAACGAGAGGAAGGGGATGAGGGTCTTATGGTGAGCGTGAGGGTCAGTGTAAGAGAGGATCAAGGAGGAAATCATGGGGAAGTTGGGGGTCGGTTACCCCAATTCTCTAGCGGCTGCGTGAAAACCCTCTCTCGTTTAACTCAAGAGGAAACCCTTTTTAGGGTTTGCATAATCCTCTCTTTTAACCTTATGTTCTTTTTTTTTTATCGTGCTTTCATTTTAACACACATGTATGTGCAACTTTGGATTGGCTGTGATCCGCGACCCATACACCATCTTGATTCCAAGTTTTGTGCCTATCCGGATCCATCCGCATATCCGGATCTTCTTCTATTTACACTAATATTTAAAAATTCCAAAGAAGGATCCAACTTGAATAATTATGGATCTGATTACTTTATCCTAGAGTTTACATAATTATACTGGATCTAGGATCCGTTTTGTTCATAAACCATTTAAGAGATTCAGATCTAAGGGTCTGAAGTTTTCATCATACTCTGATTTGGAGCTATGGATCCAAATTACCATACATGGATCTAGACCACTATTATGGATCCAAATAAAAAAATTTCTAATTGGAATATTAAAGATCCAAGTAGGAATAAACACCAATAAAATATCCCTGTATTAGCTTAATGACATAAATTTAAAGTTTATTTATTTGGTAAAATTCATGGTTATTACATCCTTTCCCCCTAAAAAGAAATTTCGTCCTCGAAATTCGTTACATGGACTAAACAAATAGACTGAGATATTTTCTCTTTCAAGGGATCGTGTCAGCTTAAAATAAATCTCCGGTAGACTTCTTTGGGCAAAACTTAGCAATATGTCCTGGTTGCTCACATTTGAAACACTTGTCTGTATAGAGAGGGCAAACTCCGAAGGGATGATCTTCATTGCATCATCGACACTTTTGCTGAACATTTGGTTGTTGTGATTGCCTTCGTTGCGGGCGATCCTGGTAGCCTTTCTGGCGCTTTTGCTTTTCAGTAGCTGGTGTGAACTCTTTTTCACTAGGATTCTTCTCATTAGTACTCACATAAACCTTGGTCTGTTGCTCAAATTTATTCCACTGGTTCATTTTCTCTTTGACCCAGTCTTCTTCCAAGAGGGTCGCCTACTTCACTGGCCTCACCGAGTGATTTTGGTCCTCGAGTAAACACCTTAGTCCTCAGAGCTGGCTTCAATCCATGAGCAAACTTCATTGCTCGATCATCTTCCATGGTGTATACATTTGGGCAATATCGTTCTAGACAACGAAACTTAGTGATGTAGTCTGCCAGAGTTGTTGTCCCTTGTTGTAGGTCTAGAAATTCTTGGATCTTCTTACTACGTTCATGCTTAGGGAAGTATGCAGAGTTAAAAACCTCCACAAACTCGTTCCAAGTAACGTTCCTGTTTTGGAACTTAACCACATAGATTGTATCCCACCACTTCTCAGCGTGGTCCTTCAAATGATAAGTACCGAAGTTCACCTTGTGCTCCTCTGAAACATTTAGAACACGAAAAATATGTTCTATCTCGCGTATCCATGTCTCCGCAGCTTCAGGGTTCGTCTTGCCCTTAAAAGCAGAAGGATCCATTTCCATAAAGTACTTGTAGGTGACTGTGCCTATGTTCTGCCTATCTTAGGCCACCTGTTGGAGGTTCCCACCCACTTGTTGCATCATAACCAACTGTTGTTGCACAACCTCAGCAAGGTTGTTCACAATGTCCATGATATCGTTGCACCTGGCCTCCCATGCCATCTATCAGGACAAAAAGATGTAATAATTTAATAATTAATCAATAGGCGTTACAACCATGCTCACTAAGTAATCATAGCAATCTTTCAAAAGTCATCAGGCACACTACGCATAATTCAAGCAAATGCCACATCACAATTTAATTATGCAGTAACACAATCTATATACATTTTCTTTGAACAACCCCAAGCGACACCACATAAGGCCACTATCGTCAAAAGATCACCATTTAAGACGACCTTCGTTAGAGAATCACAACTCTAACACACCATACAGAGAATCACCACCCCGACATCGAGATAAAGAGCCACCACTCGAATGACATCGTTAGAGACTCACTACCCTAACTGTCTCGTTGAAGCCTCACCACTTCCATCACTTTATTAGAGACTCACCACTCTAATGACATCGTTAGAGAATCACCACCCTAACAACATTGTCGAAGAATCACCACTTCAACAACATCATTAGAGAATCACCACCCTAATGGCATCGTCGAAGAATCACCACTTCAACAACATCATTAGGGAATCATCACCCTAATGACATCGTTAGAGAATCACCACTCTAACGGCATTGTCGAAGAATCACCACTTTAACAACATCATTAGGGAATCACCACCTTAATGGCATCGTCGAAGAATCACCACTTCAATAGCATCATTAGGGAATCATTACCCTAATGACATCGTTAGAGAATCACCACTCTAACGACATTATCAAAGAATCACCACTTCAACGACATCATTAGGGAATCAACACCCTAATGGCATCGTTAGAGAATCACCACCCTAACGGCATTGCTGGAGAGTCACCACTCCAACAACCTTCATTAGAGAATTACCACTCTAATGACATCGGATAGGGAATCACCATCCTAACGGCATCGTCAAAAAATCACCACTCTAACGGCATTGATGGAGAGTCACCACTCCAACAACCTTCATTAGAGAATCACCACTCTAATGGCATCGTTAGGGAATCACCACCCTAACGGCATCGTCAGAGAATCACCACTCTAACGGCATTACTGGAGAGTCACCACTGCAACAACCTTCATTAGAGAATCACCACTCTAATGGCATCATTAGGGAATCACCACCCTAGCGGCATCGTCAGAGAATCACCACTCTAACGGCATTGCTGGAGAATCACCACTCTAACAATCTTCATTAGGGAATCACCACTCTAATGGCATCATTAGGGAATCACCACCCTAACGGCATCGTCAGAGAATCACCACTCTAACGACATTGCTAGAGAATCACCACTCTAACAACCTTCATTAGAGAATCACCACTCTAATGGCATTGTTAGAGAATCACCACCCTAGCGGCATTGTGAGAGAATCACCACTCTAATAGAATCATTAGAGCATCACCATGCTAATGACAACGCTGACACTACCAAGAATCACCACCTGAGCCAACTCAACTCACCACAATCCCTTTCGACTGTGGTTGGGAAACAAGAATTCCCACAATGCTCTCTCAAAAGCAATAACACCCTGAAGTCCGGTGTTATGTAGTCCCCAACTATGACCCTCTCAGGAGTCGACTACCATCACCGACAACACCAAAACCACTTGCTAAGTGTATATCTGAATGTTCTCATCACTAAGAACAACTGAGGGATCTACAACATCCTCCAACGAGGAACTCAAATGTTCAACTGATATAGACAAGGCTTTCGCCTTCTGTCCGAAAGATTATCCAGAAAGGCACCCTTCATCAATGATAGGGTCACTAACATCACCAACAAAGTTGGAAAAGGGAAAACACTAACTCAGAGTCTCGTCAAACGATTCTTATCAAAACAACATCGTTTTCAACATGCTTTGTGTAACAGTTTCGATCATCATTATGATTCATCAATCGTCTTCGAGAAGGTAAGATACGCAAGTAGTCACTGGGTTTAGGCCAAGGTCTTCAATTCTCACAAGAGTTGACACAAACTAGCTTGGGAAAACCACATCCTCAAGCATAGCGACATTACCTTTCCGGAACTCTACACCAAACTTCAACTGACCCTCAACTACTAAGTGTCCTCAACCTACTCCCATGCCACATGAGCTTCTCTATCCAACTCAAGTGAGCGTATCATCACATATCTTTAAATCTAGTTGCTCATATCTAGATGTTCACATTAACTTTTTAATAAATATAGGTTAACTTGGATCTCATCATCAAGTCGATCCAGTGTAGTCCCTGGAAATTTTTTAGGTTTTCATATACATAATTACACAATAGTACAACATAAAATTTAAAGAGTATGTCAAAATATACTTACAGAGCGCTTGCAGGGTGTGGCACGACCGTGATCTTTGATTTAGTATTCCCAGGCTCTGATACCATAACTGTAACGTCCCAAAATTTTAACCCAAATTTATGTGATTTTTTTTTACATTTTTTTTCTTTTTATAACAACGGAAACAACAACCAATATAGGGTTAAGTATTTCGGAACATTACACTGGAGAGAAAACCCAAAATATCTATTTCATTTCATTATCAATGAAAATGAACGCCAGAGTTTTTAAATGATATGAACAATTGGATTACAATAAACCCAAGCGATCCCTGGAACAGTAAATCCAAAATCTCGATCTGATGCCTCATCCCGCAGTCGCTCATAACTTTACTCTTTACCTGAAAATGGTAAAAATTATAGGAATTAGACTATAACTATCTAAGTAGGAAATCTATAACTTTTAATGTAGGTATATCATGAATCTAGTATGTGATGTGGGTGTCAAGTGTGATTTACAGCATATACAGATGCACATAATGCAGACTATGCAACAAAAATAACTGACATATATCTAAGCAGATAAGCAGATTATGCAACAATTAAAATTAATCAAGTAAAGCGTATTATGCAACAATTAAAATTAATCAAGTAAAGCTTATTATGCAACAATAATAATAGTAACATGCATAATTCTCATGTAACAATCACAATATGAGTTCAATTATCTCATATCTACACATTTCAGAATTTTAGTTCATCACAATCTCAGAACGTTGAAAGAACATAAAAATGTCACTCTAGTATCTCCACTCACTGTGATACCTAATTGTTCTAAATATTGTTTAAATGATCTTATCCCAATTTACCATCCAGGAATAAATAAAAGTTTCAAGTATGCTGGTATATAGTGACTTCTTGCTAAATGCATAACCCTTATTAAATTAAATTATAAGTGTACTACTGCACAAGTTCTATGGCTGGAATGTTGTTCTATGAACAATTATCATTTCCATTATAGAACTTACAATGATTAAGCCATAGAGACCAATTAGAACATGTATGGCCTGAATATTGCAACTTCAAAACTACTTAGGACATGGTAGTCTAAGTATTAGCATTTCTGAAATTTGAGGTAACTTAAACATGTGAGTATTAACCAATACTACTTGAGCATAAATTTTCAGAACCGATTCTTTAACAAGCACACAGTTTATTAAACTCTGTACCACAATTTACCTTCAAACGACATGAGAGATAAAGTTGAACCAAATATTACTTTATTCAAAAAAAGCTAATTAGATTAAGACATATTCTGTGAAAGAATTTTTTTCTGTACAAGCACTTTATATTCAGCAACAAAAGATTAGCATACTCGTTACAATTTATATAGGCACGAACATAACATGCAAAAAACTCTATTTCAAACAAAATTACAATGCCATATATATTTTTTTTCATAAACACCCGTGATGCCTAAACCTATAAATTCTAGTGGTCAAGTTGATATTATGTTCTGGAATACTTCTGTGTGCTGCTAACCTTCTGCGGTTGTTGGATTGGTAGTTGCATAAAATGCAAACTAGCTACTCAGTCTTGGAAAAAGGATGATATAAACTTTAAAGTTAGGTGTATGATAGTGCTAATCATATTTTCTTAGCTCAGACAATTCAAGCAGAAAACTCCAGTTCATGACAAGTTTGGGAATCCTGCAATTACTAAAACAGACAGTTCCAACCCATGGTGGATGCTACTGGATAGAGCTGTGAAGAAGGTTGACGGAAAACTCACCAAACCTGAGATATTTCCAGCAGCAACAGATGCTCGTTATTTTCGCGTGAGGGGAATACCAGCTATTGGTTTCTCTCCCATGGCAAACACTCCAATACTGCTGCATGACCACAATGAGGTATGACTATGTTCACGTTATCATATTTGGCTTTGGATAATGTATCTCTGGTTTATCTTAATGCATATTTGCATGTGGACTCATTCTAGCTTCAGTCCGCCAGATATTGTAGTCCTGATGCCAATTCATCTTTGATGCAATTGCAGTTCCTTAGCCAGGAGGTTTATCTAAAGGGGATTAAAGTCTATGAAGCCATTATTGAACCATATGCATCTTATGAAGAGTCCACTAGGGACGAAGAATCCATGGCAGAGTTGTAGTTGTGAGAGATCTGCAGATTGTACAACTTTCTGTCCATATGCCAGTTGGAATTGATAATCTGAATGATATGTATTTATGCTAATTTTTTTTCAATGAATTATCTTATATGTACTTTGAGAATAAGATTCTAAAGTTTTACTGTTCCCTCTATATCTGTATGAATAGTTGGCCTTCCTACATCTACCACTTGTGGAGATGGCACAAAATGTTATAAGACATTTAGGAAGTGTGTTGAGCTCTATTCTGAATATGCATTTCCTAGTGGCAAGGAATGAGCATGTTTGGACATCAAACTCAGTTTTATATACATTTTCTAGTTACAAGGAGAGAATGTTACGACATCAACTTAAGTATCACCCACTTCATGAAGACCATGATTTCTACTAATGCAAAAATACAGTGAAACAAATTAGTTTTGTATTAAGAATGTAGAACTGATAGTTTCCAATCGATGAAATCACATTCAACAAATTTTTCTCAAATTTGGATAACTCCTTCAAATGTACAAAATTAGAAGGAATACTAATTGCCAATTTAGCAATTGAATTCAACAATAGATTCTAACTGTCGATGCATATAAACAAACAAAATAAAAAAAAAATTATCTAACACAACCACACAACACAGATTTAGATTTGAGCATCATAGAAGGGTCAATATCAGTCAATAAACATGTCAAATTTAACCCCAATGGGAGCCAACCTCGTTTTCTTGAGCATCTTAGCAAAGAGTTGGTATGGCTATTCAATGAACTGGTCCAAAGACTAAAAGCAGGGACATTGAACCAGACCGTGTCGTACAGGCCACAACATTGAGCCTAGGCTTTGTTTGAAAACAAGCAAGGATGTTAAACCAGTGTGTTGAACAAACTACAATGGTCGAGCCTTAGGCTTTGTTTAGGAACAGGAAAAGCGCAAATATAAAAAAGGAAAATCAAACTCTCCCTCCGCTTTCTAGAACCCAAAATCAGAAGAATCCCTTTTTTATTTTTTTTTCGACCCTCATTGCAGTCGAAATCTGTCCCTTTTGTAGAGATCAAAAGAATCCCCTTAGAAGCTTGGAACATGCAAAGATCGGGGTTTCTTTCTTGACCGACCCAAGATACACCACCGAACTCAATCTATACCCAACAAGAAAAGGTGCAGAATCCTACCTTTTTCGGTGGAGCCATGACTGCCGACGACCGAAAGTTATTGGTGATCGAAACTTTCCCATGCCGATGCTTCCACGGTGGGCGCAAGATGGTCAGAGAAGGAACAAGCGTGAGAGAGAGAAAACCAGGGCAGAGTGAAGAGAGAATGAAAAAGGGAGAGAAGGTATTAACGAGAGGAAAGGGATAACGAGAGGAAGGGGGTGAGTGTCTTATGGTGAGTAGGAGGGTCAGTGAGAGAGAGAGTCAGGGAGGAAATCGTGGGGAAGTTGGGGGGGTCAGTTACCCCAATTCTCCAGTGGCTACGTGAAAACCCTCTCTCGTTTAACTCAAAAGCAAACCCTTTTTTGGGTTTGCATAATCCTCTCTTTTAACCTTATGTTCTTTTTTTTTTATTGTGCTTTCATTTTAATCCTCTCTTTTAACCTTATGTTCTTTTTTTTTATTGTGCTTTCATTTTAACGCACATGTATGTGCGACTTTGGATCGGTTGCGACCCGCGACCTTTTCGCCATCTTGATTCCAAGTTTTGTGCCTATTCGGATCCATCCACAGATCTGAATCTTCTTCTATTTACACTAATATTTAAAAATTCCAGAGAAGGATCCAACTTGAATAATTATGGATCCGATTACTTTATCCTGGAGTTTATATAATTATACTGGATCCAAAATCCGTTTTGTTCATAAACCATTTAAGAGATTCAGATCTAAGGGTCCGAAGTTTTTATCATACTCTGATTTGGAGCTATGGATCCAAATTACCATACATGGATCTAGACCACTATTATGGATCCAAATAAAAAAAAAATTAATTGGAATATTGAATATCCAAATAGGATGTCCGAGATCCAAGTACGAATAAACACCAACAAAATGTCCCTGTATCAGCTTAATGACATAAATTTTAAGTTTATTTTTCTGGTAAAATTCATGGTTATTACATAAATAGCAATCATTATACTTTGCATACAATGGAAAATAAAGCATTTAATTGAAAAAACATTATTTAAACTGTAAAGAAGCATGTCATTGACTACTTTCAAAATGCATCAAATACTCACACAACATCTTAATCATGTTTTCGCATGTTATGGCCAAGTTATTGACATACACTGCACTTGTATGACACCACCTCCTTGTGTTCCATTATTCGTCGCTTCACTTTAGGTTGCTCTGCTTTCTTAATTGACGTTGGTAATAAGACGAGAATAAAGGTCGGGGGAGCAACGCGTGGGACATTATCGGTGTAATGCTCGTGATTTTTTGAGAAAATTTTCGTAAATCTTCGTGAACATGCTTATAAATGAAAATTTGGATGATAATAATACGTGTGATGGGGTCTTAGATTAGGACTTAGAAAAATCATAATACTCAAAATGATAATGGGTCCTGTCGATCCTAGTAGAAATCATTTCTGAAATGCATTTTTTAGAAAATAACATTTTTTGAAAAAAAATTTAAATAAGCTAGACAAATTAGTGTTTAAAAGAATTTCATATGCATTTGAAAATAATTTGGATTATATTTAGAGTCATTTCATTTAAACATAAAATATAGTTTTAAAAAATTTGAAATCCAAATACTAAATAAAACCAATTTATAAAATAAGAAAAAGGGTGGAATGAAAATTTGAATTTAACCACATTGCATAAAATGATAGAGGTTCATAGGTGGGCCATCCCATCCTATGTGGCACCTCTTTGTTTACTTAAAAAAAAGTTAAATTAAAGCTTTAAATTGAAAGATTTTAAAAGTTACCAAAAAACATATTTTAAGAAGCAAGTCAAAACTTGCTATTTACCTATGGGAAGGCCTCCCCCCCCAAGGGGGGGGGGGGGGCTATCCTAGAACTTTCTAGGATGGGTTGGATATTAAGAAGGAAGGAAGAAAGGAAAAGAGAAAAGGAAAGTGAGAAAAGAAAACAAAAACAAAAACAAATGACTAAGTCAAACTTGCTTGACAAACAAGTTTGACAATAAGCATTATGGAAAGGTAAGGTCCCATATAGGGGTGTCGACCAACATTTGGGTTTTTTTTATTTTAAGCTATACACTATATACATTATATACAATACATAATATAGTACCGACCTAAGTCATTAGATAGAAAAAAAAAATTATAAGAAAAATGAAAAAAAGGAAAAAAATGAACTTGAGAAAATTAGAAGAAAGGAAAGTTAGAAGGGGTTAGATCAAGGGCTCAGATTAGCCTCAGCCCCTTGATCTAGTCCCCACAACTACAAAAAGGGTGGAGGGGATCACACCCCCTCTATTTAGCCCTATTTAGACTTTTTTGAAATTTCTTTGTTCTTTCTCTCAATTCCCCTTCTTTCCTCCTCTTTCTTCTTCTTTTCTTCTATCTTTTTTGTGGTTTTTCTCTTGCACAACCAAGGGGTGAACCTACATATGTTAGAGGAGAGGGCTGAGCCTCTAGCCATAGCTACCACACAAAGCGGACAGACTGGTTCGCTTGGGAAGATTTTATTTTTATGCTAAGAGGAGTGTTTTCACAATTCTTTACACATAGATCGAAACTTGTAGGCATGAGTTTATTCTAATTTTTAATTAGGTGAACCTTATATCAAACCTCCCATGCGAAGATTCGGTGTTGGGTTCATCAAAATTAGAATAGAGAGGGTTTTATGAAGAAAACCCCTCTCAAAAATTAGTTTTTGCAAAAATCAGTTTTCTTAGAACCTATTTAAAAATTGGATTTCAGTAACCAATATGTGTGCATACACTCTGAATTAGAGTCGTACACATGCATATACATGTGAAGAAAACCATGATTTAAACCCTATAAAAAATATATGAAATGACTATTGAGTTCGAATACGGGCAAATCGGGCTTAGCTGATTAGCCCGGATTCGAAGTATTAGATTTGTTCGAATAAATTGTCTTCGTAAATCTTGAATTGAGTTTGTGAAGAGGGGTTTGATATGATTTTCTCAGAGGAAAATCGGTTCAATCCCTAGAAGAAACATTTTACTTGAAACAAAAATGAACAAAATTTTAATATATGTTGGGTGTTATGAGTTTTTCAGAAAAAAAAACTGTTTTCAAGATACAATAGGGTCATATGTTGTTTCTTGCAAAAAATTTAATTAGATTTCTTGATTGAATGTTCTCATGAATGTTGCATGCTATTAGTTAAGATTTTGTTATTTTTGTCATGGAAAAAAATTATACCTCTATGCTTGAAATTGAGAAAACATCAAAAATATTTATGAGAAAATACTATTCGGGAAGACAGATTGATTTTTCTGCCTAACGGTTGCGAAAATGGGATTTGTCTATGATAAATTATGTAAAAATCATATATTGGGGGTTTTGACATGATATTGAGTGGTTTGTTGTTGAAAACTTTTGGAAATATGAATTTGGGTGACCTATTTTTGCTTACCCGAATGCATATTATCCGCTATTACATATTTTTGGCCTAACACCGACCGGTAAATCATTCGTATCTCCCTCGTCCAGAGAAATTTTTATGAACAGTTTATTGCATTGGAAAGCTAACAAAATTTTATACAATCTATGAAATTTTGAGATCTGTTATCGGATTGAGCTCAAAACTGTGATAGTTGGAACAAAAAAAGTATAGGCATTCACTAAATCGGTTATATCTCCCTCATACGAAGAAATTTTGATGAACGCTTTGTGACATAAAAAATCTGATGGAATTTTTGCAATGTTTCAAAATTTCAGCTCTATTTGTAGAATATACACTTCTCTGTGACAGTTGTAACATTTGGACTTAATTAAGGTCTAACAGGTTCTAAACTGGCCAAAGGCCCGGTTAGCAAATACTTGCGATGTCTCTAAGGCTTTTGAGTATTATTTTGTGAATTGTATAACACTGCATATGAATTATTAAGATAATTTTTATGTAGGATTGAATGCCTAATATGAGGTATGAATTGAATGAAGTGCTCATGCACTAATTGGCCTTTGTTGCCATTCGCTAATGAACTAGACGAAAAGAGTTTGATTTGTGATCGAATACAAATGGTTTAATTGTTTATGAATATTGATATTGAAACGAATGACATATGCATGATAATATGAATGGTTGGATGCATCTAATTGTTATGATCAATGCCTTATGACGAATGTATGCTTAAGCAAAAAATGTAAGAAAATCATTATGCAATGATACAAGTATGCAATTTTAAGAATGTGCATTCATGAGACCGAAAGAGGCTAAATCCTTAAATTAGATTTATATGTATGTGTTGCATGGAATTAATGAATTTGAAAAGTGTAATCATGTGTCACTAAAATACGATGCTTGCAAGGAGAGGGAAGTGGTACTTTTGGCTTCGTTGACACTGTTTTGAGCACAAAAATTTGCTCCTTCCCAACCACGAAGATAAAGAAACCCTCTATATTAGATTGTAGCATAGAAGATAAAAACTTATAAGTGAAAAACTGATGCATCAGAATGACGGTGTTGGGAGCGCTCTCTCGATACGCTCGTCCCTGACCTGTACAACTGGTAAAAGATGTCTGGCCAGACCAAAGCCACAATTGTATGAAAACACCCCCACATCATGGCTCTGATCTAAGTTTAAGCCTGTGTTAGTACCTACAAGACTAAGAACTTAAACCTAAAGTGATTGTGCATTTAGTTAGGCATAACATGCATCATTTAAAAAAAAAACCTAATTAAAGATAAAAAGTCACTCATGCATACACTTCAAACTTCGCAATGGTAAGTGCGTGCATTTTTAACTGCTCATGCATATTTAAATGTTTATGGTTAAGTGATTGCTTTTGATTGAAAGAGTTATGTAAATAAATGATTGAAAGTCTTATAAAGCATTGCATCGTATGTATCCTTAGCATGTTAATTGATGTTTGGACGTGTGAGTAGTGGAATAATCGTTTGCATGCATATTTTAATTTATGTGTATTGAATAACACTTTCCCACTGAGGACTTATTAGTTTGACCCTGTTATTATTAAATATTTTTTAGGTAGCGAATAATGGACCACCTGATGGCAGGAGGTTGTAGCGGGAACCGAGCTAGTTCTTTTCCCTTTTTGGATTGTGTTTTGGATTACGAGCATTCACAAGTGCTCGAAGACTTTGATATTGTTTAATCCAAAGTTTGTAATGGATATTTATTTATTTGTGAATTTTCAATTTTAAATTTAAAGTTTATTTGAAAAGGATGTGATAGATCTGTAATACGCCAAAGCTTTTATCCCGTTCAAATTTTCACTACAATTTATAAAACAATTAAAAAAAATTTTACTTGATTTTTGGGATAAAAATTTTGGGGTGTTACAACTTTGTATCAAAGCAGAAGAGAAAATTTGGCTTAAACTCGTCCAACTGACATACATCACCTGTTGAGTGTGTTCCGTTTTATTTTTATGTATTGCTATAAAATTATTCCTGAAATGTTTAAATTTTTATGATTTGTGCAAATTCTGAACTTAGATGCCAAATAGGGATATTAGTAGAAAAAAATTGTTTGTGCGAACATATAAATTCATATCAAATTAAATTTCTTATAGATGGCATAAGATAGCCTGCAGGATGGACTGCACAGAGGGATTTTCTCTTGAAAACCCTCACCACATTGATCGCTACTTGCCAAAACCTCGCGAATAATGGGCTCAATGGCAGTGAGAACAATCATCACCCTGATGGAAATAGGGCACCAAATGCTGCGAACCATGGAGTATCTTATAAGTGTTTCATGAAACTGAGTCCTCCAGCCTTTACTGAGAAGGAGGACCCTGACGCAGCCGAGGAATGGATTTGTGCCATTGGCGAGATCTTTGACATCCTCTAGGTTCCTGCAGAGAGGCAGGTTGCCTTTGACACCTACCATCTTCAGAGTGATGCCAAGAGTTGGTGGGAGCCGGTTTGAGAGGTGCGCTTTACACCAGCGCAGCGACATGCGCTTACTTGGGTGCAATTTTCTGATGTGTTCTTGGACACCTACTTCCCGCAGTTTGCTATAGATCACAAGATGCATGAGTTCTTAGATCTTCAACAGGAAGGTGACTGAGTATACCACTCGGTTTCAACACTTGGAAAAGTATTGCCCTAACACTATTGAGGAGGCTCCTGCAAAGAAGTACATGCATGGGTTGCGACTTGGGCTGAGGTCTCAAGTTTTGACGGGTCAAATTCAGAACCTCAACCAGGCCATCGAGATGGCTATGGTACTTGATCATGAATAATTTTTGCATTTTATTTATACTATTTTATGCATGATCCAGTGAAAATTTGCATTAAAAACTCATTTTTACCAGTGTTTTTAAGAAGTTGCTTTGAAATTAAAAATAAAAGAAAAATCACATATTTCAATCTCTACCCTATATTTTTCAGTGTTTAGTTTTATTTAAAACTTTTTAATTATTAGACTAATTAGTTTATGAGTGTCTAGTTAGTATTTTATTTGGTTTAGAAGAGCCCTTTTTGTGAAACATGTTTTTTTAGAAGTATTATTTTGAAATTTTTGAAAATTTAATTAGTTTTTTGAAAAAAATGTGTAAACCTAATTTTCTAGTATAAATAGTATTGTTTCAGCCATGAAACATGTTTTTCCCTCTTGAGAAAATGCAAGCCTCTTCTTCCTCTTCTCTTCTCTTCTCTTCTCTTCTTCCTCCTCATTCCCAATCGGTTCTCCCTCGTTCTCTTCCTTTCTCCTCCATTTTCGTCTTGCTTCATACCTTTTTATGGCACCGATTCTTCTTACCCCCTCTCGACGGAGGCAAGTGCAGCTCAAAGGTAAGACCACTTTCTTCTTCTCAACCCCTCTGTCAGAAACGGATCAGAAGGTACATTTCTTCTCCCCCGTCTCTCCGTAGTTTCATAGTTATATTAGTTTTATTTTCTTTATAAAATACATACATCATATCATTGCATATAGTTTCATTTATTCATTGCATATTCATTGTGTATAGTTGAGTTGAGTTTTATTTTTATCATCTAAAAATACAAAAAAAAGATAGCTTAATTTAGTTTAGCCGATTTTCTTGATTTTTGCATAGAATAATATTATTTTATTCAAATCGATAGATTTAGCATAGAGTATTTTTTTTCTAGTGATTTTTAATTCAGTTCATGTCAGATCTAGGTTAGACTCAGTTTAGATTAGGTTTTAAAATTCGGTATTTGTTTAGATTTAATTAAATAGAATATTACATGTTAGCCAATTTAGGAATAGTTAGTATTTTGTTTATTTGTTAAATTCAGTCATGATAATGTTGTTAATTAGATTAGTCTGATAGTTAGTTTGATGTCATTAGGTTAATTAGATTGATTAAAAATTAGTTTAGATTAAAATAAATTGGTCGATTTAGTCTTAGTGTAATTATCGTGTTCTTGAATAGTTAATTTTTTATTTTGCTGTTTTAGATTAATCATAGTTTTTATAGTTTAACGCTAGTTTTTAATTCAGTCATTTAGTTTAGTTTTAACTTGATTCACGTTACTTGGTTTTAGTTCAGAATTTTTTGATGTTTGTTTTACACAGTCGTTAATTAATACATAGTTGCCGATTCTTGTTTATTTTAATTCATTGCCAATTAGTTATATTAGATAGCATAGCAATTTCTTTATTATATTTCTGAATTTGTCATAATTAATTATTACTTCCAGCAACCATTCATTAGTTTAGATTTTGGTTAGAATAGTTTGTTAAATTATTAATCGGTTTCTTGTTTCCTTTTAATGCATAGCTATTTAATTAGAATAGATAGAATAAGTTTAGTTTAGTTATTTCCAGAATTTATTAGGTAGTTTGAATTAAATTAATTCATGTTAGTGTATTAGTTTTAGTTGGTTTTATTTTTTTTTATCTTGCCAATAGATTCAATTGTGTTAGATTAGTAATAGCAGGTTGTTGCTATTCATTATTTTTTATTCATGATGAATTATATAGGTTAGTTTTTATTGTTTAATGTTTGTTATTTGTCTCTTATTTAATTTGTTAAAGTAGTTTGTAAACGTCCGTACAACACATTAGTATTGTTAATTAATTAAGGTTAAAAATTAGTTAGTAGTTAGTTAGCTTCTTGTTAATCTTTTGAATCTTGAATAGCCGATTAGCTTTATTCTTGATTGCTTGTTAATTAATTTTTTTAGTCAACTTTAAATTTTGTACAATAAGTTGTTAGCTAGTTATTTTAGTTAATATATTAGTTTTAGCTGATTCTTGATATTCGGTTAGTGTATTTTCTCGTGTTATTAGTTAGATTGTAAATAGGTTGTTACATTAGTTAGTCTCTTGATTGTTAGTTAGTTAGTTTTGTTGTTTTGTCTTTTAGTAAAGTAGTTTGTTACATGTAATTACTTGCTATAGGTTAATTAGATTCTTGTTTTATGATTTTTGCCTAAACTAACATTAGATTTTTGCTTAGTTTCTCTGTGTTTTGTGTTTTTGTTTTGCAGGGAAGCAGTTAAACATGCGGTGAGCCCTCGAAAGTACCCTCAAAGAGCCCTCTGAGGTCCTGAAAAGGCCCTTCAAGCCCTTCAGAGCGTCTTTCAGGAAGCCCTCTGCGAAGGGCCAATAACAATAAGCAAAAAAATATCAAATAAAGCAGAGGCATCAAAAGGGACTAGAAGCTTAAGCATTGAAGACCCTTTTCTTTTTTTTTTAGCTTAGGATTTATTCATTTATTCATTTTGGGTTTGTAATAAGGACACTTAATTATTTTTATTTGTTTAAGCCCTCCGCATAGGGCCGCACTCTTAGTTAATTAATTAATTATATTATTTTTTAAGGCAATAAAAAGTAGATTAGTTTTCTATGGAATACAAAGTGTTTCTCCCGTTCCCTGAGATCGACCCAGACTCCACCACTCGTGCGAGCCAGTTTTTAGTTTTTGGTGTCTGACTTTCACACTGTTTTTATTAAAAATATTGTTTTAAAAATCTATTTTATAAAACTTACACCAAATTTTTGGCGCCATTGCCGGGGAACGACGAAAGAAACGAGTATTCACTTTATTGCCTCTATGTGTTCGTGTTTTATTTAGGATTGTTAGTTTTTTTTTGCATAATATTTAGGATTGTTAGTTTATTTTTTCTGTCATTAACTAGGACTGCTAGTTTGCTTTTGACTGTGCACGATTGGTATCGTGCCCATAGTTTGCTTTTCTGTAAAATATCTATTTGGGTGTAAGTGTGTGGTGCGTGTTTACTGTTTTTCTACTTTATATTATTTTACTCACTTTGTGGTTTGATCATGTTTGCACATTAGGTAGGTAAAAAGCCCTGCTTTAGGATGGTTGCTACACCGGTCTACCCTGAGGTGTATGCAAGGGCAACACTCACTTGACCCCAAGCTTGTTGAGTCAGTTGAGGACCCCAAGTCTATTATTAGGAGAGCCCGTCGATTCGACCCCATGGCTAAGGATCAACAATTGACCCGTCCCCTGAGTGAGTATTTTATTCCCAATGAATGCACTCCTGCCTCCTGCATCACTAGACCTGTTGTATGAGCCAATGAGTTTGAGATCAAGGCCAGTATAATCTAAATGTTACCATACTTCTATGGCCTTAGCAATGAAGACCCTTACCGTCATATCAATGAGTTCCTCGAGATTTGCTCTACGGTGTGGATAAACAATTTCGAGTATGACGCATTGAGGTTGATGTTGTTCCCATTCTCCCTTAAGGACAAAGCCAAGCATTGGCTGAAGGCCTTAGATACAACTTAAATTACCACTTGGGAATACATGTAGAGAGAGTTTCTCAAGAAATACTTTGTGATTGGTAAGACAAATCAGTATAAAAAAGTCATCACCAGCTTTTCACAGATTGAGGGGGAAAATTTTCATGAGACTTAGGAGAGGATGAAAAATCTTCTTCGAAAGTGTCCCCACCACCAGGTGCCCTGTTGGCAACTGGTGCAGTACTTTTATGATGACCTGACTAAGAAAGACAGGCAAATAATTGATTCTTTATGTGGGGGCATGTTCATGCTCAAGAGCGAGGATGAGGCATGAGCCCTATTCAAAATATTGTGTGAAAATTCTATGCACCATGCCCTGTCCTCGCGACTTGATAGGGCCACATTTGTTCCTGGTGGACCTAAAAAGGGAAGGATTTTTGAAGTTGGGTCCTAACATGAATTGCAAATCAAAGTGAACCAGTTGACCCAAAAAGTTGATCAATTACTGGCCAACCCAACTTCATTAAATTACATGGAGAAAGTGTGTCAGCTATGCGCTAGCCCGACATATTATGTTTCTAACTATCCGGCAATGCCACTCTATCCTGAATTTGTTGAGGAGCAAGTGAATGCTGCCCAAAGTTTTGCCAGACCGGTGCATGATCCGTATGCACCCATCTATAACTCGGGATGGCGAAACCACCCCAACTTTGTGTGGAGCAATCCACAAGCCCCATCTCATATGCCTTCCTAGATGCAGGCTAGACCGAGTAACTTCCCACAAGGTTACCCACGCTCCATATTCTCACAAACACTTCCCCAACTTAACTTGCCTTCTCCCCAAGATCCCACACCAAGCTAGACCTTTCAAGAGAAGCTTTTTGAGGCCTTTGTAGACATCAAGGTCAACCTTAGTTCCCATACACAGTCAATAGTAAAGCTAGAGACTCGGATGGGACATTTGGTTGAGGTCTTGAGCAGGCACAATGAAGGAAGCCTTTCTAGTCAGCCTGTTGTCAACCCGTTGGGTAAAAAACCCATGCACCATGGCCTGCATCTCACATAGTCTCATCAAGAGTAGACCAACTCTGTTATGACCCTTCAAAGTGGGGATAAACTTCACCTTAGTCAGAAGAAGACTGAAGAGCCCAATGACAGACCTATTGACTAGTCGATCTCTCCCACTAGGCCAAAGAAAGCGAACAGGGCCCACGACCTATGCCTTCTCCTTAGTATATTCTTACAACCCCTTTTCCTCAGGCTTTAAAAAAATTGAATTATTTTGGCAAGTAGGGGGCTAGAATGCACGAAATGCTTGAAATATTCAAGCATGTTCACATAAACCCCCCCTGCTGGATGACATCCAATAAGTGTCTGCATGTGCAAAGTTTCTGAAGGAACTTTGTACATAAAAAAGAAAGTCAAGATTGCTACCCAAGATCTTCTTGACTGAGCAGGTGAGCTTTGTGTTTTGACACCAATTCCCACCTAAACTGAAGGATCCTAGGGCATCGATCATCTCTTGTGTCATAGGGGAACATGACCATCGAGCATGCATTGCTTGATCTTGGGGCAAGTGTGAATACATTTCCGGGTTCCCTTTATGACACTTTTGAGATTGGGAATTTAAAGCCTACAATGACCATCTTACAGTTGGCCGACATGTCTACAAGCTCCCTCGAGAAATCTTGGAAGACACATTAGTCAAGGTCGAGGACTTTTATTTTCCTGTTGATTTTCTCGTTCTGTATATGAAGGGCACTGATGTCACTCACCAGACCCCCATCATTCTTGGCAGACCATTCTTGGCCACTGCTAACACTCGTATTGATTGTCGTACTGGAAAGATGGATGTTTCTTTTGAAAATAAGCGACTGTTGATAAACATTTTTTATGTTGCCACGAGAGCAAGAGAAAATGACGAATGCTTCCATGTGACAGACGTTAAATGGAAGCAATCTGATCCACCATTCGATGCTTGCATGAAGAGAAATTCGATTTATGTCTCACCATCATGTGAGAATAGTCTTCACGTGGAAACTAAGCTCGTTCTTAGCAAACTAGAAAGCCAATGCAAGGTCCAGAGAGGTAGAGTTAGAGAAAATGTTGTGGATAGGGTCATAGATGAAACCATTTTTCTTAGACCTCCTGATTGAGCATGACTTCGCATCCGTTGATCTCATGAATGATGAAGGGAAACCAAAGATCTATCTGGCTGAGTAAATAAAACTTAGCGCTTTATGGGAGGCAGCCCATACTAGTGTTGTAATACTAGCAATTGCACATGACAAGAACCAAGCTATACATAAAACTATAAAAATGGAAGGTTTAGTGACTCAAGCAATCAAGTCCGAGGGATACTTTGTATCTGGTGTTTTAAGGTCGTCTGACCTGGGAGTCACTGACCTAAATCTCATTACATAGGTCACGAAAACTAAAAATTTGATATAGTGCTCAACAAAAAGAAAGTAAAAGTGTGGAAAAATTAAAAATTTGGAAAAAGAGAAAAAAAGAAAATTAAGAGCAAGAAAGAAAAAGTTCACTGCTTAGGAATAAGTATTGAGAAAACCTGTGTAGAAAACATGAGTGAGGATAAGTAAATAATGACATGTATATATTTGATTTTCTGAGAATAAAGCATAAATGATTATGATATTTAGAAAAGTAAAAGAAAAGGTTTTATTCTGTGGTGGTCTGTAAAAGACCCTAATTATGTTTTGAAAGTGTAATGGAATGAAATATTCATGAAAACAAACTTCTTAACTGCCTAATATTTAGTGAAGTTGAAATCTTTATGTATACATGACAACGATGTTTGTGGGTAGCATCACTGCAAACCCTCACGAGACCTTACTCGTCTACTGGGGTAACCCAGGGATTTAAAGGGCTTGTTGCATATGCTAAATGCAACCGCGATTCCTACGAAAGTGAGTGAGGTTTTTGCGATGCATTAGGTACATGACTTGGATGCATACTGATGCAACACTGCAATGTTATAGTGTATGCTTTGCGCCAACTGAAAGTGCATGAATGAAACTATCCCGCACATGATCTGGAATTAGCAGCTGTAATTTTTGCACTTAAAGTGTAGCAACACTACTTGTACGAAGAACAGTTTGAGGTTCTCTCCAATCATAAAAGTCTCAAGTACATTTTCTCTTAGAAAGACATATGAGACAGAGACAATGGTTAGAGTTCTTGAAGGATTATGACTTTTCTATATCCTACCACCTAAGGAAAGTCAATGTGGTGGCTGATGCATTAAGTAAAAAAACAAGAAGCCTTGCAAGCATGATCAACAGTGAATGGAGATTACTCGAGGACCTGATCGATTGAAGACTTTTTGACACAGATTCGGGTTGTAAGCCTAGCTGTGCGAATCAAACTCATGGATCATATTATTGCTCAGTAGAAGGATAACTCAAGCTTCACAAAGATGGTTGCAACATGCAAGCAAGATGAGACAAACCTACATCTAGAAGAAGATGGTAGCATTTGGTACAATTAGAGACTATGGGTATCAGATGATCATCAGCTATGAAGAGAGCTACTTGATGAGGCATATAGAACTAAGTATACTATTTATCAAGGCAACACCAAGATGTATAAGGATATGCAGAGGAACTACTCTGTGACAATTATAACACTCAGACAAAATGAAAGTCTGACGGGTTCTGAACTGGCCAAAGGCCTAGTTAGCAAATACTTGCGATGTCTCTAAGGCTTTCGAGTGCGAATTATATAATGCTGCATATGAACTGTTAAGATAATTTTTATGCAGGATTGAGTGACCAACATGAGGCACGAATTGAATAAAGTGCTCATGCACTAATTAGCCTTTGTTGCCATTCACTAATGAACTGGACAAAAAAGTCTGATTTGTGATCAAATATGAATGATTTAATTGTTTATGAATACTGATATTGAAATGAATGACATATGCATGATAATGTGAATGGTTGGACACATCTAATTGTTATGATCATTGCCTTATGATGAATGTATGCTTAAGCAAAAAATGAAAGAAAAACATTGTGCAATGATACGGGAAGTATGCAGTTTTAAGAATGTGCATCCATGGCCCCGAAAGAGGACGAATCCTTAAATCAGATTCATATGTATGTGTTGCATAAAATTAATGAATTTAAAAAGCGTAACCATATGACACTAAAATACGATGCTTGCAAGGAGATGACAAGCAATACTTTCGATTTCATGGTCACTATTTTGAGCACAGAAGATTGCTTCTCCCCAACCACGAAGATAGGGGAACCCTCTATATTAGACTGCAACGTAGATAATAGAAACTCATGAGTGAAAACTAATGCATCGAGATGATGGTTTTGGGAACGCTCTCTCGATACGCTCGTCCCTCACTTGTAGAACTGGTGAAAGATGCCTTACCAGGCCAAAGCCACAATTGTATAAAAATACCCCTGCACCGTGACCCTGATCCATGCTTAAGCTTGTGTTAGTACCCACAGGGCTAAGAACTGAAACCTAAAGTGGTTGTGCATTTAGTAAGGCATAACATACAACATTTAAAAAGAAAACCTAATTAAAGATAAAAAGTCACTCATGCTATAGTTAAAACTCTGTAATGGTAAGTGCATGCATTTTTAACTGCTCATGCATATTTAAAAAATTATGGTTAAGGGATTGCTTTTGATTAAAAGAGTTGGGTAAATGAATGATTGGAAGTCTTGTAAAGCATTGTATCGTATGTATCCTTAGCGTGTTAATTAATGTTTAGACGTGTGAGTATTGAAATAATCTTTTGCATGCATGTTTTAATTTATGTATATTGAATAGTACTTCCCTACTGAGGACATATTAGTTTGACCCTATTATTATTAAATGTTTTTCAGGTAGTGAATAAAGGACCATGCGATGGCAAGAGATTGCGGCAGAAACTGAGCCAAATCTTTCACCTTTTTGGATTGTATTTTGGATTACGGGCATTCATAAGTGTTCAAAGACTCTACTATTATTTAATTTAAAGAACTTTAATATTGTTTAATTCAAAGTTTGTAATAGGCATTTATTTATTTGTGAATGTTCAAATTTAAATTTGAAGTTTATTTGAAAAGGATATGATAGATTTATAATGCGCCAAAGCTTTTATCCCGTTCAAATTTTTGCTATAATTTCTAAAACTATTTAAAAAAAATTACGCGATTTTCGGGATAGAAATTTGGGGGTATTACAATCGGCTATCAGATAAAATGGATAAATACCATATGCTGCTCGATATAATTCAACTATATAAAAGTTATCACAATAATCATTTAGAAGATTGCCCTCATATAAAATACATGTGATGGCATAATCGTAAGGAATCCTGCTAACATGCCACTCTTCACAAGAGCATTTTATATATGTTTTTGGTCACGACTTTATTAACAATGGTGGAGACAATGCACTACTTGCACACATAGTTTTGTGCTTCTATATAATGCTCTTCAAACTTTGTAATTACCTCAGGCACCATAATTCATTTTCTTCCCCTTAGTCCTTTAATAGTAAAGTTTCATCAATATTAGAAGAAGCCTCTTAATAAGTGAGATAAAGGGTTTGTCACGTATGGGGAGAATCTAAGAAATTAAAGCACTCCGCTATATTGAGATATATGCACAATATCCAAAAGATTTTCATAATTTTATTCTTGTACATCACTTTTAACAACATCTTGTACATTACTTTGGATTGTCACTTGATGTTCTTCTAACTTCTTGTTTAACGTCACAAACATTGTCAATTTGTGTAGCTTTACTAGGAACTATGTAAATGTTGCCCTTATATAACAATGATTGTACATCATCGTCATCCAAGAGATGCATCTATATATCTTCACTATCTAATTTTAGAGTGCACTTATTCTAGAGGACCATTAACTCTTTTATACATCCGATTTTACGATACATTGATGCAACAAATTCCTTATAGTTGTTGTTTTTACAAACTATCTCTAAAGGAGTTGCTTAGTGCTAAAGAAATTTACAAATATTATTTCAACAACCATTATAACTATCCACATAAACTACACAATGTATCACTCAGTTAACAACTTTAAAAACCAACAACCCATAATAAACCACAACACCCTCACAACCCTTATTCAATGCTTATGCACAGTCAAACCTAGCCCAATCAAATATAGATAAATATTGACAAAATCAAGAAATATTGACAAGCAACAAACAAATATAAGTAACTATATGTCAGAATCCCTAAAGATCGTAAACCCTAAATGGTAAATCTAATGACAAATATTACATGTTTACATAGGGTAACATCTAGAACAACAAAACATACATAATAAGTTCACATCAACAACAAAACAAAAAGAAGAGGAAAGTACATTGTAAAAAAAACAAAAAAAAAAACAAAAAACTAGATACATTGCTTGAAACTTACCTAATAGCTAACAAAAGAAGTGGAGGAGAAAGATACTTCAACCCTGCATGAGGTGGAGGGAACAACTTTCACATGAATCACCAAAAGGGTTGGGGTTCTAGAGGGAGGAGGATTGGGGTTACCACTCTTTCCAGATATAAATGAGAAAAAGAAAAAAAAATTAATGTGCATTTATATGGGCCAAAAATTCAGAAGAAAAAGGAATTTGGCAATACTGGTGCTCGAATAAGGAATTTCACAATATTAGACTTTCACAATTTTTTCATAATTTCACAACACATCGTGCGATACTCTTTTGGAATTTCACAAATTATGAACTTTCGTAATACTTAAAGGTATTTTCACAACACTTAAAGGTATTTTTGTAACATTGTGGGGTACTCATCACAATTTCACAATATAGGACTTTCACAAATATTTTGGAATTTCCCAATACTTCATGTGTTACTCGTTCAAAATTTTATAATTTTTTTGGATTTTTGCAATTATTTTTTTAATATCGTAACCTCTGATGTGATTTTGTTGATGAGTTTTATGGGTGAATTATTTTAGCATCATAACATGAGAAAATAAAAAATTTGCATTTCTGAGGGTTAAAAGCATCCAAAAAAAATTAAGAACTTGTGATAATGTCTATTCGACAAATTTGACAAATTGTAGGTCATTTTTGAAAAAGTGACTATGAAAATCCCTTATTGGCAACGGTTCACCGATAGTGGAAAACCCTGAATTTCATATTGCTCTAATGACTTTTTTTCAGTGAATCTTCTGCAAATATGCCGATAAAACCATCGACATCGACTTCATCAGCACCCCTCAATCGAGTTTTTTTCAGTAAGGTTACCAATTGCTAGTTTTTTTGGTGAATAGTTTTCCATAGTTGTTTTTCTGATAAAAATAAAAATTTAAAAAAAATTGGTTGTATATATCAGTTATGTCCTTTAACTGGTGTGTCAGTTACGTCCCTCAATTGCTTGTTTTTGCATGTATATTATCCAGTTTATTATTTTTTTTTATTCAATAGCATGTGAGTTATAGTTGGTGACAATGTGCAGAATATTGCACGTTATTTTTCTCAATTTTGTTTATACTTGGAAACACAACTCGTATGCCACTTTTGTTTCTATGTTTTAAATATAAAAAATTGGTTGTCTCTATCGCTTGTTTGAATTGGGGATAGCAATGGACCGGAGCGGGAGACAAGGTCTCCACCTTTGTCATGTCTCAAGATTTTTTCGTCCATCCCCGGTCCATCCCTATCCCTGTCTCAAAATAACTTTATTCTTATTTTAAAAAGATTAATAAGAAAATAAGGAGAAGAAGGGTTTAGGATTAGAAATATATGTATATATAAAATTTTTATAATATAAGGGTATATTAATAATTTTTATTAACAAGGATTGGGGATAGAGATGAGGACAGGGATGGGCGGGGTAGGGGCAAGACCGCCTGTGATTGTTGCAAATTTTTTCCTTTCTTTCCTTTTTAGGGAAAAGAGAGAAAAACTCTCGCAAGGTCCACTTGACCTTTTGAAAATGGATTTTTGAAATAACTCGCTTCCGTTTTGAATTTTGGGGGAAAATGGAGAGATGGGGTTCACTCGTCAGTACGAGGTTCAACCGTTCCTAGCGCCTTTACTAGAGGTAATTGAACTAAGGATCAAATTTATGTCTTTGCTTTGCCTAAATTTATCTAAGTAATTATTCTAAGTCCTAAATGCACATTGAATCAGATTTGTGCTATGAAGATGTATGCTTTTTAGAAATAGTTCAGAAATTTGGATTTTTCCAAGTGATTATGAAATGGATTTGAAAATATCCTTTTAGAAATGACTTTAAAGTTCAGAAATCGATTTTTGATAAGTTAGAATTTGGAATGAACTTGAATTGAAAGTTTGAATTTGGAGATTTTTGAAATTGAATTCAAAGTTTAAGTTTTAAAAATTTAAAATATGAATTGATTTGAAATTGAAAATCAAAATTGGACTTTTGGTTCTTGAATTGAAAAATTCAGAAATCAAACTCTGGAATTTATATTTGGAATTTCAGGTTTTTAAGTTTGAAAATCAAAATTGGGTTTGAATTTGAAATAGAACTTTGATTTGAAAAATAAAAAATGAGTTTGAAAATTGAAATTTAAACTAAAGGAATTGAAATTGAGCTTGAGTTTGAAAATTGAATTCAACTTTGAAAATGGAATTTGAAATGGAAATTAGAGTTTGAATTTTGAGAAATGCAATTGAAAATTGAAATTGAATTTGGAATTAATCTTAAATTTTGAATTTGTTTTGAAAATTGGAAATTCCAAATTGAATTTGGGATTAAAATCAAAATTGGAAATTTGAAATAAATTTTGAAATTAAAATTAAATTTGAAATGGAATTTGAAGTTAATTTTGAAATCTGAAATGGAAAATTTAGAATTGAAAATAGAATTAAATCAGAAAATTAAATTGGAAATTAAAATCAAAATTGAGATTTTAGAAATGAAATTGAATTTAGAATTTTAAATTCCAAATTTGATTTAGAATTAAAGTGAGAATTTAATGGAAATTCAGAATTTAGAATTAAAAATTTGGATTTGAAATGAAAATATAGAATTCAAAATTTGGAATTTTGAAAGAAATAAAGAATTGAATTTAATTTTTGAAATAAAATTCAAAGTTTGGAATGTGAAATTTGAAAGGTAAAAATTTAGAAATAAAAATAAAAAATTGGAATAAAATCATTTGAAATTTAGAAATTGAAATTAAAACTTAGGATTGAAAATGAAATTCAAAGTTGAAATTAGAAATTCAAAAATGGAAAGTTAGAATTGGAAAATAAAATTGAGATTTGGAAATTAGAATGGATATTTGAAATAGGATTTAGATTTGAATGAAATTGAAAATAAAATTGAAAAATAAGTTTGATTTTAATAATGCAAATCTAAAATGACTTTAAATGTCTTTAATGAAAATTGTTTTGGAAAATTATTTCGAAAATCACTTGAAAATTTGAAAATAACTTGAAATAATTTAAAAAGAAAATGACGCAATTCTATCTTAAATGAATGCATTAAAATAATTTATTTAAAATTGAATTTGAAAAGCGAATTTCATTTTTTATTAGAATTAAATCAAATTTTCGTATATTTATGACTATGGACACGAATATATGTCGAATTAATCTTTATTTTAGATTCTAATAAAGAAAGAAATGCATTTTTGTGAAATATGATGATTTTTGAAATTGACTTAAGAGTGTAAGTCAATTTTTGTATTTTAATAAAGAATAGTAATTCTAAGTATTATTCATATTCCGACTATGGCCATAAATACAAACTTTACTTAGTTTTATTTACTCTTTATTAAATGGTGCACGTGTCATTCATGATTTCCATAGTGCATTTAAAAAGAATAAAGAAATAAAATGCAATAATTAATTATGCATTTAATCTATATGCTCATTTATTCTAAACTAAGCATAAAGTAAATTTCTCATTAATCGAATTATTACAATCCTTAAATGAATTACAATAATTGAAAAGAAAATAAAAGAAAAATCCTGCAAAATGAGTAAACATATTAAAAAATAAATGTAGGTTTTTTGTGGATTTTCTTCAATTAGTGAAAAATTGAAGGAAATCCAAGTTTTAGCCTTTTTATGCCCCAAAAAATAAAATAAAAATCTGAGAAAATGTTAGAAATTTTTAAATTTCGAGGTGAAGGTTTCTAATAACCTTAGAAGTATTCTAGAATAAAAAATTACAGAAAAAAATTGGAGGAAAACCCAAATTTGGGTTCTTTTATCCAATTAAATCAAGATTTTTCAAAATCAAGATATGCAAATCGACTCTGTCAGAATCTTTTGCATGAATAACAACATAAAACAACTCAAATTGAGCTCAAAATGATTCTATGGATTCCTAACGCCTCAGGGAAACATCTTCAATTTAAAGATCTTGAAAATCATTTTTAAAACTTGAGATATGATTGAAACATTGAAGAATAAGTTTTGAAATCAGGAAATTGGATTTTGACAGACCAATTTCTATAATTTTAGAGTTTTAGAAGCTAAACTAATTCGATTTCTTCCAAATTTATGGGAGAAGTTGTTTAATTCAACAGAAAAATAACTCCAATTTATAGAATTAAAAAATAAATCCTAGTTTGGAAATGGTGACTTCGGAAAGTCACTATTTCAATTTTGAAATTGAACTTATTACAAAAATTGAAATTTTGTAACTAGTTTTGGTTTTTGACAGATTTGAAATATCAAAACATCTTAAAACTTTATGAATTTTCACATGGATAAACTAGACATTCTGATGAACATAATTTTTTTTTTACAGATTTTAGAAATCAATTCCCATTTGACAGGACACATCTAATCAAGTTGAATTAAATTCTAAGTTATATTAAGTGAAGCAAAATAACAGGGTTCTGATTCTGAATCCGAATGAGATATCTAAATTCCATTAAAATGGCTAAATATTCTTAGAGGTAAATTAGATATACCAATGGATTAAATCCAATTTACAGATCTAGAAAATGATTCCCATTAGGGAGATCCAATCTGATCAAGTTGGCCAAAATCCTGATAAAAATATGGCAAAGAAAATGATAGTCTTCTGGTTTTTAATCCGAATGGGATGTCAAATGTTAATGAAGTTTGATACAAATTCACATGCATAATCTATACTTTTGGATTAACATTTTCTCTTTTTACAGATTTGAGGCAGCAAATTGACCCAGAGTCTGAGCAACACTGGAAGTTACAAACAGATAAGGTTTCGTTTTAAAATGCAAAAGAAATAGAAATATGCCATAGAAATTTATGAAATGTTACTGCGATGAACTAGATATATAGATGAACAATTTCTTTTTTTACAGATCTCAAAAATGATCTCCCATTGGGGAGATATGATTCTAATAAAATGGACAAAAATCAGAACTATAAAAGTGAGACAGTATAATAGGGTTGCAGTTTTCAGCCAAAATCAAATATAAAAATACCATAGAAATTGTTGAATTTTGGCATGAACAAACTAGACTCAATTTTGAGCATGCCACTTCTTTCGGATTGGAAAGATCATCTCTGGTTAGGGCGATATCACTCCGTCAATCCAATGTAATTTTGGGTTAAATTCGGACAAAGCAAAATGATGAGGTCCGAATCCTGATTTTTAAAAGTGGTCCAATCAACTTAGATTGATCTAATTTTGGCATTATGACAACATATTAATACAGATGTAGTAAAAAATCAAATCAAAATAATAACTAATTATATGCGAATTAATAAGATAAAAAATAGGCAGAATTTAAAAATATCATCTAAACCTCACTGAATGAAATAGAAGCTCACTAATGAATTGATCAAATGATAAAATGTGAGATCTATTGTTTCAGATCATTGGGAATGATGAAAATGCTATATAATCTATATTAAAGAAAAAAATAAATAAAAAATTACAGACATGGAGCTTAAACTAATTTGATTTTGCTAATTTGAAAAAGAAATTGATCTTATAGAAGATCAAACTCCATCTTCTTGATGGATTTAGAAAGAAATTGCAGAATTTAAAAAGAAATAATGAAATCAAAAGGAGAAGAATAATACCTTGATTGAGGAAGAAGAAAATGAAGGAGGAGCTTGAGCTTTTCTCCTTCAATGGGCGCCGATTCTCCAAGGTCTCCAAGATCTTCAAAAATCCAAAAAAAAATGGAAAAGAGAAGAGAAGAAAGAGGAAGAGGGAATTTTTTTTCTTTCTTGTTCTTGAGGAAATGACTTGTTTTTTTGCTGGAGTTTTCTCTAATGCTTAGGCATCAATCCCAAAGAGAACAAGATGAGCCTCTCATCCCCCTTAGAAGTGTCTATTTATAGCACCAATTGGGGTAGTTTAGGAAGAAGAAAATCAAGATATTTCTTGTTTGTTAGGGCTGACATGGAAAAGGGGACCACATGGGGTTGACGCCAACCCCATGTGGGTATTTATTACCTTTTCAAATGGGCAAAGTTGCCCTTTTGTCAAAAATTTGACATGTGGCACCCCTTTTGCAAGTGGGTGCCCATGTGAGTCTTTTTGAAATTTTGCAAATGGGTAAAAGTGGAAGTTTGGCAAAACTTTGACACATGTAACACCCCTTTTGCAAAGTGATGCCCATGTGTATTTTTAAAGGTAAAAGGGTTTTTTTAAAGATTTGTTAAAATCAATTTTGATTTTAAATATTGAAAATGCTGTGGCGCCCCTCTTTGAAAATGATATTTTTTATTTTGATTTTAAAAAGAAAAAGGGAAATCAAATACGAAGAATGAAAAGGGGATTTTAGAAATAATTGGATTTCAAAAATCCAATCTTGATTTATGAAATCCAAATTGGGTGAAAATCGGATCCAGATTGAATTTTAAGAGATTTTGCAAAAATATCGATTTTGGTTTCTGAAATTTCAAAGGTTATTTTGAAATTGAGGATAAAATTTACATTTTTATTTTGAATTTGAAATCCCCAAATTGATTTTGAATAAAAATTGGGTTTTAAAACTGGATCTGGATCCATTTTGGTATTTCAAAATCTTGATTGAGTTATGAATTGGATCCAGGGTATTTTTCAAAGGAATTTTTGCAAAATGGTGGATTCGAATTTGAAATTCGAGAATTGATTTTGAAATTAGGATACAAATTTAATTTTTGAAAAGGATCTGGACCAGAAGTTTTGAAAAAGATTGGATCTGGATCTCGACTGAGGAAATTGGTCCAAAATGACAATCGAACCCTTATTGTGAATTTCTGAAATGAATTAAAGTAAAAGACGCAAATTTCTGATAAGATTTGGATTTAGGGCTTGAATTTAGCCTAGAAAATGAAATTGAATCTTGGATCTGGATCAAAATCCAAGAATGAATCTGCATCTCAGCTATGAATCTAAGTTTAATCTAGAAATTGATCTTGAAAATCCTTATGAAGTGATCAGAAGATGGATCCGAATAGAAGTGGATCTGGATCCGAGAATAATTTATTGGATCCTGGATGTCCAATGAGATATTCCAGGCCCAGAAAATGAATTCGGACTCTGGGTATGAATTATAGAATGAAATTATATAAAAAATCTAGGTCCAGGATGAAATATGGACATCAGATCTAATATTGTATCCAGTATCAGATTTGAAAGTGAATTGAATCTCGAACATTGATGAAATATCAGATAAAGGAATTGATCTAAGTCTAAATTGGGACTTATCCTAATTTAGAAAATTGTCAGAAACATCGTTTTGAAGAAATTTGTATTTTTGGTTTTTATCCTGCAGGAGTTGAAAACACAGTACAAAATTGGTTTGAACTAATTTGAACCGGATGTGTTCGAAATGGACTGAATCCAAGGCCAGTTATACTCAAATGAACTAAATTCGGAGCTATAACACTATCTCAACCAGTTGGAGTTAGCTCAATTTGGATTGAATTGAGCTCAGATGGGCTAAAAATGAGCTGAAACAAGGGTCTGAGTGACTTAGAACTGGAACTGAACAGTTTGAACTCCTGGTGAACTTAGATTAGACTCACTGGGATGAGATCTAATGGATTTGACTGACTCGGGTACAGTTTGGTTAAAATTCAAGCTAAATGAGTTTATTTTGCCTGAAATGAGCTAATTTAGCTGAAATGATCAAGATTCGCTCATCGCCAGGTCGGAGGAGTTAAAAATGACAGACATTCTAACTGTTCTGAATTTAAAAAATGAGCTCGGGCAGGTCTGACTGACAAAAGGCTAAGGGAGACTCAGGGGTAAAATGATAATTTATTGACAGAACGAGGGTAAACTGACCTCTACGCTGGGGTAGACTGAAGGGTGAGACTCGACACTGCCCTGTAGGGTTTTGGTATATGTGAAAAGAGTGTCTGGAATGGACTCTGAAAAATTTGGGGTGTTTACAAATGCCCCTTTTTACTGCTAAGCCGGTTGGAAGCCGAGCTTAGTGGCAAAGAAAAATACTCCAAATTTCAAAAATAAAAATGCCGCAGTCGAGAAATCTGAACCGAGTATGGTAGAATTGATTATGAAAATGATTCTGTTAAAAGAAATAAGGAAATCGTGATGGGACTTTTGGATGAAGGTCCTAAAATTGTGAAAAGAAAAGATTTTGATGAGAGGAAGGTCTTATTTCTGAGACAAAATAAACATTTTGAAAAGATTCAGGCTTAGCCTTTGACCTGGATGGGACAAAAAATACCTTAAAAAGCTGAGGTTCAGGTTTATCGCTTACCTGAACGGGAGCGGAAAATACCTCATCATAATGAGCTTCAAGTTTAACCCTTGCCTGAACGGGAATGAAAATATGGAATCCTCGACTGAAGAAACCATGACGGGACATCCAAATTTCATACAAAGAATCCGAAAGGGATCACAAAAGGCAATGGAAAATGGGGGTTCCTAAAGCTTTGAAAAAGAGATAATTGGAGCATTTCATGACTGAGACTAGATAGCTTTTGAAGATGACCTTTTGCGAGAAAAACAAGCTCAACCTTTGACCTAAACTGTCTATGGTGGGACAGTGGGGACAAATTGGGAAATGTGCAGATCCGAGAACCCAGACACTCAGATCAAACAGAAGGGAAGGACTTTTAAAAACTCCTGTTATCAAGTCCTAACGAGGGATAAAGCAATGCCATGATACATCAAAATGAACATCGAGTATTTATTTCATATCAGGATAGCCATAAAATATTTCCAATGAGATAAATTTGTAGTTGATTCAAATGCCTGAAAATGTGCACGTATGTGCGGAAGATATTCCCTCTTTTACTTAGATTATCTCCACCAAATGAGGTTAACTCCATGGATTCAAGAGTCAAATTCAAATTTTAATGCTGCTGAGTTTCTTTAAGGAAACTTTTCATTTCCTTGAAATGAAGAGAGAAGAAATATTCTTAATTTCATAAAAGAAAGTAGTGAAAATGGTATTGATGAAAGGATTTTACATAAGAAAGATGATTCATGGAAATTTTGATAGTTTTTGATATCTGGGATTTACCCACATATACTTTTTGCACTTTTTGAGACATGAAATTGAACTTTATTGGAGTTTGGCAGGAAGTTCATTACATCAGCCTTCAACTTGGCGATGATCTGAACTTTCCCTGGAAGGATACGTCATATGCTCCTTCAACTCGGAGATGATCAGGGTCTTCCTTGGTTCCCAAAATTAAAATTGATAATATTGTCTCTTTTGATTGAAATCTTTTGATAGTATAGATCAAATATCTTTTAGGGCTTGTCAGGAGGTTCGTCGCATCAACCTTCAACTTTGGCGATGATCTGAACTTTCCCTGGAAGGATACATCACATGTGATGATGCATGAAATGCACATCATGTAAACAAGTTTTTCATGCATTTTGTATCAAGTATAAGGTTTTAAACCCATGATTAGATGTGTTTTGATAGTAAGGGGCTATGGTTCAAATTTTAGAAAAATCAGAGTTAAAATGAGAGAGTTATGGCTATTTTAGTGTTTGGGCACGGATTTCGAGGTAGATCGGATCCATATCTGACCCAATTGGGTCAATTGGACCTTGGATCAACTCTTAGAAAGCCCAAAACCCAACCCACACGCCTATCCATATCCATTTCAAAAAGTTTTTCTGAAACCCCCCCAGAAAGAGGCGCCTAGAAAATATATTTTTTATAACAGTGTTTTTGCAAATTCCAAAAAGTATAAATATACTTTTTAGAGAAGCCCTAGGCGTCTTTGGCTGTGTTTGGACGCCCCCCTACAGTGACTCTACAGCAGCAACTCCTTCCTCTCCATCTTCCCCAATGTTTTGGCCATTGAAGACCGACCTATGCTTGGTTTCCAAGCATATCTCGATCCCCTTTGTGTTCTTTTCATTTCTTTCTTGTTCCTTGCTGTAGTATTCACCATTTTTCTGTATTTTTGCAGGTGTAGCAGAGGTGGAGACCATTAATCTTGGGCGGGAGTGCACTAACACACCACCAAGGTGAGCCGGCCCTACCTCCATCCGGCTTTCTACACCCTCCGATCAAGAATCGGCTCACATTCCATCGTCGATGGATCTCCAACGTGTAGCAGCTGCAAAAGGTGTCATTTTTGGTGAAATACAGCATTCTCGAACTGTATAGGACGTCCATCTCCAGCCACGGTCCGCTCTTCTTCATCCCCCCGGTCGTCGGATCTTCCAAAAGGTAGGTCTTCTTCTTCCTTCTCTTCTAGATAAAACCGAATTGGGTGTTGGTTTTCTTTTTATTTGATTTTCTGTGTGTTTCTTATTTTTCTCTTTGTTTCAACCTTAGATTAGATTTCGTGCATAAGCCAGCACATTAGATTAGGTTTATGTGTTTGTTTGATTCATTGAAGTCGATTTTTCTTAGAATTTTCATTCTTTTCATTAAAATCGGCTAGATCTTCATCTAGCCGATCCTTCAAATTTCTCATAGGGGTTAGTGGGTCTGTTCTACTGAAAATCCATTTAGAAAATAATTCATTTTGATTCATCTTAGTCGGTTTTGTGTGGCTTGCATTTGATTTTGATTGAAAAGCAAAATCCAAAAATCGGCTAGATTTATTCTAGCCGATTCTTGATTTTCACAAAAAAATAATTTTTGTTTTGATATTTTTGTTTCGTCCAGCATGTGTATTGTGTTGTTTTGCTGAAAATCTCATTATAAAATTTTATTTTAATTCATTTTATTCGTGGGTGGTGTTTGTGTTTTGTTTTGATTTTATTTTTGAAAAAGAAAAAAAAATCGGCTAGAGATATTCTAGCCGATCTTTGCAGTTTTGTTACAAGGGTGTTTAGAGTGGTAAGTCGTGTTGTTTAATGTGTGTTTAGTACGTTAACAGTAGTATAAACTTGTGTTAGTCATTGCATTGTTTTAGGATTGATTTAATCATTGTTTTAATCATTTTTCGTTTTTTGTGTTTTGAGTCTATTGTTGAAAATTACAAAAATCAAGTTTTCTTTTCTTCATGTTTTTAATTCCAGCATAGCACTGTTCTTGTTAGCATTTGTGTAATTAGGAGTCCTTTTTACTATTTTCTAATTTAGTTTTATCAAAGTAGAGGTTATTTAGTTTTATCACTTTTTGTTAATTTATATTTTTTTTTTATTTTATTTTTCGTGTAGATCTTCTTCTTCCCCAAGGTGGGGCGGCAGCCATTAGAGCTCCCCTTGAGCTCTTGGTCGAATTTTTAGAAATTATTAATTGTCATTAATTGAGTTAGGAAGGTGTCTAGGTTCAATGTATTAGGGTTTTCTTTCCTAGCCGTTTTTAGGGGTTAATTAAGTAGGTTTTGGGAATTAGGTTAGCATTAACTCCTAGGAAATCGTTTTTTATTTAATTCCTTTTATTCCCTAGGTAGAGTTAATTCTTTTAGTTAGAAAATAGAGTCAATTTAGAGTTGGCGATTTTTGAGAAAAGAAGCAATTAATGCATTAAAATGTGGAAAGTTTTTGGAAAAAGTTAAG